>NC_138546.1:20858886-21294364 GCF_964234715.1 Podarcis melisellensis
AAAGTAACAATTTCTAGTTCAATTTCCTACCTCTGGGAATTGTTTTACATGGTTGCCCCATTTCATTCATTCATGAATTCATGAGGTTAAAATTCTCCTGTTTCTAGAAATGGGGACAAGGTGCAAGAGACAGAAAGCGACAGCTTTCAGAACTCACAGAGTTGAACATGTTTTTAATGATCAGTGCTTATTCCTCAGGATGTGTTCCTTGCTATGCAGCTCAGGCTGTGTTATTATTGTGCACTTGCTTCTCTGGAAATGGAGATAAAAGACCCCTTTGACATAGAGTAGGGGTAGCTAACCTTTGGCCCTCCAGCTGTGGTCAGACTCTAGCTCCCATCAGCCCCAGCCAGAATGGGTGATGGGATTTGTAGTTCTGCAGCATCTTTAGCCCACTGGAGATAATTGACCAGCACGAGCAAACCTGATTGGAACAAACCAGATGTGCCTGGAGTTGCTCCAAGACCACGCCTTCCATCACCTCACCCTGGAATGGAATATTGGAGTCTGCGTGACAATTGGCCATAATGGCCTGTTCTAAAAATGGTTTTTAAGTAAGCAGTTTAATAAACTCTTTGTTAAGGGGTTTCACAAAGACTCCCTCACAGTGGGAAATATTCACCACCCCACTGAACCTATTGTCCAGCCTTGCCTGGCTTGCTTTCATGAACCAGGATGGGCAAAGGTCAAAAAGACAGGTAGTAAGTTTTACTTGTCCAAGCAGCCTGCCCACATCCCATAGAACTTGACTTGATCCCATAGAACTTGACTAGGCAGAGGCCTGGCACTCTCCCGTCCCAGCTCTGCTATCACAGTGAAGTCCACCTCCTTCCAAATTTTATCTGGAAGGACGGGGATGGGGAAACACTTAGCAAAATCATCGCAGGAGATCTTGAAGTCCTTACCAGACCTTGATGGTGAACACCAGATCTAAGGCATGTCAACAGCTATGAGTAGGGCCAGATTTATTCAGGGGAAGCCCCATGCTGGCCATGCTTTCCAAGACGTCCTGAGTGGCCCCTTGTAAGGTCATGTCAGCATGGATGTTGAAATCTCCCAGGAACACCAAACTTGGTGTCTCTAGGAGAACATCTGACATGACCTGAAGCAGCTTGGGTAGGGAATCTTTGGTGCAGCTGTGAGGCCGGTACACTGATAGGACATCCCCTATTCCAACTTCCCTATTCTTAGCCCAACTTCCAGAACATGCATTCAAAAAACTGGGTCTCCCTAATAGGATGCCTGGTGAAAACTTAGGACTTCTTAAAAATCACTGCACCCCGCTCCCTGCCCACATACATAGGTTGCTGGGTGTAAGAGAAACTTGGTGGACAAGCAGCAAGGCCAAGCCCAGCTGCTGTGTCCAACCATGTCTCTGTCACACATGCCAGGTCAATTCCTCCATCCATAATCAAGTCATGGATGGCACTGGTCTTATTGGTCATTAACCTGGCATTGCACAGTGCCACTTTTGGCCATATAAATCATATATATAGCCAACAGGTTGTCCTTTTCTGAACTTCTCCCAGCTCTGCAATATTCCTTTTAGGGCAAGGTGACCAGAACAGTGCACAGTATTCCATTTTTGCTTATTTTTCTGAGAATATTTTGCCCTGACCTAAATAAATACAGCGAGGAAGGAGATGTCCAGCCAGAGGATATAGTTTCTCAGATACCTATCCCTATCCCTCTCCTTTGACAAGTTAACAACTGTTTAATGTCCTAGCAAAGCTGCCTGATCATTACTAATAACTTAAAAGTATTAGCAAGGTAGAGACTTCAAGGGCTTTGCGTCTCAGCCACTTTCTCCAGAAAAGAAAATCGCCTTCCAAAGACTTTGAACCAGGTACAATGGAAGAATCCTCACTCATTAGTAATCCTTGGAGCTTGACTTCATTTAAGCCTGCTCTGGGTCTAGAGAGCAATTAATATTGCCCTCCAGGTAAGGTAGTGTAGATTTATTCCCTGGAGGTGGCTTCACTTCCTCAGCCTACTTTAAAATTAGATTTACTCGGTTACAAATCGTAAGTGTTAAATGAGTAAAAAACTATTAAACAAGGAATACTGCTGGGCTTAATGGCTAAGTGTTTAACGGTTTACCATGGTATTACCATTTTTATGGTCTATTAAAGCAATTGGAGGAATATCGGTGGTATGAAGAATCAGGTAATTTATATACAAGTTTGATAAAGTGCCATATGTTTGAATAAAAAGGAACACTCTTTTCCTACCATTTAAGTTTAGAAATGGAAGCTTGGAGGGCATAGTCTACCATTAAAAGGAGGGAAACCAGCAAAAACGGATTTCTTGGCAGGTTGAAGTATTTCAAAGGAATGTCTTTCTTGGAGTTTGGGGGAGATTAAGGCTGAGCCGAAATCTATTCACTTTCCCTCCTTGCAAATATGCTGAAAAACTGTCACCCTTTTCGGTAATTTGGGACAATCATTGACACAGTGTTCACATCTTTATATTCATTGCCTCACTCCTAATTGCCCTCACTTGCCCTCAGTGACACCATCAAAGATGCAGAACTGACTGGCTCTCTAGTAGAAATGTGAGACAAATTCAATTCAATTCACATTTAAAGGGGAAGTCTATTTAATTTACACTCTCTGAAACAATACACAGAACTGAAACACAACCATCTTTCGAAATTCATATTTCTCTGAATTTTGCAATGTAGTTCTCCAGTCAAGTAATGTATGCACAAAAATTCATACACAAGGGTAAAGTGTGCTTTAAAATGCATAGATTTATAAAAATAACAGAAAAATGTTTTATATTGGTGGAAGTTGCTTTGAGAATAGGTGCATTTTATGGGAAATTGCATACAAAATGTGTAGATTAGAATTTAGGACTGGAAAAATGAGAAACTGAGAGAAAACAAAACAGACAATATGACGTTTTCCCATGTAATGGCTTTTGCTCTGCAATTACATACCCTTCAACATTTCTCTGATGAAAATAGGGACATTCCATAATGATAATTTTACTATTTATACCCCCCACATCTTACTGGATTGCCCCAACCACTCTGGGCAGCTTCTAACATATATAAAAACATAATAAAGCATTAAACAATAAAAAAAACTTCCCTATACAGGATTGCCTTCAGACGGCTCGGATAACTCCATTCACTCCAACATTTCTCCAATGAAAATAGGGTCATCCTAAGGGGAAGTGGGACATTCTGGGATCAAATCAGAAACTGGGACAGCTTCTCTAAATCAGGGACAGCCCTGGAAAATAGGGACACTTGGAGGGTCTGCAATTATGTCAGGATTATGGCAGACTACAGCCAGAGAACAGATTGCCCTACTCAAGAATTCAGCCAATCAGCTATTGGCTCATGTATCTCTGCTACTTTGGGCATAGGTCTTCAGCCCCCTTGTCTCTCCTCATCCCCTCTCCCTGCCAATAGTCTCTTTCCATTTTGCCCTGAAGTTTTGGCTTAAAATGACCTTTCATTTCCCTCACAGATGTGGAGTGTTTGTTAACATTCCAGGACTAAACTTCAGGGACATAAGAGACTTTGGACTCATCCACACTTACCTATTGCCCCTGCACTTTCTAGGCCTGTGCTTTAAAGCTCCGTGTCCGAGCACTCGCTGTCCCCACTGCTTTACCCAGGAAAAGCCACTCTTTAATGCTGAATCAGAACAATCGGCAATTCAGGTAGTCTGCATATTGCCATTTGCTCTGATTCAGTGATAAAGAGCAGGTTTTAGTGAGGAAAGTGTCAGGGCAAAACCCAACCAAACAACAATGCTTAAACACAGAGCTTTAAAGCATAGACCTAGAAATACAGTCATACCTCGGGTTGAATGTGCTTCAGGTTGAGCGCTTTCGGGTTGCACTCCGCGGCAACCCGGAAGTAACGGAGCGTGTTACTTCCGGGTTTCATCACTCGCGCATGTGCAGACACTCAAAATGATGTCACACGCATGAGCGGAAGTGGCTAAACGTGACCCGCGCACGCACAGACACTCCACCGTATCTTACGTTCTATTCCGGATGCGGATCCCGTTCACATCCCAAGGTACCACTGTATGTTACAAAAGGAAGTCTAGATGATGCCTTTCTATGGTAAAAGCCTATTTCCTCCCACACATTAGCCTTCACCTCCTTAACCACACCTTGGTTAAAGGACACAAGACTTCTAAGGCAGCGGGCATGACTTCAGGACCAGTTAAATGTTAAATGTTACAAGTAGTGGCTAACTTTGAGCCAGTGTGGTGTTGTGGTTGAAGTGTCGGATTACAACTTGGATTACCACATTTAAATCCCCACTCAGCCACAAAGCTCCATGAGTGACTTGGGGCTAGTCGCCATCTCTCACAGCCCTGCTTATTTTGAAGGCTTATTCCAAGGATAAACAGGGGTGGGGAGAACCATGCATACTGTCTTAAGTCCCTTGTGAGAAAAGTGAGATGAACGTTTAATAAAAACAACAACAAAAAAGAGAATAATAACAACAGTGTTAAAAAAGGCAGTTCTGTCTCTCCCCCACCAAATTCTCCCCTCTTTGTATTACACCTTATATTCCACTTGTTTTTGAATCTCACCTTTAAAAAAAACACCTAAAAACTCATTCCCCCTTGTGGCTGGTAACTGTTGGCTATAATAGGAAAGATCAGGAAGCTCTGCAAGTTTGATAATGATGTACCATTATGTTATGATCCATTTTCTAAACAAGATTCATCAGGGAGGCTGAAAAATTAATATACACATTTGGCGTTTTGGTCGCACTGCACCGAAAGAACATTTTGCACTTCTCTCTGGAAAACACAAAGTGATAGATTAATCTCCAAGAGGTACAAGTGGGATTTCACTGTTAACTTTAATGGCTAATTTCTTATGTCTCTAATTATGACTCAGCTCAAGCAAAATGTAATTCGCTTGTGGAGTTGGCCTGGTGGAATACCAAGACCTTCTACTAACTGCAGCTGGAGTCAAACAAAAGTTGCTGCTTTTTAAAAGAAAGGAAAGAAAGAAAGAAAGAAAGAAAGAAAGAAAGAAAGAAAGAAAGAAAGAAAGAAAGAAAAGAAATGTGGTGTTGCACATTTGACCGTTGTCTCCTTGTCTGTTTATTCTGTCCCCTCTCCCATATTTGGACAGAGATGATGGAGTTTTATTTTTATTTTTTTAATAAGCACTGCTTGTAGTGATATACAAACTCCATTCAGCTCAGAGCCTCATTACAGTCATCATGATTGAACACTGGGGAAGAAATGTTCTTGTCCCCCCCCCCCCCGATTTATTTAAACTAGCTCTCAATGACTCCCATACATGGGTTCCCATACATCTGGTCTGAGAAACCTGTGGTCTCCAGGCATCCTTAGACTACAACTCCCATCAAGACCAATTGTGGTGATGGGAACATAGTAAGCTGCCTTATATCAAGTCAGATCATTGGCCCATCAAAATCAGTATTGCCAACCCTGACTGGGCTTCCTTAAATATTTAGGACAATAATTTTTTAGCAAGAACAAGCTATGTGGGCATCAGGCTGAGGCACGGGTCCTCCTAAATGCTGCCATGAACTCAAGTAGATGATTTCACTGGTGCCCAGCTGGCCACCTGTGGGTTGTGAGAAGCTCACCCAACTCCCATTCCCCTCCCATGCCAGCCAGCGCCTTTGCTTCTTTCTCTGCACCCAGCATGGTGTTTTCTGTTTGCAGAATGGTTCTTACATGGAGAAGTAATAAAATATGCACTTCCCCACCTGCAGCCACATCTTCAGATAAAATTCTCATTCTGCTGCATGTGCAGATTACATATGCAATAGTGTAACATGGGAATGGGATGACAGAGTGCAGGTGTTGAAACATTTTGACCACATCTCTACATTTAGCTCAGTTGGTTAGAGTGTGGTGCTGATAGCTCTAAGGTGGCAGGTTCAATCCCCGTATGGGACAGCTGCACATTCCTGCATTGCAGGGAGTTGGACTAGATGATTCTCAGGGTCACTTCCAGCTCTACTATTTTATTATTCTAATATAACGTATGCATTTAAAATGCATATGTTGGCAAAAATAGCATACAAAAATGCATTGGGTTAGGAGAAATATGCTTTGCAAAATTGTGTATGCAGTGTTAGGACAAACTGCATAGAAAAATGTGTTTATTAGTGAAAAATCACTAATAAAATGCCGGTGGATTTCCATGAGGACTTTTTAAAAGAAAAATCTCAAATTGGTATGGAAATGTGGGGAACAGAATTATAGATTCAAAAGAATAAGAAACTGGAATGGACAGATTAGCCAGTCCCTAAATTGTAGTTTAGCAACATCTAGAGTGCCATAGGTCATCCACCCCTGATGTCCACCATATGATCCTCCTTGTTCATTTACTTTTCCATTCTAAGCCGTGGAATAAACATGAGTAGGAATTGGAACCAGAAGGCCTCTCCCCCTTCCCACCCCAGGAGGATTTTTAACCTAAATAGAAGAATGTTGATCCTCAGCTCTGAAAGATACTCTTGCTTCATTCTTCTCTTCTCTCTTTCTCTCTCTCTCTCTTTGCCTCTGGGATATTCCAGAAATGCATGTGCCTTCTGTTTTATGTTATGTTCTTGGCTTCCTCAGATGCGGAGAGGAAACAGGGGACACCAAGGCAGATGATGGAATGGCCTCAAGCATTTTGTTGACAAGAACACCCTCCTAGCCATTTCATGTCTGCATGGGGTGGGTATCTTGTTTCCAGTCTGCCCTTGAGCTGTGGATCAAGCATCTTCCTCTCTGCCACACTTCCCTGCTTCCAGGTGCGGCCTAGTCTCCTCCTCCAAGTCTCCAGCTAGATAAAAGTATTTGGACTTTGCTGGACTTTACGTGGGTGGATTTTCTGAACTTTTTCTCTTTTTCACTAGCACCCACCTGTTTCTGATCATGATTACAGAAGTCAAAGTTTATTTTTCTTTGTTGCTTTCATCCACTCATTAAAATAAAGCAATGTTTATAAAATCATCACATATGCAGGCTGAGCACCACATATCTATAACAGAGCAAAAACATTATAAGGTTGGATATTTATTGATGTCTATCATTACTGAACATAATAAGAAAGGCCATCTTTCCATAAATCTGTGCTGTTGCTGATCTTGTGTTTTCCTGTAATATATTAATATAATAATAATAATAATAATAATAATAATAATAATAATAATAATAATTTATTATTTATACCCCGCCCATCTGGCTGGGCCTCCCCAGCCACTCTGGGCGGCTTCCATAAAAACAAAAAATACAGTAAAATCACACGTTAAAAACTTCCCTGAACAGGGCTGCCTTAAGATGTCTTCTGAATGTCAGGTAGTTGTTTATTGCTTTGACATCTCCTGGAAGGGCGTTCCACAGGGTGGGCGCCACTACCGAGAAGGCCCTCTGCCTGGTTCCCTGTAGCTTTGCTTCTCGCAATGAGGGAACCGCCAGAAGGCCCTCAGCGCTGGACCTTAGCGTCCGGGAAGAATGATGGGGGTGGAGACGCTCCTTCAGGTATACTGGACCGAGGCCGTTTAGGGCTTTAAAGGTCAGCACCAACACTTTGAATTGTGCTCGGAAACATACTGGGAGCCAATGTAGGTCTTTCAAGACCGGTGTTATATGGTCTCGGCGGCCGCTCCCAGTCACCAGTCTAGCTGCCGCATTCTGGATTAGTTGTAGTTTCCGAGTCACCTTCAAAGGTAGCCCCACGTAGAGTGCATTGCAGTAGTCCAAGCGGGAGATAACCAGAGCATGCACCACTCTGGCGAGACAGTCCGCAGGCAGATAGGGTCTCAGCCTACGTACCAGATGGAGCTGGTAAACAGCTGCCCTGGACACAGATTTGACCTGTGCCTCCATGGACAGCTGTGAGTCCAAAATGACTCCCAGGCTGCGCACCTGGTCCTTCAGGGGCACAGTTACCCCATTCAGGACCAGGGAATCCTCCACATCTGCCTGCCTCCTGTCCCCCAGAAACAGTACTTCTGTCTTGTCAGGATTCAACCTCAATCTGTTAGCCGCCATCCATCCTCCAACCGCCTCCAGACACTCACACAGGACCTTCACTGCCCTCACTGGTTCTGATTTAAAAGAGAGGTAGAGCTGGGTATCATCTGGGTATCATGACTGCTGCAATGGACCAGATGTTATCGCACCTATTATTGAGGATTTCTATTGTGCCCGCCCCACTCTCTCTCTCACACACACCTGGTTGCATGCCTCTGGTGGGTGGGGTTGAAGGCAAAAGTAACTGGAACAACAGGTGGGACACAATCCTTTGCACGGTAGGCTACAATATTTTTGCACTCCTTTTTTTGGGGGGGGGGGAAACCTGTCCATATCATTTTGTATTTCTTTATGTTGCAGGCATCCCTGAGTACGCTAGAACTTTGCTTTGCTTGTGAGTGGCCCTCTTCTGTCTACAAAGCACTTGGCATGATGCCACCTGATGCCAGTATTAAAGGGGATGATAAGCCACAGGCCATCACAATTCTTTTTTGTGTTCTGTGGAGAAGAACCATTTTCTTATGCCTGTTCTGTATCTCCTACCAATTCATTTTATCGGGTGACAACATTCCCACTCAGGTCTGCTAGGTGATTAACATACCCCTCCAACATTCCTCAGATGAAAAGAGAGACATTTCTCACTCCCCATCTCAACAACTGATCCTCCTCAACCCCCCATGTTTTGGTCCCCCGCCCCAGAGCATTTCCTCCACCACTACACCCACAGGATACAGCACACACATGCCCTCCACCATCCTGAGAAAACCAATTAATCCTGATTTCATTTCATTTTATTCTTTGGGAGATTTACTAAAATGAAAGCACACACTGATAAATAAATTTCAGAAAGGGGCAAGATTAGATGTAGATGCACAAAGCATTTTTTAAAATAAAAAAATCAGGACTTCTTTGCAGTGGCGTAGCGTGGGTTGTCAGCACCCGGGGCAAGGCAAGTAATTTGCGCCCCCTAACCCGTGGATTTTAGCAGGGGGCAGAGAGCTGTGAGTGAGAGCGCCCCCCCCCAGATGTTGTGGCCGGTGCGGCCGGCCCCCCCTGCACCCCTCACGCTACGCCACTGCTTCTTTGCACTCCACTCCCCCTTTCTTCCCTGCCCCCTCAGAGCCAGTGCAACACACAGAATTGGGCCTCAGCAGAGGCAGCCTCTCTTCCTCCTTGCCCACTCCGGCAGCTGCTACAAGCAGCCCAAGGAAGGAGGCCAGCAGCAGTGGCCACAGAGAAGCCAAGGAGAGGCAGCAGGATGCTCCTTCACAGCTGCCATTGTTGTCACCACTCAGGCCAAGCTCCTGCTCATCTTTCTCCGTGAGCTCAGTGGCAGCAGCACTGGCAGAGGAAATAGGGACATTCCAGGATCAAATGAAAAGCTGGAATGGCTTTCATAATTCCAGGACTGTCCCTGGAAAAGAAGGACCTTTGGAGGTGTTGGCTTGACAAGGAAAGCCTTTAAGTTTAACCAGTGCTTGACTGTCCACCATAAACTGGGGCTGTGCTCCACTTGGTCAGCTGAATTGCAGAACAGCTGAATTGCAGCTTCTCTTCTCCCAAACCCATTGTGGCTTCTCTCAAATCCCTTTAATGCTTTTCCTGAATTATTCAATTCTTTTTCATAGTTACGGTAAATGAGCTGGATTTGATGGCCTTGATGGCTTTTGGTGATGTTTGTGCAAGTGAATGTTCTAAAACAGATGGGGAACTTTTTTGTAGGTCCAAGGGCCACGTTCTTGCCTGAAGAATCTTCTGGGGCCACATTCCAGTGGTAGACCGGGCTGGAGGCATAGGTGGTGGAGCAATCAACATAAACTTGACCGTTATATGGTAGACTAGTTCCTACAAACATCCCTCTCTCCCCTCCATCCAGATAAGCAAGAGGCATTTGAGTTCAGGGACACATTCCAGCCAGGGAAACCCACAAAGACACTCAGCGACAGTGGGGTGTGTGGGTGCTGAGTTGTGTGGCCTGAGGAGAGTTCTGAGAGCCAGGCAAAGAGTCCTGAGGGGCCAGGTTCAGTTCACCACCACTGCAATAAGTGCACCTGCCGCTAGAACAATGAAGTACTTTTTCAGGAATGAGGAGAGTGGTGACAGTTGTTCTTTAAACGAAAAGCTAGACTGTTTAATAGTGATCCCTGTGAAGAGTTACCATACAAACCACTTTAGCATGTCCCTAATTTAAAGAAATAAATTTGCTCATCTAGTTACACAGAGGTGCGGGCAGACAATTGAGCAGTTATACATGGTGTTATTAGATTTTTATACCTCCAGACCAATTTGCCAGAATAATTGCCTGAGCTACAATGACCTTGTTAGGTGATGTTTTTTGACTGTAAGATGTGCAGACTTATATCTGTTACTAGCTTTTTTCCTAACTTAAATTAGCATTATTTCCCCCCCCCCTCTAAAAATAAGCAGCTTTGACTCATCTGTTCATCTCCTGTGCAAATAGGATTTTCATTTTGCTCTTTTTATTCTTTGTTTTTATTTCAGGCAGGGTTGTTTTATTATTATTATTTTCTCTTTGCTAAACGATAGTAAGTTAAGAAACAAACAGCAGATCTTTTATGGAATGAGTCTATAATATCAAAACTGCATCAATAGCAGCTGCTGAATTCCATCCCCCTCATCCCCATCTTCTACTGGAAGAAATCAAATAGGGGGGTGGCACTTAGAGCCTGGGGATGGGGAAGGTGATATTTGGGGCAGGTTGCATTATAATGCAAACCTGCCTAATTCACACTGCTCAAAACTATACATCAGGCATGTCCAACGGTTGTTGATTATTATTATTTTTTTTGGGGGGGAGCCAAAGTTGTTGGACATGCCTGCTATACATGAACCAAATTGTTCTCCAACAACAACAAGGGGTACTAAAATGTGATGGAAGTTTATTATTCATAATGTTAATTATGATTTTCATTTATGGTATTTCCTCTCTTCCTCTCAATTTGGGATTCAATGCAGCACATGATTCATCATCCACACTTATTAATTATCCACACATTAATTGATTTCCAACTCAGGATGTAAGGATGTGCCACCCTGTGACATGTTCAGCAGTGTTTCCCTTTTGCTGCAGTTCATCTTCCACCAAAAACTGCATTATTCCTCTTGATGTGGTGAAATTACAGAACACATATCATTTACATAATTCAGTTACATAACACCATTTATATAATTAAGTATGCAAATTACATAATCACTCTGTTATTCCACTCCATGCAAATAGAGAAAAGATGGAAATTGATTATGTATTGTTTGTGAACTAAAAGGAGCAACAGCAGCAAATGTCAGTCACATTTGCTGGGTTGATTTCCATTCTGGACGTAGGAAAACTAAGTGAACATCAGCAATTTCTGCTCCTGATTTCACTGGAACTTTTAAACACCTTTATTTCCTGCATGAGCTTTCTAAGGCAAAAGCTCTCCCCAAATTTGAGAGGGTTCCTTCTAATGAAAGAAAGTCGTATACAGACTCCTCCTGCTCTCCCCCCCACTTTCATTGGCTTCCATCATTACTCTTCTTCTGCCTCCTCTCTTGACAGCTCTTCATCCTACACAACACTCCAGTGACCTAGGATACTAGCCTGTGATTTATTTATTTTTGCGTCCTCTCTTTCTCTCTTATCTACTGGGCAACTTGAAGGCTCTTAATTGTTTCTGCAGGAGGTGCTGAGTTTCCCTCTCCCCACCCCAGGCCTTTAATATGTTGCATCATTTCATTCAACTCCATGAGGACTTTGGCATTCATTTCCAGCCCTTATGTTCACTTAGAAAGACAGATCTTCTTGTCTCCACTTCTTTCTCCTGAACCTCACCTCAATTTTAGCATTTATTCTCACTTCAATCCACCACAGACGTGTGCATTCCTTGTATGACTCTTTGCTAATTAAAGTTAATTGCAAGTTAATTACTTCTTCACTAGTATGCAGAGGTCCATATTAAATTATCCTTCCTATTAAACTTTTTTTCCTGCTGAGTACTGTGGCGGAAAGCCTTCGCCCATGTAGTTCTCAACAGTTTATAGCCACTCACTTACAATGAAGCTTTAGAGTTCAGAGGTCAACAGTCAACATGATGTTCTCACTGTGTCAACTGCGGGAGAAATGCTGAGAGCAGAGACACCCCTTGTTCATTGCCTTCATAGACCTGATGAAGGCCTTTGACCTCATCAGCTGAAAAGGACTCTTCACACTGCTCAACAAGATAGGATGCCCACCTAAATGCCACAAGATGATTGTGTCTTTCTACACGAACATGCATGGCACTGTCCAGTATGATGGCTCATCCTCAGATGCTTTCTCTATAAAGAATGGTGTGAAACAGGGCTGCGGTCTCGCTCCAACTCTCTTTGGCGTATTATTTTCCCTGTTGCTCTCCTATGCCTTTATCTTGACTGAAAACAGTGTGTACATCCATTCAAGGAGTGACAGGGGTCTGTTCAATCTTGCCCATCGCCATGCCAAGACTAAACTGTGGCAGGTGCTTAACCAAGAGATTATGTTTGCAGATGACACAACCTTGACAGTGCACTCCACAGAAGCTCTACAGAGTCTCATCAAGCATCTTGTCCAAGTCTGTATGGAGTTCAGCCTTACCACCAGCCTGACAAAGACCAACATCATGGGACAGGATGTTGCCAGCATTCCACTAATCAGCACTGAGGACTACATGCCTGAGGCAGTAAATTATTTTGTCTACCTGGGCTCCACCACAACCAGCAACATCTCCAATGCTGAGCTGGAGAAGCATATTTGTAAGGCAGCTCTGCCAAAAGCATATGGGAGAATGTGATGCTAATGACCAATATCAAGCTGAAGGTTTACCAGAATTGTGTGCTGAGCATGCTGCTTTATGGTAATGATACGTGGGCAACTTATTTCCATCAGGAGCGATGCCTCAATGCCTCCCACATGCACTGCATTAGGAAGATGTTGGACATCACATAGCAGGACAGAGTTTCAAACAAATATAAGCCCACACTCCCAGCAATTTCACACTCCTGTCTCAGCTGGCTTCGTCATGTCCACAGAATGGAAGATGGCAGTATTCTCGAGGATGTGTTCTATGAGGAGCTGGCTTCAAGCACCAGCCCAATGGCAGACCAAATCTGTGTTATAAGGATGCCTGCAAATGTAACATGAAGGTTATCAGACTCTACAGCCCCAGCAGGTGCTGTGGCTCTCCAACAGTTTGACTTCACCACCAAAGGCACACTCCTCCATTGTCACCCAAGACAGATAGATAGCAACCACACATTAAACTCCCCCCTCCACTTATCTTATCTTATATTTATTTACGGCTATAAGCCCATAAAATATGTACAAACATAAAAGCACAGAAGCATAAAAACCAATACATCGAACGACAGAAGAGGAACACCACGATGCAAGAGTGGGACATTGAGCAGTGACAAATAACAGCATGGGGCCCGGAAAGATCCGAGGGACGGTTCACAGAGAAAGGAGAACTGGAGACGAGATCCGCCATGCACTCTCATCATAACTGTCCGATTAGTTTTTGTTGTTGTTGTTTTTTGGTGGTTTTTGTGTGTGAGATAACCGCATTCAGGAATCTCGCCACCTGCAGAGTTACAGAAGGATCTGTATCCTGCAAGAGCAGTGCGGCATGTGACTCAACAGGCCTGCCAACCAAGCGCAGTAAAGCAGGACCCAGGAATTTAGTCCTGGCTATGCTATGTAAGGGACAGTTGAACATTATGTGTGGAAGAGATTCAACTGTTTTCCCGTCACACTCGCATAGCGGAGACACCAAACCCTTGGAAAATCTGTGGTTCAGCAGGTTCGATGGAAAAACATTGAACCTTGCACGAATAAATGCAAGTCGGTGTGGTACTGATGAAAGAGATGACATGTATGATGGAAGGCCAAGTGGTGGGGTTATTCCGTGATACCTGGGAGACCAGACACCCCCACCCCTGGAGAGGTTGTGTTGATTGTCAATGTCTGCTAATCTTTGCTCGATGAGGCTTTTGGCTGAGCGTAGGTTCATCTTTAAGGAGTCCGCTGGGGAAATTCCGATGCTCAGAAGTTTGGCATGGATTTTTCCTACCCACGGATTAACAAAGTTATCCCGCCAGAGGCACTGAAAGAGGTAATGGTCAGGAAGCCTATGCCAGCTGGACAGCCAATAGCCAAAGACTCGCTTCCAGATGACAGTCTCCAATGATGCAATCCCAGATGACACTACACTGCATGTTTTAATTCTCTCTATCTTTTTAAAAAAGTTAACAAATATATTGTGCTTTCTTGGGGAAGAACTGAATCTAGCACTCTATGTCATTTATCTCATTTTGAAGTGTTTCACCTGACCCTTTAGCTGAAAGAGGCTCCTAGAGTGACTCATGAAGATAATTTCCAGAAGAGTCCTTGCCTTCAGACTTATGATATAAAGTACATGACAAAAAGGGACGCGGGTGGTGCTGCGGGTAAAACCTCAGTGCCTAGGACTTGCTGATTGTATGGTCGGTGATTCGAATCCCCGTGGCGGGGTGAGCTCCCGTCGTTCGATCCCAGCTTCTGCCCACCTAGCAGTTCGAAAGCACCCTTAAGTGCAAGTAGATAAATAGGTACTGCTTTATAGTGGGAAGGTAAACGGCGTTTCCGTGTGCTGCGCTGGTGCTGGCTCGCCAGCTGCAGCTTCGTCACGCTGGCCACGTGACCCAGAAGTGTCTTCAGACAACGCCGGCTCATGGCCTCTTGAGCGAGATGAGCGTGCAACCTTAGAGTCGGACACGACTTGCCCGTACGGGCAGGGGTACCTTTACCTTTACCTTTTACATGACATAAAAGGAAAAATGAATTGGGAGAGAGGAGGAGAAAGCCACCAACTTGAATGGCTTTAGAAGAGTATTAAACAAATTCAAAGAGGGGCATTCTATCAATGGCTATTGGCCATGATGGCTATACTCTGCCACAGTTGCAGGCAGAAATAGTTCTGAATATCAGTTACTGGAAACAACAAGAAGGGAGAGTGTTCCTGTGCTTGGGTTCTGCTTTCAAGTCTCCTACTGGTTTCTGGGTGGCCATCAGGAGAACAGGAGGCTGGGCTAAATGGGTCATTTGCCTGATCCATCAGGATCTTATGGTCTTATGTAGGGAGCAAGTTATTAAAGCGCAGATGCCTTCTAAAAATAAGACCATACAAAACATTCTTCTTCTCTCTGCATGGTGGCTGCTCAACATTTAGTACCTAGGTCTGCAGAAGTCATTTTCACCCCCAAACAGTAACTCAAGTCAAATCGTCTCCACAAACTCAGCACAGTCCAACCAACAGCAAAGCATATATCCTACAAATGGCCACCGGTCACTGGCATTTCCCACCAGTTCTTAGTGTTTTAATAATGTTTAGCACTGGAAGGAAATAGATTTTTAATATATGATTTTTATCTTGACAGGGGCCTTTTAGTTATTACACCTTTAAAGAAAAGGGAAAAAAGAAAAAGAAATGATTTTGTTTGTTTATCATTTGTGAGTATCCTCTGGAAGTCATTTAATACAGATATTAAAATGCTGGGGCTTCTTCATACCTCACTCTGATTGCAATTCCGGCAGTTCCTGCACCACACGCGGCGAATGTTCTTCTGGTTCTGCATCATCGACACACGGGATATACAATGATGGATGTCCTTCTCCCGCCCCCGCAGCTTTCGACGGAATTGCCCATCGATCATAGGCTGCATAGTCTTTCCTATTATAATGCCGAGTGGAGGTGTTTTCTTCATTCATAGGTGTGTGTGTGTGTGAGAGAGAGAGAGAGAGAGAGAGAGAGAGAGAGAGCAGGTTATTCCCACATTTATGGGAAGAGACAGAGAGAGACCTTGTAATGAGACTTTCCCTGTCATATGACTTTGGATAGCTCACTGCCTCCATTAAACACAAAAGTTGATATTTGGATCCATAGGAACATAAGAAGAGCCTGCTGGATTAAGCCAATAGCTCATCTAGTCCACTATCCTGTTCTCACAGTGAACAGATCCAAATCCCATGTTTAATTTTGGATGAAGTAAACTCATCGTGGAGGTGATTTGATGGATATCTGCAAAGGCCAGTGGTTAGGATAGGGGTGCGTGACCTCAGGCCTGGGGGCCAAATGCAGCCCTCTAGGGCTCTTTGTCTGGCCCTTCTAAGGATGCATTGTTCCCCCACCACACACTTTCCCCCTAGGCCATTGCCCTCACTGGCCTTGCTTCACATTCTTCTTAGTGGTTTTGCCTGGCTGGAATGTATGCAGGAGTTCTGACAATGTCTCTTGCTACCCTGTGTGGAGGATAGAGAGGGGTGTTTGACTGTATGTGTAGAAATGAGCCTACCTGTAAAAAAACAGGTAAAGAGATATCTAACATTAGTCATATCCATGGGATACCCATTGAAATTAATGGTCCATTACTTTCAATGGATCTGAGTGGGAATTTGATGGTTACAACCCAACATTTTCAATCTTTCCCAGGACCACCTTTGCCTCTGAATCAGAAGGGAATGCAGCCCTTGGCTTGAAAAGGTTTTCCCATCCCTCATGGGGGAACAATAGTCAGTCAGATGAAAGACGTTAGTGGCAGGATCAAGCCCCACCCCTGACTGCCAGCTGGTGGGGCCTGGTTTGGATTGTGTTACAACTGGAATATTTTCCTTCTTATTTTCCTTTGTTAACTTAATTATTTTGGGAATGTTGTTAATGGACATGTGTATGGTATTTTAGAAGTCAAATGATGATTCTGAATTATCTCTGTTTTCCTCCCCTTAAGTGTGAAAGTGATCTCAAAGGAAGAATAATTTTCACTTCTCAGGATTAATTAGCTCTGCTAATTAGTGTATAGGGATGTGTTAGCTATACACAATTATATATGCGGAGAAATGTAGTTTGTCATGTGATGGCATCACTAAGATAAATAGGCTAAAAAGCAGAAAAAATACAGATGAACTATTTAGGAGAGAAACAATGGATATTGGAAATTTTTCTTCATCTCCTATGAGAATTGGTTATACACTTCTTGTGAAGGTGCACATCCCTGGAATACTATGTTCAGTTCTGGTCATCTCAGGAAGGATATTGTAGACCTGGGAAAGGGTCAGAAAAGGGCAAGCAGAATTATCATAGGGCGCTATTCCTCTGTCTGAAGGGAATCATGAGTGGGAAGATCATCCTAGCACTCAGAGCTTTCTAAAGGCATCTAGTTGGCCACTTGGGTTGTTGGCCTGATCCAGCAACCAGATTCTTCTTATGTTCTTAGGATTGCCTAGACAATGTGGCCAATGGTCAGGGATGGTGGTTGTGATCCAAACACAAATGGAGAGCACCATGTTGGCTTCCCCTGCTCATTATAGACCAAGAAGATGCTTCAATTTGTATTTTGGCTACCTCCTCCCTTGAGCAGGTCAAATATACATAGTTAGAGATTCCCAGATCTAGTGTAAGTGGATCTTTGGAGAAACAAGGTTTCTGCCCCCCCCCTCCCAAATCTTAATTTATGAGAGGAAAATGGGTTATTTAGGACTTTAAAGGTCACCACTCTCGGAAATGAACTGGCCCATTTCTTTGCCATCTCTCAACACCAATAGGTCACCCAGTACATAGCACAGCTTGACTTATAACCAGTAGCCAGTGGTGCATGTTCCCACTGGGGCTAGTGGAGTGGAAAACAGAGGAGCCAACAGTAGGTGGAGCCAAAGACAACTTCTTCTAGTTTTGGTCCCATCCTCCTCTTCCCTGCTGAGTTCTACAAGGGTTCTACTGCTGAGTTCTACTGAGACTGAGCAAGAGACAGCTAATAGGCCATGCCACATCCTGCACTAGTTGTAAGAAGGCAGGGAGTTGGGGGCTGGCTGAAGGCAAACTGAGGCTAGTAGTGCAGTGCCCTGTTAGCTCCAGTGGCCCAACCATCACTGCCTATAGCTATGCTTTCTGAGGATATTAGATATATGTAGAACCTCTCCCTTCTCCTTGAAATTTATCTTGCCTGGTTGAAACTCTTCCTCAGTTCTCTTAAAACTTCTCAGATATTCCATCCAACCAGGACCATCCAAATTTGACTTGCGCTTTTGCCTTAGGCAAAATGTGAGGTCAACATGCTTGTCCTACGCTTGGATTCCTCAGCAATGGCCTTCTCGAAGAAAGGGGACACAAACATATTTCTCAGTTTCACTATTATGCTAGATGATATAACCATAGCAACAACTTGTAGAAAGGCTGCTGGAGAAATTTCAGCTTTCGGGTTAGATATTTGTACAAACTGTGTTGGATCGGGGGTGGGCAGTGGGAGTGGGATACAGCTGGACTTCAATAAGCTCTTTTTTTCATTTCGAAGAAAAGAAAAGTTGACACAGGAAGAAGGTACCTATTAGAAAAAGAAGGGATTTAAAAGCAAAATGTACAATCCTACATAAATTATGCATTTTAAGAGGCAAATATATCTTTTTTACAAAGCCCTTTAAAATAATGAATACTAAAAGAAATAATGAGAAGACTGAAAAGGGAGTAACAATTATTCCAAGTGGAGTGATCAATCATACAGATTAGAAGATAAAACAGCCACGTAGCCCGAACATTAATGGATAAGCTTTTCTAAAAGCACCTCTTTCTAAATTTCCATTTCTTGTTACAACATATAGATTTATTTATTTTTGGAGTATAGCAGTCCATTTCCTCTTTGTGCAGAAACCAGTTACACCCAAGCACAGAAAAGAAGATGCACAGTCAATGGCTACTGATCACAAGGTCCTGTTTTTGAGCTTCCCAGTGCCTGGCCACTGTGTGTATGGTTTTCCCTTTCCCTTCCCCTTCTCGTAATTTTACATACACAACTTAGAAATCTTAATGATTAAGTGGTATATAAATAAATAAACATATCAGCTCTCTCTCTCTCTCTCTCTCTCTCTCTCTCTGTGTGTGTGTGTGTGTGTGTGAATGGAGCTGTAGTATTTTCCCACTTCCTTGAAGCTGTTTAGGTGGAGATGTTTATGCCAATTGATATCTGAATTCATTTGCAATGGTTTCATATATGTAGTTGCTTTCATGCATCACCATTCAACTATCTCATTTCGTCAGTACAAGGATGTAGCCTATTCGCTGGACACATAATTACATAAATCATGTAAGCTACATAACCTGTGCAATTTCATGCTGGCAGCCAACCAGATGGATAGTGCAGTTTTTAGTAGAAGATGAACAGCAGTGGAATAGAAACAGTGCTGCGTGCACTGAATACTGTGTGGAATGGGGAATGATGCCTTCTTTCCTCCCTATGTAGTTGTAAATTATAACATTTGTTGTAGTAGTAATCATCATCATCATCATCATCATCATCACCATCGTATTTCTGCAGAACCCAGAAATGTCAACTCTTTGCCTTGTTCTATCCCTTTAATGGATGTTAGCTGCGCCCAGGTTTGAAGCAACAAATTCTTAAATCTGCACAGAGCACAGAAAGGAGAACCTCCAAGGACAACGTCTTGAAACATTCTGAAATAAAACAAAATAGTTTCTTTTTTAGACACAGCCAGTCTTTTCTTATACCTTTATTTTGAAATATACCAAAAACTAGGCAATGCATTTTCATTACAGCTTATCTACCCGGCTGTGATCATGTTTTCCCTCCCTCAGAGGCTCTGCATCTTACTCTGGGTGAAAGGTACTATAGGCATCTAAAATATGCATAAAATCCATTTTTGCTACATGTTTTTTGATGTGCGTGGCAAAACAGAAGATCCCTTGATCTTCAAGTCATCCAGCACATTGTATACTCAAATGTATTACATACTAGTTGGGACTGGTAGAATTAGGGCAGGGGAATCAATTTTCTTTTCTTTTCTTTTCTTTCCCCCTCTGGAGTGTTGAATGGTGTTTTTTGTGGTGGTGGTGGGGAGAATTTGTGCCGTCTCTTCACAGTCAATAGTCTACAGTGGTCTCAGTTATCCATGCTCTGGTAACATTCTGTTGAATTATTGTAATGGAGCTGTGAGGATTCTCAGGCCCCGATGGCTGAATCTGGCCCTCAGCCTTCTGTATCTGGCCCCTGGAACACTCACTGCACTTGCACTTGCCATAACCATCAACTTTGCACTCTCCTCAAGTTCTTTTGCTTGACTGGAATGCATCCTTAAATGGTAGTAACATATCATAGAATCATAGAATAGTAGTGTTGGAAGGGATCCTGAGGATCATCTTGTCCAAACCCCTGCAATGCAGGAATCTGCAGTTGTTCCATATGAGGATTGAATCGGCAACCTTGTCATTATCAGCATAATGATATGTTCCCTGTCTGAATGGGGGTTGTGTGTGTGTGTGTGTGTGTGTGTGTGTAGGAACCTTCAGAAGGGAGCTGCTGGAAAGAGAACAACTATGAGGGGCTGAGAGAATCTGTGCTGGCCACAAGGGGATGGCTTTCCCTACCTGCCTTACTCTACTATCCAGTTCTAGGACCCACCAGAAATTGGCCACCATCAGAAGAACAACTGATGACAAGTGGGGGCCTTCATAAAGGACCTGTTTTGAGAAGCAGAACTGTGAGGGCAGAGACACTCTATGGCCATCAGGGCCAGATTTAGGTTTGATGAGGCCCTAAGCTACTGAAGGTAATGGGGCCCTTTATATGTCCAGCTGTCCTTTGTCAACCAGAAATGGTCACTGTTTTTTGTGTTGAATATATGCTATATGGTAAGTTATGGACCTAATAGGTATCTAAGGCCATTTTATTTGTTTTTTATCTTATATTTTGGAAATGTACACCCAGTTTTTCCCCTTTAATTTTTTGGGGGCCCCCAAGAGAGTGGGGCCCTAAGCTATAGCTTGTTTAGTTTATACATAAATCTGGCACTGTTTGCCATCAGAAGAGGGTTAGTTTCACCTGCGTCGCCTCCCTCTCCAGCCCTAAAAACCTTTAAAATGGTGTTGCTTAATACATACTTGGACTTGACTTAAATGTTTATATATGTATGAAAAGAACTGTTAAGCGTTGGTTATTCTTTTTAGTGTTGTGTTGTAGAATTACAGTGGTACCTCTGGTTACAAACATAATTTTTTCCGGAGGTACATTCTCAACCCAAAACCGTTCTTAACATGAGGCGCGCTTTCACCAATGGGGCCTCCCGCTTCCGCCAAGCCACCGCCACGTGTCTTCTGCTCACTTCCTGGGGCAAAGTTCGCAACCAGGAGCATCTACTTCCAGGTTAGTGGAGCTCATTACCTGAAGCATTCATAAGGAAGATGGTATGTAACCTGAGGTTCCACTGTATTATATATCCTATTATGTACAGTATTGTCAGGGCCGTCTTAAGCATATCCGGCACCGCGGTGCAAAGCTCCCTTGGGCGCCCCTCCCCCTTTTCCCAGAGCCAGAGTTGTCAACCTTTTTTTAGGGAGGATGGTGCCACGGTAGCCACAGCAGACAGAGGCTCCGGGCGTGGTGTGGCGCTGCTTCGGCGCGGCATGGCGGAGGTGGGCGAGCATGGCGAGCTGATGCCGGGAGGCGCCACATCCAGCCTCTGGCTCTTCCCTGGTGCCCTCCAGAACTTGGTGCCCTGGCGCCCCCCGCCACTAGCCTCTATGGGTAAGATGCCCCTGTGTGTTGTTATTTATTGTGTTACTGAACTTTGATTTTAATTTTTTGTGAACCGCATTGAGCACGTATTTTAATTGTGGAAATTGTGGTGTATAGATGAACTGACAACAATATGAAACCTCTCGATTTGCATGGCTAGAATGTTGCCCGGCTGGAATGTGTCACATCCATTGCTTCAACTACCTTTTGCCTCTGACTCCACTCACCACTGGCATGTGCTGTCCATAAAGTTCCTCACAGGGCAATGCAGTCCCCAGGGTGAAGAAGCTCCCCAGCCTGTGATCACATGCCCATGTGGGTGCTCCTAAGCTATCCTTGGATTATTCGTGTTATGGGGTGTGTGTCTTTTTAAATTTCCACTTTGGAATGAATATGGGGGGAAATATACTTCCATATTAATGCATTAGAGCAGCCTTTCCGAAACTGGTATCCTCCAGATATTTTAAACTATAACTCCCATCAGCCCCAGCCAGGGGGAGACATTATGTTCAGTTCACATTTTAAAATGAACGTACCATTTTTGCACTTTCTGAAAGGATTTGAGCACTGAAACACAAACATCCTTCGAAACTCTCACTCTTCTGAATTTTGTAGTGCAGTTCTCCAACCAAGTAATGAGTAAAAGAAATTGCATATATTAGTGAAAATTACTTTGCAGAAAGATGTATGTTTGTCAAAACTACATACAAAAATGTGCTTATTAGGAGAAAATTGTTTATTAAGAGGATTTTTTAATTGCTGCAGAAATGTGAGGAACTAAATTTAAGACTGGCAAAATGAGAAATGGAGAGAACCAAATACAGACAGATTTGTTCACCCCTAATCCAAATTCTCTGCTAAATTAAATTCCTTTGGCAGAAGCCTGAAGAACCTTCTCCTTAGTTTGTCAATGACATATTCATTGCTATTGCTTTATAGAACTCGCCACTTACTTGAAAGTCTGACACAAGAAAATTACATTGTTCATTCCTTGTCAACATGCTGGAATATATGTGCCAGCTCCAAGGTTTTTGGTATCCACAACTGCATGGACAAACAGATGAGCTGGGCTAGGTAATCTGTCCTTTAGGAAGAAAAAAATGTTGTCTCTACTATGCAAATCCCCTGCTCTTTACCACCCCTGAAAATAATTATATATAAAATTTTATATATATATATATAAAAGCAATTCTAGCCAAGTAGTCTAAAGGTGATAAATAATAATAATAATAATAATAATAATAATAATAATAATAATAATAATAAATTTTATTTATATCCCGCCCTCACCAGCCGAAGCCGGGCTCAGGGCAGCTAACAACAATAAAACAGTACAAAAGTATAACACAAACACCACTCTAAAATCATTCATTATAAAATTAATTAATTCAAGCCACTGGCAACCATTGGGCCTGAGCTCCGTGAAGATTGCCGAAGGAGGGAGTCAGGTTGTGCCCTGGCCAAAGGCCTGGTGGAACAGCTCTGTCTTGCAGGCCCTGCGGAAAGATGTCAAGCCCCGCAGGGCCCAAGTCTCTTGTGACAGAGTGTTTCACCAGATCGGAGCCACAGCCGAAAAAGCCCTGGCTCTGGTTGAGGCCAGCCTAACTTCTCTGTGGCCTGGGACCTTCAAGATGTTTTTATTTGAGGACCGTAAGTTTCTCTGTGGGGCATACCAGGAGAGGCGGTCCCGTAGGTACGAGGGTCCTAGGCCGTATAGGGCTCTAAAGGTTAAAACCAGCACCTTAAAGCTGATCCTGTACTCCACCGGGAGCCAGTGCAGCTGGTATAGCACTGGCTGAATGTGATCTTGCAGCGAAGACCCCGTAATGAGTCTCGCTGCAGCATTCTGCACCCTCTGGAGTTTCTGGGTCAGTCTCAAGGGCAGCCCCATGTAGAGTGAGTTACAATAATCCAGTCTGGAGGTGACCGTCGCGTGGATCACAGTGGCTAGGGCAGGGCGAGAGAGGTAAGGAGCCAACTGCTTAGCTTGGCGGAGATGGAAAAATCCCGCCTTTGTTATAGCTGCAATCTGCGCCTCCATGGAAAGGGAGGTGTTGAAGATTACACCCAAACTCTTAACGGACGGTGCTGGCACAAATTGCGCCCCCGCAAGAGATGGGAGTTGCCCCCCCCAATCCCATATTGTCCCATCCCAGCCACAGGACCTCTGAAGGATTTAGCTTCAACCGACTCCCACGTAACCATCCAGCCACAGCTTCCAAACATCTGCTCAGTGTGTCTGGGGCCGAGTCAGGATGGCCATCCATCAACAGATAGATGGGAGAACCAATTTCAAGATGCTGAAGAAAGAGTAATGAGCAGTTTTGCTACAGTGTTTTCAGAACAGGAGCTTTGAGTTGTTCATAGGGAAATTTAAGAGTCCCCCCGGAAGGGTGTTATTGTCTAAACATACTGGGCATTGTCCATCACTCTTTCTTTAGCGTTTTAACATAAGAACAGAAGATGAGCCTAGTCCAACATCCTTTTCTCACAGTGGCCAACCAGATGCCTCTGGGAAACCAGCAAGCAGGACCTAAGTACAAGAGCCCTCTCTCCTCCTGTGGCTTCTAGCAATTGGTATTCAGAAACATTGCAGCCTTGTACCATGAAGACAGAGCAAAGCCATCTTGGCTAGTAGCCTTCAATAGTCTTATCCACCATGAATTTGTCCAGTCCTCCTTTAAAGCCATCTAGGTTTGTGGCCATCACTGTTTCATGTGGGAGTGAATTTCAGAGTTTAACGATGCTCTTCTTTTCCCCCATTGGATGATTACACACACCCAAAATGGGAAGCAAATTTACCGGGTATATTGCCAAAAAGGAGGAAGAAATTTATATTGCCAAACTACCCAATTTGAACTTTGTTCTTCTGAACCATATCTAGCATGATCCAGCATTGAAAGAAACAGATTTTTTCATCCCTAGCGGGAAATGCAGCCAATAAAGTCACCTGCTTTGTTGTATAGGGATGGAATAAGGTATTGTTTTCCATTATGTTCTGCATTTGCTACATGCAACGCTGTTTCCATTCCCCTTCAGTTCACCTTCTGCCAAAAACCACATTATTTATTCTGCTGTCTGTCATGTTGAGATTATGCCACTTACATAATTAATTTCATAAATTATGAAAATTACACCATTTTTGTTTTGTTTTTAGTCCATCTTCAACAAAAATGTATATACCACTTGGTTGTAAGAAAACCTCTGAGCATTTAATAAATATAATGTAAAGCATTAA
Source organism: Podarcis melisellensis (assembly GCF_964234715.1). Taxonomy (NCBI): domain Eukaryota; kingdom Metazoa; phylum Chordata; class Lepidosauria; order Squamata; family Lacertidae; genus Podarcis; species Podarcis melisellensis. Next base: position 20,883,679 of record NC_138546.1, read on the forward strand.
AATTATGGATTTTAAAAAGCAAGTATTTAAAAATATTCAAAAATTCAAAAGATGGTTAAAATCAACAGTAGCTAAAAAGAAAAAAAAATACACATGCAACTTCTGCGTGTTATTACGGTACATTATTCCACATCATTCATTTCTATGAAAAGGAAGTACAATGCAAATGGTGGTGGGGGGGACTGAATAAATTCTGTCCCATTTGCAAACTGAAACAACAGTGAATATCAATCATATTTGCCTGATTGATTTCCATTCTGTAAATGGGAAGAATAAGCAAACATTGGCAATTTCTGGTCCCATTTCTATTTTTGTCAGAATTCTCTGACATCCAAATGGTTGAAAAAGGAAAAGATTAGGTTCTTAGCATTACCAGGCCTAGCTAAACTTGTCAGACTTCAGGATTTGACCTGCGACTACAATTATCAGACTTCCCAATGGAGGAAGAAGCAGTACCAACTCCTGAGGGCCCAAACCTTTGGAACCTTACCAATATTCTCCCTCACACACCATGTTCCCAAAAATCAGGGCCAAGCGCAGAACTGAGCACAGCATGGCTTCCATGGCTGGTTCCTTCTCCTATTGTCATGGGGAGGAAGGAGGGGGAAAGCAGTCTTTGGCTGGTGGTTATGGCAGCAAGAGAAGGAGGAGGAGCCCTGGCCATTGAAGCCACACTGCCACCACATTGCTCCCTCCTCCGATGTCCTGACAGGATGTTGTGCATGCAACGTTGCCCCTCCATCTCCCTCACAGTTTGGCACCTCTGGGAGGGAGTGAAATCTCAACACGAAGGTCCAAAATCCTGGGTGCAGGCTACTTTCTATGAGGTCTTTGCCATGAGTTCCTTTCGCCGCCTCACCCATGCCCATCTGAGTCTATCCAGAGAAAGTCCAGTTCCCTGGACTGCCTATAACTCACCTTCTGCTCTCACCTACATGTCATTAGGGCTATATCCCTGTTCCACCATGCTATATAACTCATGATCTCCAATGCACAACTTCACCTAGTGCAAATCCATGGAGGGTAAGACTATCAGTGGCTACCAGCCATTATGTCACTGTTCAACCTCTACTGTTGAAGGCAGTATGCCTCTAAATACTTTTGGGAATTTCAACTGGTTGGCTACTGTAGAAGAGGGTTTGGACTGGATGGGCCTTTGGCCTGACTCTGCATTGCTCTTCTTACATTCCTGGTGGTTGTTTACAGCCATTGAGATGGTTTCATTTTAATGGTATTGATTATTAAGTAGTTTAGGGTTATTTATGCATTATATATATATTTTGTTCACCATCACCAGAGTTGCGGTGATTTATTTTAACAGGTTAAATTTAAAACTGAATTCTTTCATTTGTAAAAATCCATTGCCCAATGTATTCAGTGGTGGCTTTTTTCATAGATCAAAACTTTACAAAGTGTGTGACTGCCAAATTCCAAAGAATACATAAATTTCATATCTTCCCAGAAACTGATGTACAAGGGGCGTCAGCAGAGGATGTTGAGGTAGAACTCCTCCTTGATGCTTTTACCCAACATTAAAAGAGATTAAAATCTTGTTCCATTTATTCTTTTGACAACTGTGCCTTAATGACCTGGAAAAGAGGTATCTGAGCAAATGCATCAAGGTCTTAAAACCCTGAAGGAATACAAACAATTTAGTGCCTATAATTGACACCCACGCAATGTGCTCTAATGTATCATATGGCAAATATGCTGAAGAGTTCACTGCAAATTCCATATTAAAGTCACTGTGAAGAGCTTTGAAGATGTGCATTCTGTCTATTCCAACCTCACTCCTCCTCAGTTTCCCATAATGGGGAATTATTAGTGTGCAATTGGTGTCTACCCTGATAAATACCATGGTCTGGGAATTTAAAAGACTGTCCCTTTCTGTTAATCATACTAATTCAATGTAATCCAGCTAAGGATATCTGTACATGGAAACAAACATACATGCTGGCATCACTAAATAGATTTGCAACTATGGACACCTGGTAGATATGTAGTTAGATACTCCATTGACACTGAATTGGTTTTTCTCCAATGCACACCTGATTTTCTACCTCTACCTGCATGGTTGCTACAAACGGTTATCCATTAAAAAACTCCAGTTAGCTCAGTTGGTTAGAGCACATGGTGTTGATAAGCCAAGGTCACAGTTTTGATTCCCATATGCATATTTCTGCATTCCAGGGTGTTCAACCAGATGACCCTCAGGGTCCCTCCCAACTTTATGATTCTGTGACTAGCATATTGTCAAGATGTTGACAGAGATGGATCAATGCCTTTATGTTTTTGAACTAGGTGAACTAGAGTGACATTTTTAATCACTGAGGAGGGCTGGGGAACCAGTGTGGTGTAGTGGTTAGAGTGTCAGACTAGGAGTTGGGATACCATGGTTCAAATCCCCACTCAGCCATGAAGCTCACTGGGTCACTCAGCCTAACCTAACTCATAGGCTGTTGTGGGGATTAACCGAGGAGCAGAAGAACCATGCACACCACTTTGAGCTCACTTTGAGTGGGACATAAATGCAACAGACCATCAAACAAGTAACCCCAGGGCCTAAATGAGGCCCTTCATTGCTCTCAGTCTGACCCTTGAGACTTTCCTTAGGGCCTAGGCCAAAACTCCTACCTAGATCTCTGTGGAACTGTGATAATACCTATTGCTAACCTGGGCAGATGATGAGGAGATATATGGGTATGTGTATCTGCAGAAACTGCTGGTTTTTCTGTGACTGGGAGGTAATGTCCCACCCATTTTGCCTTTGGCCCCTCTTACCAGTGGCATGTGGCTTCCAGAGAAGGGATTATGGTCTTTGGGCTGAAAAATGTTTCCCATCCAGGGGTGCCAGCCCCTGGGGGCTGAGCCCTTTGGGGTCCCCCAATATTTTTGGAATGGGGCAGATGCCCCCAATGTCTAAGAAGTGTGGAGGCAAAGTGTGGAGCTGAGTGTGGCATGGCTCCAGCAGCCAGCTCCTTCTCCTTCTCCTCCTCCTCCTCCTTCTGCCATGGAGGGTCAAAATAACTCCCACTGGTGGTGGCGCCAGGAGGAGGCAGAAGAGGAATTGCCAGCCATTGAAACCACATGACCCCCACATTTGGCCCTGCACCTGACTCCTCTGCATGTCATGCACATCACATGGTCTTGGTCAACATCACACAGACTATGTTGCCCCCCCAATTGCCCTCACAAGCTCCTCTGTCCCCACATCTCTGGTAGAATGAAATAAGAAATCAAAAGTTGCTGCCTATTGCGCAGGTAAATTCATCCCTTTTATTTTCTTACTCCCTGAATTTTTTTGGATTATTATCTCTCTTCTCTGTTCCTTACTGTCCAATCTTCATCAAATAGTTCTGTGCAGTTGTATTATGAGGCCGCAGCTTTCTGCTGGCTAAAAGATTGGCTACTTCTGGAAGACACTGATGTATTGGATTTGGAAGGGTTTAACAATGCGTTTGGATGGCATGCATACTTATGGTATGACAAGGTTAAGATCAATAAGGCCTTTAAGAACCATATTGTCAGAAAAGCAGTGTTTAATGTCTGGACAAAATATAAAGACTTATTGGAAAACAAAACTCCAAGGTGGCTCTCACCCATGGAAGCTAAGGCCCGGAAAAGACCCAATATGGAGGCCTACTGGCCAAAGTATTGGGAAATATTAGAAAAAGATGGAGACAATTGGAAATTGCAGAGTTTGGAGAAAATAAAGGATAAAGTGTGAGACTGGTTACATTACGCTCAGATTAAGGAAGTTTTTAAAAATGACAAGAAGTTAGGGTTCCAGGTGGAGAAATCGAAATTGGAAACAGAACTGTTAGAACCAAAGACTAAGGTACTATCTAGAATGTATAACTTGCTGCTAAAATGGAACACTCAAGATGAAATGGTTAAATCAGTTATGATAAGGTGGGCGCAGGACATTGGGTATAACATCATGTTTGAGAACTGGGAAAAGTTGTGGACTACTGGGATGAAATTTACTGCATGTAATGCTTTGAAAGAAAATATAATGAAAATGATTTATAGATGGTACATGACCCCAGTCAAACTTGCAAAAATATACCACCTGTCTGATAACAAGTGTTGGAAATGTAAAGAAAGTGAAGGGACATTCTTTCACCTCTGGTGGACATGCCCTAAAGTGAAGGCCTTCTGGGAAATGATATATAATGAACTGAAAAAGGTATTTAAGTATACCTTCACTAAGAAACCAGAGGCCTTCCTTCTGGGTATTGTCGGCCAAGGGGTGACAAAGAAGGACCGAACATTTTTTATGTACGCAACAACAGCAGCAAAGATACTTCTCGCGAAGAATTGGAAAATCCAAGATCTACCCACACTGGAAGAATGGCAGATGCAACTGATAGACTATATGGAACTGGCTGAGATGACTGGCAGAATCCGAGACCTGGGAGAGGAGAGGACGGAAGAAGACTGGAAGAAATTCAAGATTTATTTACAAAAATATTGTAATTTGGTTGAATGCTAAGTAGGTTGCTAAATCAGAAATAATTGAGCACCACTAAATTAGATAGAATTTGGAAGAGAAGTGAGATTGGGAAAGTAAAAATCTTTTGGAGATCTACTAGATTATAAAGTAAGTTTGTGGGACATAAATTGCAAATAAGATGATAATTTGCGGATAAAAACTTTTAATGATGAAAATGGGTGCGGGAGACGTGAGGAAGTCCAAAGAAGTTTTGAAATTATGTTATGATATATATTGTATTGTGAATTTTATATGTATTTACATGGAAACCTTAATAAATATTTTTTTTAAAAAAAAAGATTACTTGTCAATGACTCAAAGGCTCTGATGTCTCAATAAATCAGAGGGAAACAGTGGCAATCTCTTGGAGGAAAGGAATTTGGGGACCTCTGTGGCACAGATTTCCCAAACATATTCCAGTGTTTGGTGTAGTGGTCATCATGTTGGATTAGGACCGAGGACACTTAGCTTCAAATTTCCCACTCAACCACAAAGTTCACCAGGTGACATCGGGCTAATCGCTGTCTATCACACTGACTTCCTTTGAAGCAGGGGTAAAGGTAAAGGGACCTCTGACCATTAGGTTCAGTCATGGCCGACTCTGGGGTTGCTGCGCTCATCTCGTTTTATTGGCCGAGGGAGCCGGCGTACAGCTTCCGGGTGAGCGCACGGAACCAGAGCAGCGCACGGAAACGCCGTTTACCTTCCCGCTGGAGCGGTACCTATTTATCTACTTGCACTTTGACGTGCTTTCGAACTGCTAATTTGGCAGGAGCAGGGACCGAGCAATGGGAGCTCACCCCATCGTGGGGATTCGAACCGCCGACCTTCTGATGAGCAAGTCCTAGTCTCTGTGGTCTAACCCACAGTGGCACCTGCGTCCCTTGAAGCAGGGGTACCAATTTGAATAAAATATTGTGGGGGCCCAGGTAAGCCCCGCTCCACATAATCAATCACATGGCACAGTGCACACACATCATTTGAACGGGAATGCCAATTGAGGGGGTCCATCCCCCTCAAATATTTTATGGGGGGCTGAAGCCCTCACGGCCCCTAGGAGTTGGCTCCTATACTTTGAAGGGTTGTTGTGAGAATAAAATGGAGAAAGGAAAACCATATATGCCACCTGGAGTGTCTTGGAGGAAAGGTGAGATATCAATGTAATAAAACAACAACAACCAAGACAACTATTTTACCTTCGTTTTAATTTTTAGTTCTCTGATGGTGCTTCTTCTCTCCCCAAAATGGTTCAGGAGAAGTTGGACAGATAAGAAAGACTTGTGGTTGTGTGGAAGCACTATTATATAGGATTAGGGGGATTTGCAACTGTTTATTGCCCTGTGGAAAGGCTAGAGATACAGCATATCAAAACCTAACAACATAACATAAAGCAAACAAGCTTGGTAAGTGGGTAATTATTTAAGCAGCTGGGTCACTTCATTTTGAAAGGCAACAGCTTTTCAATTGGGTTACCTTCCCTTTCCCACCTCCATCACTCCTTCCCCGAGAGGAAATTGCAAAGAAGATATTGCACCGTTCATGAGATGGGCAATTGCATTGCTGCCGGCCTTCCACCGAGGGAGTTTTTTCCTTGGGTTAACTAAAATTGCCTGTGAAAGGGTTGAGCTGGAGGAGCACATTTTCGAGATCCCTGTGCCAGTCAGACTCACTTAGCCCCTTAATCCCTTACATTGGCAGGCGAATCCAAGGGACATGAGCTGGTGCTCAAAGAAGCAATAAACAAACAAAGCTCCAAGCTCGTGGCACATGCTTAAAAAAAAAAAAGGTAAAAAGAGGCTGCAATTTCTCATAAATGGATTGCAAATAAAAACAATAGCGACTGAACATCAGTGGAATGAATCAATCAACCCAAAAGAATCTCTTCCTAGGAGGCCTCAGAGCTCAAGCGCCAGGGAAGGGAAGATCTCTTGCCTGCGGGTTCCTCTAAATCCTAGCTATCTACCTGTGTGAAAGTGTGCAGGCTTATTAATGAGTTAGATGCAGAACGTTCCTAAGCAGAGCCATGTCTAAACATCACAGCCCCCTGCCTGCATTGCTGACAGGTTCCCAGCAGGATGCAAGCTGAGCCCTGGGGGAATGTGGCAGCCTCCCTCTCCTCACCAGAGAAACATCGCTAATCGTATTGAAAGACTTTTTGCAGTCTTAGAAGAGATTTCTGCAAGTCTGGGTGGACCAAGCAAGACTGCAAAAACTTCTCCCTCTCTGACTTTTGCATGGCTGGGATGTGACCTACTGGACAAAGGCAGCCATCGTATTCATGGCTCTGCACACTTTGCCTCTGGACCTTTCCAGCAGGAACATGCAGACCCTATGTCCCCAGCCCAGACACTCCTGGTTGAACTCAGTGAAGTAAGCAGAAACTCCAGTTACAAAGAGATTCTTACACCCAGTCCCTCCACATTGGCCTTCCATATACAAACGGAGGTGGATTGTGAGCACTAAGCTGTTCAGACATATTGCCACTCCTGCCCTTTTAAGCAGGAGTGAATTTGCAACACACCCTTCCTTGGGGAAAGGCACAAGCTGGGGGGGGGGAGCAGGATCAAGGGGACAGGAGTGAACAAAAGGAGTGAAGCAATCAGACTGCTACTGAAACCTTCTCCACCTTCTTATTCTCCTTGCAGCAGCCTCCATCCCTCCTTTCTTCTACACTGTGAGTTTTTGCTAGTCACTCTTTTGGAGGGAGTAGAAATTGTGGGGAGAGTCTCTAATTGGCCCTCTGGGCTCCTCTTTTTGGCCTAATCCACACGGTAAGGTTACATACCCTCCAACATTTCTCCAATGGAAATAGGGACGTCCCATTCCATAATGCTAATTTTACTATTCATACCCCACACATCTTCCTGGATTGCCCAAGCCACTCTGGCAGGCTTTCAACGTCTATTAAAACATAATAAAACATTAGACTTTTTTTTTTTTTAAAAAAAAACCTTCCCTATACAGGATTGCCTTCAGATGGCTCAGGGGTTGGATAATTTCATATGCTCCAACATTTCTTCAATGAAAATAGAGGCATCCTAAGGAAAAGTGGGACATACCAGGATCAAATCAGAAACCAGGATGGCTTCTCTAAATCAGGGATGTCCCTGTTAAATAGGGACACTTGGAGGGTCTAAGGTTCTCTGATTTACTCATGCTGTGCATACTTATTTGGTCTGTTTGGCATTCAGCGTTAGCAGATAATGGAATGTAAGAAATTAATTTGCAGGCACCCCAGTGGCGTAGCGTGGGGGGTGCAGGGGGGGCCGCCCGCACCGGGTGCAATATCTGGGGGTTAGGGTTAGGGGGCGCAAATCCACGGGTTAGGGGGCACAAATTCATGGGTTAGGGGGCACAAATTACTTGCCTTGCCCCGGGTGCTGACAACCCATGCTACGCCATTGAGGCACCCTGAGGCATTGTGGGGTTTAAAGGCAACTCTTGAGCAAGTGCACCACCTTGCCCTCAGGATTGAAGGGGCCGTGACTGCACCATGTAAGCACGCCATGCATGCGTGCCGTGTGGCATGCCAACATCATTTGCACATGCCGTGAGGCATGCTGACGTGTTGTGCACATGCTGTAGGGCTTGTGTGCATGATGTGAACATGACCCACAGCATGCTCACATGGCTGCCATGGAAATTTGAAGGGCTCTGGCCTCCTCCTTTAAAATTTGGGGGTCCTTGCCCCCACCCCGCACCCCTGCTCTTGAGTCACCTTCCAAAGTTGTTGGCTTAGGTGGGTCCTTATAACTGCCTTTTAAACCTTGGGCAGTGGGGCCCCACATACCCAAGGCTCACTTAGCAAGGAGGGAGAATTTTCTCCCAATCCCTGGTTGTTTACAGGTCCAGGGTGTGGAGGGCTGCTTTTCACATATATATCAATTCAAACACACCTGCTTGTACTTACATAATTCACCTATTTTTTTTGGCAGATATTCTATTCTTATATTTGAATAAATGTTACTTTCCCACTATTATGCTCTCTCGTGCGTCTCCTTCCACAGTATGCTGGCAATTCCCCATGGCATATATGCACACAACCTTGGCGGAGATGACGGGCAGAATCCGCGACCAGGAGAAGGAGACGGTGGAAGAAGATTGGAAGAAATTTAAAAACTATCTTAATAAATATTATAAGATTAATGAATGTTAGATAGACAGTGGTCTTAAAAATAATGTGGTTTTTCAGATACCTCGATTAAGAAAAGGAATGGAATTAGCGAAAATTTTTGGGAAATATGGGAATGGATTTGCTGAAAGGATAATGAAACTAGAATACAAAACGGGGAGGTACGAGGAAGTCGGGAAAAATAGGTCGAGAAAATAAGATTTGAAATTATACTTGTTGTTTTTTGTTTGTGTTTGTTTTTATTGTAGTTGTCTTGTATTTATATGTTTTTTAATGGAAAATTTAATAAATATCATTATATATATATATATATATATATATATATATATATATATATATATATGCTTTCGTAGATTTTCACGGGTACAGGAATGCAGGTTTTGGTGTCCTCGGGTGTCTTCCCGTGTAAAAGTTGGGGTGTCTAGGCGACGTTTCGACGAGGTCTCACTCGTCATCTTCAGGCTGGTGCTTTCGGCTTCTTGTTACTGGAACAGAGCAGGATCTCAGTGTTTGAGTTCCTATAAATACTGTTGAGGGGGTGTGGTGTATAGCCTCCAATCTTCTGGGCAGAGAGGAAGTTCCCAGGCTAGTGTGCCTTTTCTTCTTTTGTTCCTTAATTACTTGAGGGATATCTTGAGTGATTTCTTGAGTGATATCCTGAGTACCACTTAGGTGGGTCATTAGGTGTGGATTAGTTGCTAAAGTCTTTGTGTCTTGACCTCTTGAACTTTGTGAAGAGTTTTTCTGAGAAGATGGCTGTACTGCACTTAGTTGTGCTCTGGCTTGGCTTCGTGTATAGGGGCGAGCTGTGGTTTTGTGGCCTGTGTCAGCCAGATCTGTGTAGGGATTGCAGGGGGGTGCAGCATCCGGAGGTGCCACCATGGTTTGGCTACTGGATGGTGTCTGTAATTTATCTGTGGAGAGGGTCTGGGTTTGGGTCTGGTGTGGTTGATTGGTGATGGCGTTCTGTGTGCCTCTGGAGACCACTTGACAACTGAGTTACAGAATCTCTCAAATGTGTTAATTGCCAATGGATACCAGCAAAACAGGGTTACGAAGCTAATCCAAAAAGAAACACCCCCCAAAAACCAAGACACAGAAGAAAACAATGGCATGGCCCTCCTTCCTTATATCAAGGGCACTACAGATAAAATTAGCAAAATCCTCCATAAACACAATATCAAAACAGCCTTTTGCACCAACCAAAAAATAGCCAATATCCTCAGAAACCCCAAGGATAAAATCCAGTTGGAAAACCAAGGGGTCTATGAAATACCCTGCAAAGTCTGCCCAGCCACGTACATTGGACAAACAAACAGACGAATAAATGCACGTATCGCAGAACACAAGAATGCCGTCAAAAAAGAAGAAAAAACTTCCTCTCTTTTCCAACACATGAAAGAAACAGGACACGAAATTAATTTTGCAGATTCCAAATTGCTCTTTAACATGGAACATCACCACAAGAGAATAATCATGGAAGCCATCGAGATAGAGAAACACCCTCACAACATGAACAAGCGTGACGACACATCCCGCTTGCCAGACATCTGGAAATTAGCCCTCCCCACAAAAACTGACACCAGATCCAGAGGCACACAGAACGCCATCACCAATCAACCACACCAGACCCAAACCCAGACCCTCTCCACAGATAAATTACAGACACCATCCAGTAGCCAAACCATGGTGGCACCTCCGGATGCTGCACCCCCCTGCAATCCCTACACAGATCTGGCTGACACAGGCCACAAAACCACAGCTCGCCCCTATACACGAAGCCAAGCCAGAGCACAACTAAGTGCAGTACAGCCATCTTCTCAGAAAAACTCTTCACAAAGTTCAAGAGGTCAAGACACAAAGACTTTAGCAACTAATCCACACCTAATGACCCACCTAAGTGGTACTCAGGATATCACTCAAGAAATCACTCAAGATATCCCTCAAGTAATTAAGGAACAAAAGAAGAAAAGGCACACTAGCCTGGGAACTTCCTCTCTGCCCAGAACATTGGAGGCTATACACCACACCCCCTCAACAGTATTTATAGGAACTCAAACACTGAGATCCTGCTCTGTTCCAGTAACAAGAAGCCGAAAGCACCAGCCTGAAGATGACGAGTGAGACCTCGTCGAAACGTCGCCTAGACACCCCAACTTTTACACGGGAAGACACCCGAGGACACCAAAACCTGCATATATATATATATATATATATATATATATATATATATATATATGCTTTCGTAGATTTTCACGGGTACAGGAATGCAGGTTTTGGTGTCCTCGGGTGTCTTCCTGTGTAAAAGTTGGGGTGTCTAGGCGACGTTTCGACGAGGTCTCACTCGTCATCTTCAGGCTGGTGCTTTCGGCTTCTTGTTACTGGAACAGAGCAGGATCTCAGTGTTCGAGTTCCTATAAATACTGTTGAGGGGGTGTGGTGTATAGCCTCCAATGTTCTGGGCAGAGAGGAAGTTCCCAGGCTAGTGTGCCTTTTCTTCTTTTGTTCCTTAATTACTTGAGGGATATCTTGAGTGATTTCTTGAGTGATATCCTGAGTACCACTTAGGTGGGTCATCTGACACAGGCCACAAAACCACAGCTCGCCCCTATACACGAAGCCAAGCCAGAGCACAACTAAGTGCAGTACAGCCATCTTCTCAGAAAAACTCTTCACAAAGTTCAAGAGGTCAAGACAAAAAGACTTTAGCAACTAATCCACACCTAATGACCCACCTAAGTGGTACTCAGGATATCACTCAAGAAATCACTCAAGATATCCCTCAAGTAATTAAGGAACAAAAGAAGAAAAGGCACACTAGCCTGGGAACTTCCTCTCTGCCCAGAACATTGGAGGCTATACACCACACCCCCTCAACAGTATTTATAGGAACTCAAACACTGAGATCCTGCTCTGTTCCAGTAACAAGAAGCCGAAAGCACCAGCCTGAAGATGACGAGTGAGACCTCGTCGAAACGTCGCCTAGACACCCCAACTTTTACACGGGAAGACACCCGAGGACACCAAAACCTGCATATATATATATATATATATATATATATATATATATATATATATATATATATATATGCACACAACCTTCTCCATTAAGACCACCCTCTTTGATAGTCCTTTCTAATACCCTCTTCTCTTCTCCTTTCCTTGGAACTAATTACTAAGGTTTCACTGTTCAGACTCCCTCCTCTCTCTTGCGGCATACATGGAGAAATTCAGCAAAATTGCATGCCACTTTTTGAAAGCGCACAGACACCAGCAAAGGTGCAGCTTTGCCAGTAATGAAGAATTATTTCACCACAAATAATGTGGAGTGTCTTTTTAATAATACAATGGGAATATTTTCTTTTCTTCCCCCCACCCTTGACCTAATGATGCATAGATATAAGGAGTAAAGGAAAATGGAAGGAAGTGGCATTGTGATTAATCTGAGACATTTGTTCCCAAATTGTGGCTTGCTTGCATTCCATGAGAGGATAGCTAGTGGGTCATGAGAAGAGAGTTAATTGATTAAATAATGGCTCCTGTGACCCCGAAATACACAGCCTCCAGAGAAGTCTGCCTGGCCTGTCCCTGCATGGCTTGCTCTCCTGTCATTTCCCCTCCTTTTTGGGACTGTGGATTGCGTTCATGGTGTTCAGGTTATTCCAGGAGTTGTGGACGTGGTGCCCAGTGTTCCTGCCAGGACCCCCTATGGCATCCATGAAAGGTCTCAGTAATTACCCCCTTAACAATCTACCATGTATGGGAGATGGTTTGCTCTTCCTGCCCAGTTCCTGTTCAAGCTATTGGTCATTCCTACACTCAACAAGCCCCCTTAAATGTGCCCACATTTGATTGGATGCCAGGATTGGACACTCACCCTCTCATCCATTCTGAGCAGAGGAGAGGTGAAAGAGCTTCTGTCTCAAGGAGCAAGGATGGTGATGGCTGTTGTAGGCAGGAGTGTACCTAGGGTTTGGCCAGGCTGCCCCCTGCCAATTCTGCAGGCCCAGAGGGTTGAAATATCACGCCTCTCCACTCTGAAAAGGAAGGCCATTCAAGTTGGTGGCCATCACTGCTTCTTGGAGGAGCAAAGTCTGTAGTTCAGCTATGCATACTTTCTTTTGTCTGTTCTGAACCTTCAAACATTCAGACTAGACCTTGGCATTGCACATGCGAAGTAGCCCTTTGCCTTGAGTCCACACATGCGGCATTCATGCCTGCAGGAAGGAGGTTCTCATGGGTACACATGTAGCGTTCCCCATGATTTGGAACATCAATGATGAGGGTTGTAGGTTTCAGGGATCCCTTTGTGCACACAGTCCTCTCCCTGCAGTCATTCATCTTGTATTCACTCAACACCAGGGAGAAGGATTGCTTAGTGCACATGGTTGTGTGTGAGAGAGAGAAAGAGAAAGAGAAAGAGAAAGAGAAAGAGAAAGAGAAAGAGAAAGAGAAAGAGAAAGAGAAAGAGAGACAGAGATGCATGATAAGGAAATCCATTCCATTTTCTGATTAAATAGACCTCCTGACCTGTTCACCCATGGTACATCTTCAGGAGCCACTGGCCTGAGATTGCCTCCTTGAAATCAAGAGGAACTTCCATTGAGTGTAGTGCTTCTTTAGTTATCGGGAGGCTGGCAGAGGCTGGTCTGAGAAGGTAAGAACTACCCTACACAACCAAGATGGATGTACAAAGACTCTTCACCATGCTGTGTTCTCTTATGTCAGGCTCCCATGCAGTGTAACCTACCACACACAACTGGGAGGCCCTTCAGCCTCACCCATAGCTGAAAGGTAGAACATCTACTTTGTATGCAGAAAGCCCCTGGTTTAGTCCCTAGCATCTCAAAATAGAGCTGGAATATACCCTTGTCTAAATTCTGGAGAGCTGCTGCCAGTCAATGTAGATAATACTGTCTTAGATGGACAAATGATCTGACTCGGTATAAGGCAGCTTCCTATATTACTATTCCTTCGCTAGATATTGGAATATGGCAGCTTCACATGTGTAACACTTTAACAGGGTAAAAGGAAGGGGAGACCACAGCAGCAACTGTATGTGCAGGTCCACAGCAACTGTATTCTGAGGAACACACACATTTGTTTTGCAGGAAGCTGTGCAAGTTCAGTGGCCAGTGACAGATTGATTTCTATTTCCAATGGAAGAGCCAAGAATCCAGGCAGGCTGTTTCTGCAGCTCCAGTAAGAGCAAAAGGCAATGCAATTGGTTTTATGCGTGATAGTTCTCACAAGCAAAAATGACAGCACACAGGAGAATGTAAGATTGTGTAGACGGGCAAGTCTGAAGTGAGTTTATAGAAAGTCTGGCTCAGTTATTCAAGGTACGTGGAATAAAAATTGGTTCATGCTTCATGTATATAGATTTCACTGCAAATCAAACCCAGGCTTTGGGGTCTTCTTAAGTACATAGGGTATTTGGGCTCTCTCTCTTATTATCATTATCACTATCTGCCTATAAATCTTAGGGTAGAAATTGACCTTCTTGTAGAGTTTCCTGCAGCCAGATACTCTCCAAACTGTTTGTTGAATGAACATCACAAATAGTTTCGGTCAAAAATTCCAATGCTCAATTCAGTGTGGCACATCAGTGAACTAGGGTTCAGCAGTTGCTGTGCAAAGCTAAGTAAGTTAAGATGTTGATTCAACAAGCAACATGTCCCCCATGAGTTCTGCAATGGGGGGACTGGAACTTTAGTGCAGCAAGCGGGACTGTCTTTTAGACTGGTCAAGCAAACAGGAACTCCTTTTACAGGGCTGGACTTCATGACTGCACTGGCATCTCTATGACCTAGGTGGCAGACAAGGCAGTAGTGGCTCTGAACCAGACTGAGCAGACACATGAGAGGATGGACTAGGGGCAAGTTCTGGTAGCTCACTAGGTGGTGCCAGAATGGGAGGCAAAGCTGGCATGAAAGCTCAAGGTGAAGCAGGTGCAGTGTGCTTGCGTAACATGCAAGGGGACGGAGCAGAGGACTAGGAGAGTATGCTGCTGGGACCCTCCCCAGGGTCTGATTCCTCTGTCTTCTGAGACCCTGAAGTGGCTTGTACCACCCTGCTGGGCCTCTCCCTAAAGTATTTAATGGGCAACTCCTCATCTCTTCCCACTCATTGTCCTGATTCCATCAGCCCCTCCATGATGTCTCCATGGGACTCCTGAGAGAATCCATATTTCAGCTGCTCATGCCAGTGAGACATCACAGCAACAACCAGACTTTCAACTGTAGTGATCTACAAGCCACTCCCAGATGGCCACTGTTATAGGGTTGCCATATTTCAAAAAGTAAAATTCCTGACACCACCAAAATTGTTGAGCTTTTCGAACATACTGATTTTGATTTTAAACTTTTGGAGCTTGAACATCCGGGTTTTCCCTGACATTTTGCAGAATCGGCAAAATTTTCCCCTGACGCCATTTTGACACCCGAAAACCAGGACATGTCAGGATTTTTCCTGACGCATGGCAAGCCTACACTGTTCAAATACATTCAACCACACTCTTTGTCCTAAGATTGCACAGACAATTTATCTCCCTCTGTTCACTGATAATGTTTGCATGGAGATTTATGAAATCATACATCTGGAAGAAGCCTCAACTACCATCTGTTCCAGCCCCATGCACTAACACTGGATTCAATACACCTGTAAAACATTCTTGATTTACTATTTCTACGCCCTGTCCTTAAAATCCCATTGCTTCCTTAGGCAACACATTCAGCTGCTCAGCTGCTCATAAAGCTAAGGAATTTTCCAGCAAGACATTCACAACCTACAAATATATACCATTTTTCCACCTGTCCCACCTTCAGCAGCAGCAAAGTATTCATGGTCAACTTTGAACATGCTTGCCTCACATGATTCAAATCACAAGAAAGGAGATTCTGACTAAATATTAGGAATAACTTTCTGATGTTGAGAGCGGTTTGAGAGTGGCATGGTCTACGTCAGAAGGAGGCGTACTCTCCTTCAGTGGAGGTAAAACGAAGTTAATGACCCATTTATTTCAAAGGGGCTTAATCACAGGTAAGTGGCTACACGATTGCAGCCTAAGTCATGATGCCACTCCAGTACAGTGGTACCTCGGGTTAAGTATTTAATTCGTTCCGGAGGTCCATTCTTAACCTGAAACTGTTCTTAACCTGAGGTACCACTTTAGCTAATGGGGCCTCCCACTGCCGCCACACCGCCGGAGCACGATTTCTGTTCTCATCCTGAGGTAAAGTTCTTAACCCAAGGTACTATTTCTGGGTTAGCAGAATCTGTAACCTGAAGCGTTGTAACCTGAAGTGTCTGTAACCCGAGGTACCACTGTACTGATTATCCTTAACCACACCCACACCACCAGCCACCTCTGAAGTGATCTTGTATATTTCTTTTAAAAAAAACAGCCCTGGTCAGTCATAAAAAGCATCAGGATGAACTACCCAGGTATCTAAAGTGTTGATGCCATTTTCTGTTATTTATTAGATAAAGCCTACCCCCCACCTCCTCTACCAATGTGCTAAATAATTTTGATGGGCATTCTGAATTCCATAAATATGAGTAAATGTTTCTGATGAAAAAATTCTTGGGTGTTAGAATGTCATCTTTAGGACTGAAATACAATTTTGGTGAAATCTCTGTTTTTCAACTATGCAATTAATTTAATATGATTTTCTTCTGTAATGTCTGTGAAGTTCTGCAAACCCTGTAAAACAGGGTTGGAGAATCCACAGCTATAATTCCCAACCATTGGCAATGGTTGGGGCCACAGGTTCGTCATCCCTGCTCTAAAACGTGTGACATAAATTAGAAGTGTGTGTTAGAAATATCACTAAATAATAATGCATTCTTCCCTCTATCAGAAATAAAGGAGCAATGCAATCCTGTTGATATTGGATTTGTCAATGCATCCCTTGCTGAACTTCAGATTTATTAACATTTGTTCTTGCTATTATCCCTTTTCTTGAGCTCAACTTCCATTAAAAAAAATAAAAAAAAATCTGTCTGCTCTTCTCTTTGCTTGTCTACCCTTTATTTCCCCACTTCCTTCCCACATAATCTTTCATGGTTAGCAAGCTGTTCTTTTTCAGACTAGACTCCATTCAACCAGGGAAATCCTGGTCCCAATGGACTGACTCACACTCTCACTTTAATTGAGCTAATTGGCAGCAAGTATAACACATTTCTTAATTTAACTACAAACACAGTGATTACCAAACGGTTCCAGAAAACCCCAGTATATTCACCCTCCTACACATTTTTTAAAAAGCCAAAAACAAGCTCACACCCATATTAAAGACACAAGTCAAATTTATGGATCAAAGCAGGGGCATAGCTTTATTTATTAACAACAAAGTTTGCAGTGTGCTACATCAGTGTTTCCCAACCGGTGTTCCGCGGCACACTAGTGTGCCGTGGAACTTTGCCTTGTGTTCCGTGGAGGCGGGCGAGGCGGGCAGTGAGAGGCGGGGCGGCGGCGGCGAGCACATGCGGTGCGGCGAGCGAGCGAGCTCCCACATCCCATTGCCGCTCGCTACTGGGCCTGCGCATCCGCTCGCTACTGGGCCTGCCCCAGGAGGTGGGGTTGCGGGCATCACGCCCTTCCCCACGTGAGCGGGGAATCCCATCCGCCCCCACGTGAGTGGGGAATCCCATCTCAGCCCCCGCGAGAGCAGGGGAATCCCATCCGGCCACGCCTCCTGGCCAGGCAATCGGCTGGCTGGAGGGGGCGTGGCTTGCCCTTTTTAGGGCCGGAGCGGAGGGGGCTCGCCCTCTCCGGCTAGCCCCATCGCCGCTCGCTACATCCTATCGCCGCTCGCTACTGGGCCTGCGCATGCTCGGCGAGCACACGCGGGGCGGCGAGCGAGCGAGCTCCCACATCCGACGGCACCAAGCAGGGGCCCTTGGCCGTGCTGGTGCCCACCGTGCCCGCCTCCGCCCAGGAGGGCGGCAAGCAGCCACCGCCACCACCACCCCCGCCGCTGCCCGGCAACCGCGCCGCCGCCCCCGGCTCCCCGCGGCAGGCTTCGTGCAGGCTTCGACGGGCGAGCTGCTCCGCTGCCTGGGGGACTTCGTGTGCCGCCGCTGCTACCACATCCCATCGCCGCTCGCTACTGGGCCTGCGCGATCGCGCCTTCGGGATTCCCTTCAGCAGGCATCAAGCAGCCTGCCTCCCTGCTTTTTCCAATTAAGGGAACCTCCACTCTCCTGCCCCTCCGTGTTTCTCACCCCAAAGCCTTGTGGGCAGCAGGAAGTGGGGCCGTCCTGCGCCGGGTGGCTGCTGACACGTCCCTTGGGCAGGAGAGGCATCCGGCTGGATGAAGGCAGCGACGCCGGGGGAACGAAACAGCACGGCAGGTCTGAGTTGGCGCCTGGAAGGACACAGACTGCTTCATGTCGCTGCATTCCACAGCTCCGAGGCTGGCAGGTGAGTGCGTGCACTCCTCTCTCTCATTTTATTTAATGTGCATTTTTGAAGCATGTGGAAATATCCTGCGTCATCAACCACTTTGGGGAAAGTGTGCGTGTGTGTGTTTGGGGCTAGATTTCATGCATGCCTTTTTTTTTAAGTTCTCTTCCTGCTTCATCCACATTCACCCCCCAAAAGGCCATTTTCTGTGTGCTGAATAAATTCTGCAACTCAAACGGCACGAGGTGCCAATGCATCGGGGCTGTGGAATTTATTCTGCTTGCAGAATTCTGCAACTCAACCACATTTTGATGTTTAAATGTTGTATTTTAATCCTGTATTTATTTAATCCTGTATTTATTTGAATCCTATTAAAGAGAGTTACTTTATATATAGTCAATATAGGCAAAGAGTTAATTTTTTAAACATTTGCTAATGGTGGTGTGCCTCGAGATTTTTTTCATGAAACAGGTGTGCCTTTGCCCAAAAAAGGTTGGGAAACACTGTGCTACATAATTGCTTTGCCTTACCTCCCTCTCAATTCAGGTGCTTATTTCTAGGGAGAAAACTACATTCTGCTTACATTCTTCACTTATATATCTTTGCCTTTGTTTCAAGATCAGTCCAAGGCACTAGGCTGCAACATCAGTCACAAGTCACCCCATGAGTCTTTGCAGGTTTGCCTTTAAAGGTAAAGGTACCCCTGACTGTTAGGTACAGTCACAGACGACTCTGGGGTTGCGGCGCTCATCTTGCTCTATAGGCCGAGGGAGTCGGCGTTTGTCCTCAGACAGCTTCCAGGTCATGTGGCCAGCATGATTAAGCCACTTCTGGTGAACCAGAGCAGCACATAGAAACGCTGTTTACCTTCCCGCCAGAGTGGTACCTATTTATCTACTTGCACTTTGACGTGCTTTCGAACTGCTAGGTTGGCAGGAGCAGGGACCAAGCAACGGGAGCTCACCCCATCGCGGGGATTCGAACCGCCAACCTTCTGATCAGCAAGCCCTAGGTTCTGTGGTTTAGACCACAGCGCCACCCACATCCAAGGTTTGCCTTTAGACTTCTCCAAATTCATTCAGGTTTTCAGGTGAAGCAGGGTTCTTTGTAGAGCCCCAAACATCTTTCTTTTAGAAGGTCACACCCTTCCTCAATGCCAGTTCATACCTATCTAAGATCCCAGGATCCCTCAGAACCCCAGGTGGTGTCTTCCCATCAGAAAACCAGCTGATGGAGGTCTTAGTCTGGGAGTTTTACTACCCTTTTTTCATTGCCAAATACTCCTTATTCTTATTTACCTTGCCATTACATTTTCTCCCTTTGTTTTCTCCATCCTCTGTGTCGCTTGACCCAGTCCTTCATCTTTCCTTCTCACTGATTTGCCACTGAGGTTGTGGGCTCCAGGCCCCTGCCTTCTCACATAATCTTTCAGTACTTCTTCATGATGCACATAGTTAAACTATAGATCTTGCTCTCACAGAAGACAGTGATAGCCAGTGGTGGAGCAAGCCGATTGGGCGCCTGGGGCAGTGTGCATGCCCTGTGCCCAGGGGTGGGGCCAGCCGGGGCAGGACGCTCCATGGGGCCTCCGAAGAGTCTGCCTGCCTTATTCCACTCAGCCACCCTACAGTTGAGGGGGAGGGGGTGGGTGGACCATTTGGGGAAGCACTGAGCCTGCATGCGCCCAAGCCACCGCCTCACTCCCAGGAGAGACGTGTGGCTCGGGCATGCTCTAGGCCCCACAGTGAGTGCCACCCACCATTTTGTCACCCCCTTCAGTGGTGTCACCTGGGGAGACCTGCCCCTACCACACACCCCTTTCTCCGCCCCTGGTGATAGCCACCAATTTGGATGCCTTGGACTAATTCATGGAGCATGAGGCTATCAAAGACTGCTAGCCACCATGGCTATGTTCCACCTGCACTGTCAGAGACAGCATATGCCTGAACACTATTTGCTGGGAATGAGAGGAGAGGCAAGTGCTTTTGTGCTTGGGTCCTGCTTGCAGGCTTCACAAGCTTAAATATGGGACCTTGACATTATAGTTCATAAAGTAGCAGCTGATGTCAGTGTTGTTTTGGCTATCTTGACCTTGATAATGGGTGCTTCCTCTCCAGGAGCAACCCCTCCAAACACACATACACACACACACACACACACACAGAGAGAGAGAGAGAGAGAGAGAGAGAGAGAGAGAGAGAGAGAGAGAGAGAGATCCAGGAGCTGAACTGGTGAAAACAGTCAAGCCAAGCAATCAAGAGGACAATGCAGTTCTTGCCACAGAGTCAGAGCTTTGGCAGTAGTTAGAATCTTCACATGCAGCAGCTTCATTGAACTGCAGTCCCCCCTTGCAAATGTCAGTGGCAGATACACACACACACACCCTGATCAGTTCCTGGCTGATGGGGACAGGCGACACAAAACCACCCTACAGGGCTTCTCTGTTTCTGTTTTTTAATTTCAGCATCTCAAGCCTGTCATTGCAAAGTGGGGGCTATTGTCAGATTTCTGGCATTTTTCTGTGGCTATCTTGAGTGAGTGAGAATAATTTCTTCTCTTATTTCATATGCACTCCCTTCCTGGTATTCATGTCTGGAAATGGAGTTTGCATCTCCCCGAGGGAAGGTTTATTGCAGTGGAGCGGCCACAATGTACTGAAAATGTCAAGTCTTAATGACAAGAAAACAGTTCACTTGAAAGATACTGATTGTGGGCCATGCAGGGCTTAAATTACAGGAATTCAACCCTCAAGCAAAGAGACTTTAAAAGTCCCCAGATCTGTGATCACTCACAAAGTGCTTCAAACATAGGACAGCACTTCATTTTGGGCTTCAAAATGTCAGGGTCGGGGGGGGAGGCATTACAGAAAAGGACCCCAGGAAGCATTTGCTTATGCTCCAACTGTCACTGTTTTTGGGGTCCTGTCCCTGTTCAACACTTGTCCCTGTTTATTTTATTTCTTCAATTTATATCCCATTTAATCCTGACTTTCAGAGTCTTTGCCCTCCCAAAGCAACTTGCAAAGCAATCCACAAATAGTTGTTTAGTAAGTTTTCAATCTGTTAAGACATTAAAACAGGGATGGAAAACCTCAAGCCTTTGGGCCACACTTGACCTATCAGGGGATCCAGTTTGGCCTTTGAGGCCATTTCCCCTCAACCACGCCCACCTGCCAACCAGCTGGTGACATCACTTGATGACATCAGATGATAAGTGGAGGTTCAATCCTTCCTCAAACCTTCCAGCTTTTAAAAAATCATATTTTAATTTTTATTCTTTTGGAACTCCACTGACTCCTAGGTAACATTCTACTGACATTCAACATCCTACTAACATTGTCATCCGTGAAAAATTTCATGCAGCATTGATGAGTATGTGGCAACTAACAAATATTTTCATTCATTGGGGGTCCTATTGTAGTTCTTACAGCCTATCCTGAATCCATTCAAAGGAATGTATTATTATTTCTATTTCTCTTTTCCCAGTACATATATATGTATATAAATAAAATTTGGACCACATACTTCTGCAAATGCTTTTCTTCAAACAATGAAGAACTGTGACATTTTGCAACTGCAGTCAACTTTCAAATATTTAAAGGGACTCGTTGGTAATTTATTTTCATTTCATACTTTAATTCAAGTTCAGAAATGGTCTCCAACTTGGTTTATGGAAAAAATAACAACAACAGCAGCAGCACCACTTTAGCACTGAACTTCTGCGGAATTTATGAGGTTGTGAATTTTAACCTGACACTAACAGCCCATGGAACGTTTTACCAGTGTTCCTGCAGCACCATCTGCTTTGCCATTGCTGCAGAATAATACTTAAAATTGTGTCGCCACAGGCAAACCCAAGCTGATAGAATTTGACTACAATCTATATCTTTATGAAAGGAAGAATTAATCTTAGTTACTTGAAAGCTGTTATGCTTCATAATTTTTAATAAAAAAAAATCCAACCCCACTTCCCCCCCTTTTTTTGTAAGAAGGCACTAGGGATTGAGGAACCACAAGCCTTTGCTGGCAAGGAAGGTATTTATGGTCTTGAATTTCTTAGCTGTTATGCAGTTGCATACTTGAAAAGTTTGGTTCTGTATGTCTGTTTTGTAAACTTCATTTGTTGAATGAATAGGTTTTTTTAAAAAAAAACAAAGAGGGGTAGAGGGAAGCTCTAAGACAGATTTTTAAAAAGTCTTTTATGCAGTGCTTAGTTAAACTATGGAACTCTCTCCCACAGGAGTATAATAAGCCTGTTGCAACAAATCAAAGATACATCTAGCCCAGCATTCAGTTTTAAAGCTAGAGCAAATGCATCCACAAGCAGCAAAAATGTTGAACAAAACTGTCCATCTAATACTGTACCCACTTTTGAAGAATCAAAGTGGTGTAGAGTTTGCAGGATTTTAGGAGGGGCATATTCCATGGGGGACAGCAAGTCTGTGATGCAAAATAATCTTTGTTCCTCTGTTCTTTTGGTTTTTGTTCCTGACTGGAGAATGCATGAAAGCACCCTGAGAAATAATAATTAATAAATAAGCCACAATGCCAAAATAGGCTACTTAGCTGCTTATGGAGTCTAAAAGCCAGTAACACAGACACTATAATATGAACAGATGTAATTGAAATACACAAGAAAACAATTCCATCAAATAAAAACAGCAATTAAAAGAGCTTTTTTAAAGTGCTTGGTCTCCTCAAAATTATGTTGGTGTTCTCAAGATACCCAGGGGTTTTCTTTTGCCTAAGGAGAAGTCCTTAAATCTGCTTCAAATCCCACTTGAGTTGAACTTGAGTGCTCTGCTCTGTGATGTTGTGGGCCCAAAATTCTCATGTCTCTTCATTCTTTCCTTTCATAAAATGATTGCAGGCATCATGTGTTGGGTTATAGGAAGACCTCTTCATCTGAGCTAGTTGGTTATAGTGATGGTCTCTATGTGTCAGTTTTCTCATAGGCAAATAATAAGTAAACGCTTTGTAGTGGAGAGAATTTTGAATCACCACCTGTCTGTATCTGCTGCCTCTTGAGAGTGCATCTGGTTTTGATAGCACTGCTTGCTACATACCATGGGTGACGTACGGGCCTAACAAAATGGCATCCAATTTGTTTTAAACTGTGGCTGCACCCAAAGATGGTGGCATAATTAAGAAATGTATTCAACCTATTACTAATTTAGTGCTTCTCATCAATGTTTTCACCAGAAAGCTGTTTATGGCCTACTGTGTCTCTGGTGGATTTATGCATTGTAAATACAAATATATTTTATTCATAGAAAAGTCTTGCAACTTCAATTATGCAATAAGTATTTATTTGGAATTCATTATTTTTTCCATTTGCCATCCATCATTAATTCATGTTCCACTGATGAAACCTGCTGTAAAGCATTAGCGAACATTACAGATGACAAAATATAGATTTGTAGGGCTTTGTATTCTCCATACAGTTTCTAAGCCAAAGGCAGGAGGTGATCCTATTATGTTCTTGGTCGTGTCTACTGACTTTTATGATGTTATAACACAAAAGGTTCATTGGAAAACAGAATGCAGTGACCCATTTTCCAGACTCACTTTCATAGAGGCAAATTGAAAAACACTTAATATGGAATAGGTGCATGAGATGTTCAAAATAATGCTAAAAAGAAGTTCTTGCATGTATTGTATTTAATGTCACTGACCCTCTTGCACACACACACCCCCGCACCGTCACATAAAAATGAATCTATAGACATTGTGTTAGCTATATGGATATTGCCACAATCTAAAGAACTGTGGTCTATAGATTTGGAGCTCCAGTATGTACTTAATAATTATATTTAAGGGAATTTCTGCTCTCAAAGAAGGCTTGAGGTGAGTAATAATCAAAATTAAAAGAGTCACAAAGCAACCAACCTTAAAAACAAACATCAAAAGATGGGACCGTAGATGAAACATCCTAAAAAGCAATCAGACTATTAGCAGTCAGATCAAACACTTCCCTAAATAGATATGACTGTTTGGAAATGACATCAGGGCAGGGACCAGGCAGATCTTCAGAAGAAATGAGATCCCATTGCCTTCCACCACAGCAGACAATGCCCTCTGCCTGCTGACATTAAACTACAGAAGCAGCTAATTCCATCTTGCTTTGGTCTTTTGGTCTTTGGTCTTAGGGACATGGGTGGCGCTGTGGGTTAAACCACAGAGCCTAGGACTTGCCGATCAGAAGGTCGGCGGTTTGAATCCCTGCGACGGGGTGAGCTCCCATTGCTTGGTCCCAGCTCCTGCCACCTAGCAGTTCAAAAGCATGTCAAAGTGCAAGTAGATAAATAGGTACCACTGCAGCAGGAAGGTAAACGGCATTTCCATGTACTGCTCTGGTTCGCCAGAAGTGGCTTAGTCATGCTGGCCACATGACCCAGAAGCTGTACGCCGGCTCCCTCAGCCAATAAAGCGAGATGAGCGCCACAACCCCAGAGTCGGTTATGACTGGACCTAATGGTCAGGGGTCCCTTTACCCTTTACCTTTACCTTGGTCTTATTGGTGCTTAGTCACAGACTCATCCCATTCCATTGTGCGCTGATTAGGGACAGGGAAGGAATTCTATCCAGTTTGCAATTGAAGGCAAACCTCCATAATTCGCATTTTCTGAAATGATGCCCAAACTGAAACAACTGTCCTTCAAAATTCAGCGCAGTGTGGTTCTCCTGCCAAGTAATGTGTGTAAAATGCATACATCAGGGAAAATCTGTATCAAAATGCATATATTTGTAGAAGCTACAAACAAAAAGGTATCCAGAACATTGTCTAGTCCTGTTGTGTTGGATGAGTTTCATTTAATAAGGATCTAAGATGTGAGCAAAGTGCTTAGGTCAGTCAGATGAACCCTTGCCTCTCATGGCTGATAAAAAAATTAGTGGGGAGGGGACAGCTTTCTGGGCCAGAGATTAATGCCTCCTTGCGAGAGGGAGCGGTCATGAAGGAGGCAGTGGTAACATTATCAGGTTCTGTTTGTGGGTTCCCCATGGACTCCCCATGGTCATCTGGTTGGCCACTGTGAGAACTGGCATGATCCAGAAGGCTCTTCTTAGGTTCTTATTATAGAATAATAGAAATGTATAGTTAGAATGGACCCCAAGTTTCATCTTGTCCAGCATCCTGCAATGCAAAAATTGCAGCTAAAAAAATCCCTGCCATGGTCAGCCAAGCTCAGTCTAAAAAACATACCTTCCAGCCCAACTTGAAGCTTGAAGCTAAATGGTTCCATATATATATATCCCCTTGTCAAGACAATAACTCCTTAGAAATTCTGTTTACATAGCCCCTATAAAAGCTGTTTCTATGCCAT
Source organism: Podarcis melisellensis (assembly GCF_964234715.1). Taxonomy (NCBI): domain Eukaryota; kingdom Metazoa; phylum Chordata; class Lepidosauria; order Squamata; family Lacertidae; genus Podarcis; species Podarcis melisellensis. The sequence goes on from NC_138546.1 coordinate 20,909,039, forward strand.
TTTACCACTTTGTCTGTGTTATTACAAACCATTTCTTAAATTGCTATGATACGCTGGCCATATAATTCAGGAAATGCCAGTAACATTCATCAGTGTGCCACAGAACAGACTTACAATTCCCTTCAGGGTTTGTTTTCATTTGCTGGGGGGGGGGGAGGCAGGGGGGAGGGTCATACTTGACTTGAAGCTATAGGCTGCAGCAGAGACTTCTTCTGTGATAAGGTGGCCCTCCTCATTGGACATTGTATACTATGTTTTGAATGCTCAAGGTCTCATGAAACATAAGGACCTTTTAAAAAGCTCTGTTGGATTATGCCAAAACCTTATCTAGTCCAGCATCCTGTTCCCACAGTGACCAACCAGATGTCTATGGAAAGTTCAAAAGCAGGACTAGAGTGCAACAGTACTCTACTCACGAGAGTATCCCAGCAATTGGTCTTCAGGGCATATTTCTGTCAACAGTAGTGCTAGAACATTGTCTTGACAGCCTTCCACGAATTTAACAAATCCTCTTTTAAAGCCACCCAAGTTGATGGTATTCAGTACATCATGTGGGAATGAATGCCATAGTTGAACAGTGTGCTGTGTGGAGAAGTCCTTTTTTTGTTTGTCCTGTATATTTCCTCTCCTGTCAAAAGAGATAATAAAACTTTAGGTTATTTTTAGGACTTCTCCTGGACTATTTTCCATGGTGTGGTTTTGGGTGGGATTGGGGGTGGGAGTGAATTTAATGTCATGTGGAATTATTGCCAAGGACTGTGTCAGCTAACTATCTTGACTCAAATCAATGGCCTTTGATTACTTGATTTCACTGATTTGAATAGGTGTCTTCTTAGTATGACTAACACTGAATATCCTCCTATGTTACAAAATTCAAAAAAAATGAAAAATCTGAAGATCATTTGGATCCACACAAAGCAGGGACTCTGACAGCAGTATGCAGGTACCTTACTGCTTATACCATTGTGATAATTCCCTATAAGAGGGAACTGATGCTCCATAGCAGAATAGATGAGATATTGCAACATCTCGACAGCAATGGTCAGGTGACCTCAAGGACCCAATAGTATTCCTTCTGGTCTCTGAAAAACCACAGTTTCCAGAAGTAATATTCTTTATGTTCCATGAGCACACACATCCACACACAAAGCCAGAACTGGTCTAATCAGGTAGGGTTGTCATATGTTATTTTATTTTTAAATGATGTTTTTGAGCTTTTTTAAAAAGGAAATTCACCAAAAAGTAACATGGGTTAACATACACCCAGATTTTCCCAGACATTACAGTGATTTCCATCTGGACACTGTTTCGGACGCTTGAATCCCAGCTATGTCCAGGAAATTCTGGATGTATGGCAACCTGCACCTAATGCTAATATAATCAATTTATGGCCTCACACTAGACCCCTGCTAGTTGGAGCAAAGGCATTCCCCATAAGCATCCATTGCATTAGATAACTCATTCATATATATATATATATATATATATATATATATATATATATATATATATATATGCTTTCGTAGATTTTCACGGGTACAGGAATGCAGGTTTTGGTGTCCTCGGGTGTCTTCCCGTGTAAAAGTTGGGGTGTCTAGGCGACGTTTCGACGAGGTCTCACTCGTCATCTTCAGGCTGGTGCTTTCGGCTTCTTGTTACTGGAACAGAGCAGGATCTCAGTGTTTGAGTTCCTATAAATACTGTTGAGGGGGTGTGGTGTATAGCCTCCAATGTTCTGGGCAGAGAGGAAGTTCCCAGGCTAGTGTGCCTTTTCTTCTTTTGTTCCTTAATTACTTGAGGGATATCTTGAGTGATTTCTTGAGTGATATCCTGAGTACCACTTAGGTGGGTCATTAGGTGTGGATTAGTCACAAAAACTGACACCAGATCCAGAGGCACACAGAACGCTATCACCAATCAACCACACCAGACCCAAACCCAGACCCTCTCCACAGATAAATTACAGACACCATCCAGTAGCCAAACCATGGTGGCACCTCCGGATGCTGCACCCCCCTGCAATCCCTACACAGATCTGGCTGACACAAGCCACAAAACCACAGCTCGCCCCTATACACGAAGCCAAGCCAGAGCACAACTAAGTGCAGTACAGCCATCTTCTCAGAAAAACTCTTCACAAAGTTCAAGAGGTCAAGACACAAAGACTTTAGCAACTAATCCACACCTAATGACCCACCTAAGTGGTACTCAGGATATCACTCAAGAAATCACTCAAGATATCCCTCAAGTAATTAAGGAACAAAAGAAGAAAAGGCACACTAGCCTGGGAACTTCCTCTCTGCCCAGAACATTGGAGGCTATACACCACACCCCCTCAACAGTATTTATAGGAACTCAAACACTGAGATCCTGCTCTGTTCCAGTAACAAGAAGCCGAAAGCACCAGCCTGAAGATGACGAGTGAGACCTCGTCGAAACGTCGCCTAGACACCCCAACTTTTACACGGGAAGACACCCGAGGACACCAAAACCTGCATATATATATATATATATATATATATATATATATATATATATATAATGGGCTAATAATTCCTAGGAGCAAGCTGCTATCATCAGGGCAATGTGTTCCATTTCTATTTGACATCACTAAGTTGCAATAATGAGTCAAATTGTTCAATTTTTTTTCTGAGGCTCTTATTTTGATCTCCAAGGAGGAACAATCAGATTGTAATGTAAATTTGAGATGGATAAAAGCGAACAGACTAGCCCCTTTGAGCAGCTTAACCTGAAGCACTTTTTTCCACAAAAACATTGAACTTGACGCCTTTAGAAATCCTCTGAATAACTTTCCTTCTCTGCTATGGAAATAAGACTTCTGGATCATCCTAATATATCTGATATTAAACGCTGCAACAGAGATAAGTCGAGTTTCTCTGAAAATCACTTGTGGTTTCAACTTTTAAAACTAAAAAGAAAGAGTGGGGAAGAGTAAGCAGTTGAACAAAACATTTATTTATTTTCTGTGTGGTGCTGGTTCTTTTTATATATAGAGAGAGAAATACTTGTCTTTTTATATACCAAATTCATTCTAGTCTCAGTTTACACACACATGCACGCATATAGAACAAAATGCAATTTTCAAATTTCAGCATTCACTATAAATCTGCTGTATATTATAATGTTGCCACAGTCTTAAGGGAAGCTTTACACCCCCTCCCACCTCCAGCTAACAATGACAAAATGCCTGGTTCTGTAGACATGGACTGTGGTTTGTAGCTTCACTAGAGGCAGTCAAATATCCCTGTGCTACTTAATATGTCTCCCCTGACACCGGAGAGTCCCAACGAGATGGTTCTCCTCTTCCCCTCCTTGCCCAGCAGTAAGTTAGTGGAGAACTTTGATAGGTTGTAGAGTGGGGGCAGCAAATGTTCATGGGTGGGCTGTTGGCTAACAGCCTCAGTATGAGAACCTTTTAGCTGCCAAATCAAAGTTTTGTGATTCTGCACAAACTGTTCCCAGTCATGAGGGACAATTTCAGTGACAGATGGCAGCTGCTCCCAGGTATCCCCACCCAAATATCCCCAGCCCCCAAATTTGAATTCTCAGCAGCCCAAGTTTGGCCCATGGGCCAGAGTTCCCCATACCTTGCTTTAGGTATTGCTCTTTGGCATTGATTGCCTTAAGACACAAAAGCAGAAGTAGGTCTCAGGGCAGCTGTTCAGGAATGTGCTCTGTGTCTGAGCTTTACCCATGAAAACCCACTCTTTAAAGCTCAGAACCGACAGAAATCCATGGATAACCAAAATTGATGTTTGCTCTGACTGCATGCTAAAGAGTCGGTTTTCAGCTCCAGGGCAACACACACATAGATGCTTAAGCATGGACCTGTGCCCGGAAAGAGTAAGGCAAAAGATAAGTATGGATAAGCCTGATGTCTCAGTGGGGAACTAGAGCTGACGGAAACCTTAGATAGGCTCACAAGGGAAGCAATCAGTCTCTGGACATAGTAGAGAGCAGGCAAGTACAGGACCTTGGACAGCTCCAAGTGGCTGCTGGCTGAAGCATAGCTATAGGAGATGTGGTCTCTCTGGCTTTTACAAAGGAGTACAGAGGTACTGCAGGGTACACATACTGCAGAATGGTGACAGGCCTGAGTCCTTTGCCTCAAGGGGCTTTTCCCTCCCTGAGGAAGTAGGTTCTGGGTCCTGCGTCATTGCAGTATTCTGTACAGCGGTGTTAAACTGCTTGGCAGGGGGTTGGACTCGATGGCCCTTGTGGTCTCTTCCAACTCTATGATTCTATGATGCTATAAACTTCTTTAGAGATGTTGCCATACACAGATGAAGGACATAGGAACACCGGAAGCTAACATACTATGCCATAGCATTGGTCCATCTAGTTCAGTATTGTCTACACTGACATTGGCTCTCCAACTGGCAGGAGTCTTTCCCCAGCCCTACCAGGAGATTCCAGGGATCATACCTTCTGCGTACAAAGTCGCTGCTCTATCACTGAATTACAGCTTTCCCTATAGTGGTAGGGGCCAAGAAAGCTTCTACAGCCTTTGAGGGCTAGCTCCTCCTAAGTTTTAGCTCTCTGAGAGAATGTATAGATTAGCTCAACCACTTTGATCATCAGAGGAGGTTTTCTTGATCATGCCACATCAGAACCACATGAAGAAAGGCCTTCTGATGTTTGACAAGGTGATGATTTACATACTCACCAGGGTGCCAGGCTTCTCTGTCCACACAAGCCCTCTGCCTACTTTGTTTATTTTCCTTTTTGCTGCCGCAACAATAAAGCTGTGACAATAGTGTTGTGCAATGGAGCTCTGTATAAAAATTTAGAAATAAAAAATGGAATAATAGAGAATCCCTAATACATCAGTTCTCCTCTTGAGAAGCACAACCGTGTTATCTGGAACTTAGAAAAACCTCAGGAGAATTTCCAAAGCATCTCTACATGTGATAAACTGCTCGGAGGGCGACTAACTCGTTTATGGTCTTCCAGTGTAAGATTGCATTTTATTATGATTTATGGGAGACTGTTATGAGGAAAGCTGAATGCCGTATTGATTGGCTTTAAAGGTATGTGATTGTATTTAATTTTGCTGCTTTTTGTTATGACCTATGGTCAAGACAAATAAACATGTATTACCACTGTGCCTTGATTTAGCAAAGGTAACCTATGTTGTTAGCTAAGATAAAGGGGCTTGTTTATAAGGCATCTGTATCCTGAGGGAAGATAGGGGGTGCGGGGGAGAAAGAAAAGGCAAAAGGACTTCCAATAATTCAATAAGATGTTGGAAATGTGTAGATTAAACCAGAAGGCCAAGAGTAAAACATGATCAACTTCAAAAGAACAGCGTCTCATCTCTCAGGGGTCCTTCGTTAAGAAGTCACCAGATAAGCAATTACTGTACCGTACAGTTCTCATAATGACCAGGATCAGATGCAAGGAATCACTGCAGCAGGCACTGAAGAAGTAAGAGAGCAAGAAAGGGTAGAAGAAGAAAATGAAAATGTCCTATTAAATGATCATTATTCTTCTAAAGAAATCAAGCAAAACAAGGCGGCAGATATCACGAAAGAATATACAACCATGCATCAAACCCTGCTGTCTCAGAGCAATACATGGTTAGTTTTATTGGTGTTTATTTACAACAGAGTGCCTTTTTAGTGGGGTGTATGGGGTGCTCCTTCTGGGTAGCTTGTCCACCTTGGGTCTCCACCCTGCACTCAGCTCTCACCTGTGGCTTCTAGAAACTGTCAGCATGTGGCAGTGGCCACACCCTAGGAAACAGCTTTGACTGCAGCACTTTGGACAGCCTGTAAATCTGTAAATCCATGGACCTAGAGAAAGATAGAGATATAAGAAAACACAGAGCTATGTATGCATGGGGCAGTGTTACTGACATCACACTTCAGTTTGGGAACCCTGAACAACCCGGCTTTCCCACTATATGGAGCAATACACCATTTATATGTGCTCTGCCTCTCTCCTGTCCAGATGCAGCACTGCCCAATGCCCATGAAATCAGGCAGGCGAACAGCTTTGATGATTCACAAAGAATCCAGATTAGGATCAGTGTGATGCCACATTTCCTATCTCTGAAGCATCTTCAGATGAAGTAATAAGGATCTCATTTCTCTGATTGCCGCGCCTTATGTATCCACATACTCACAACAGGGAGGTATTATTACCAGTTGCCAAGAAGTCAGCTATGCAGGGCTTCATTGACACTGGATAATTTGCTTCTCTATGAATGGTGATAGCTAATCTCTCTGTAGCTAGAATCATAGCGGAAGGAGACATATGGCAAAGTCAATTATGATTTTCCCTACCGAAACTGTTCTTAATGGTGTTTAACTATTGATCTGTTGGATCCTGGTGTACGTTAATGGGCGTAAATGATCGTACAAAGCAATCATATCTATACTGCTGCTTCCTCCTTTAACTACTCATATCCTCATTAAGTGGGAGAGGAACCTAGCAGGTTGTTATTTTAGAAGGTCCCCCCCCCTTTAGTTCAAGGTATGATATTGGGGGGAGGGGAGGCTTCATCAGCAGCAAGCTTACAATTTTCATTTCTTTCTCTATTCAATGTACTTAATGACCTTTAAGAATAAAACATGTTCCAATGCTGCATTAACTCAATTATTATTATTTTAAAAGTACTTGGTACCTTGTCTATATTTTGATATTTGGAAAGAGTGTTGATGGGGTGGGGTGGAGAGAATAGCCACAATTTGTTTCCCTTGGATCATTCCTCTCTAGGAAAACAACAACATACACCCTCATTTCACCTCACCCTTCTTTAATTATATTTTGTGTAAAGAGATAGAGGGAGATCTATTCCCAAAAGCTATTACTATGCTTATAGTCTCCACTTCAGGACACATATGTTACATGTTGTTGCATTGGTTGTTGTTCCATGAGGTTCCATGTTGTTATATTAGTGATGGTGGAGAAATAAGATTCATTGTTGTTGTTTAGTCATTTAGTCATGTCCGACTCTTTGTGACCCCATGGACCAGAGCACGCCAGGCACTTCTGTCTTCCACTGCCTCCCACAGTGCTCTGTTGGTAGCTTCGAGAACACTATCCAACCATCTCGTCCTCTGTCGTCCCCTTCCCCTTGTGCCCTCAATCTTTCCCAACATCAGGGTCTTTTCCAGAGAGTCTTCTCTTCTCATGAGGTGGCCAAAGTATTGGAGGCTCAGCTTCAGGATCTGTCCTTCCAGTGACCACTCAGGGCTGATTTCCTTCAGAATGGATAGGTTTGATCTTCTTGCAGTCCATGGGACTCTCAAGAGTCTCCTCCAGCACCATAATTCAAAAGCATCAATTCTTTTCATTTCCGGTTTGCATTTAAATTCTCTTCATTTTCAGCTTGCATTTAAAGGTGCTTTCAGGAACAATACAAAAACCCAAAAGTTGCTATGACCTCATCCCACAAGTCTCTGTGACCCTGGATGCTCAGCATTTGCAGGAGGCGAGGGGGACAGATGGGGAATTGCATTGAGAAGACATTGTGGAACAACAACCCAAGAATCCAATTATGTCACAATAGTTCTGCCACCACAGCTAGATCACCTGCTTTACAAGTGGTGGCTGATGCTTGTTGAGACTGGAAAGGTGGCAGGCAGGGAGGCCAACAATAGGTGGAGCCAAGCGTCCATGGCAGGCAGAGATGGAGCCAGTGACAGACGGAGCCAGCTAATTCTAGCATTCTCCCCATCCTCCTCCTTGCTGAGCTCTACAACCCATGAGGAGAAAACTGATCAGCAGTAGCACACCCTGGACTGGATGTACGTAAGAAGGCAGATGGGTGGCGGCTGCCTTAGGGCAGATTTACATTTGTGGGGCAGTGCCCCATTCATCTTACTATATCAGCTGCCCTTGCTCCTTACGGCTGTCACATCTTTGGATTGATAACCTGGAGGCCAGAAATCATTCTATGGGTGATTGATTTGTCCCAGGAACTAGCACTTATGCACCCTGATGGTACTCATTCCTTTCTTGTGGGGAAAGATCAGCCAAAAACATTACTACACACGGCGGCAATCATTGTTGTCACATGTTTACTGGATTGGAAAACACAGAAGATATGTTGTGATCATGAAGAGACAGTGGCATCAAACAGGTTCTCTCTTGGATGCTTTAGGCAGAACCCAAAACTGCTTAACAGATATTGGAATCATTTTAGGCTGCGTCCTTTAAGGAGTTAATTGTGTTCAGAAATATCTGATGCCATAAGAAAGGGCTGCAGGCGTCTGGCAAGGCCACAGCATGATAGGGGCAGTGGGATTCCCTTAAAGGCCATCATAAGGCATTGGACAGCTGCCCAGGCATCACTGATGCATAAGGTTAGCATGGGAGTGGTGAGCTACCTCCCTTGGCTATTAGGCAGTCCTTTGAAGTCACACATTGGCTTTTGCAGTCAGCAGCCATAAAACTAGAATTGGAAAAGGTTCAGAAAAGGGCAACCAAAATGATCAAGGGGATGGAGCAATTCCCCTAGCTAGGTTGTATAGCTAGGTTGCGGTGTTTGCAAACCCTGTTTTTCAGTGATGTTCCTGATTTAGAGAAGCCATCCTTGTTTCTGATTTGAACCAGGGATGTCCTCCTTTTCCTTAGGATGTCTCTATTTTCATTGGGAAAATGTTGGTGGGTATAGAGTTATCCGACCCCTGAGCCATCTGAAGGCAGCCTTGCATAGGAAGTTTTTTAAAAAAAAGTTTAATGTTTAGTTACGGTTTTATATATGTTAGAAGCCACCCAGAGTGACTGGGGCAACCCCGTAAGATGTGTGGGGCATAAATAGTAAAATTATCATTATGGAATGGGATGCCCTATTTTCATCGGAGAAATATTGGAGGGTATGTGCTTGAGACTTTTTAGTTTAGAAAAAAGGCAAGTAAGAGGTGACATGATGGGAGTTTATAAAATTATGCATAGCAAGAAGAGAGTGGGCAGAGAAAGGTTTTTCCTCCCTTTCTCATAGCACTAGAACTTGTGAATTTCTGATGAAGCTGAATGTTGGAAGATTCAGAACAGAGATATGAAAGTCCTCCTTCACACAGCATAGATAAAGTATGGAACTCCACCAGGAGGCAGCGATGGCCACCAGTTCATATGGGGGAGGGGAATTGCTCACAAATTCATAGAGGAAATAGTTATTGGTGGCTACTAGCCATAATGGTTATGTTCTATCTCCACAGTTGGAGGTAGCAATTCTTCTGAATATCAGATACAGGAAACCCCAGGAGGGGAGAGTGCTCTTGTGCTCAGGTCCTTGAGCGGGTTTCCCAGAAAAAGTATCTGGTTGGCCAGTGTAAAGACATGACGCTGGAACAGATGTGGGTGTCTTCATCTTAACATACTGAACATAATATAAAGCCAAGCATGTCCCTGATTATCTGGAGAGTCTGACACCAACTTTGACTGGAGAAGTGAGAAGATGTGCTGGTGTGTTCAAGAGGTTTCCCAGCAGCTCCTTGTCTTACCTGGAGATGCTGGGGATTGAACCTACGTCCTTCTGGAGGTGTGCAAAACATGCACTCTCCTACTAACCCAAGAAGTCCATCCAAGTTATAGCATGCAGCTTTCTAATAAAGCTGCAAGACAGTTGCCTGTAATTGCTCCCTTTTGTAATCCATGCAGATTGCAGCTTTCTGTCTGTTGACCTCCAATGCACTTATGTCAAGGGAGGATCAATAGCCACGGTTGTAGCCATTCCCTTTGGTGTCACATCATCTAGATTGGCATAAGGCCTTCCTCTCTTGTTCCCCTCCCCTTGCGAGAGAAAAGATAATCAGTTTAGTTCACTTCCTCCTTCTCTCTCACTCTGCCATGCTGCTCCTTGCATTCTTCTTTCAGAATTGTAATGTTGTTTTGAGAAGCGGGAAGCTATTTAGTAGACTTTCTTGGGAAGCAACGAACCGTATTATGAACTCCCAGGTTGAGGGTGCTTTTATCTCTCAGCATAAAGGACACCCTGTCAAGCAGACGAGTAACTGATCTTTCCTGGAAGAAAATCATCATCATCAGAAGGAGGAGGAGAAAGAGGCTGGGAGCCAGGCCCAATGGTGACACAAGCAGTCACATGTGAAGGGGTTCTTTACTGTCAGAGTCCCTTGCTAGGAAATGATAGACAAGGGGAGAGATTTATTATACCTAGCAGAAAACATAAAGTAGTAGCTCCTTGTATATTTCCCCATGATGTTACCACTATTTATTTTATTTATGCTTTGCCATCTTCACAGTCTTCTTCTTAATTGTGATAAGGATTAGCATGGGTGGGATGCATACAGAAACAGACACACAATAACATTAGGCTTGTTCGCACATTACATGGAATACAGATACAAGCTGTTTCTGAACCCATAGAAATGCTTGTGTGAAAGAGCACACATATATTGGGTTGTATAGCTCAACTACTGTGTACACAATTGCTCTTCAGTCATGAGTTTCCATAGGTCATTGGACTGCAACTTCCATTGTCCCTAGCAATAGGTTACGATGGCTGGGGATGGTGGGAATTGCAGTCCATCAACATTTGAGGGCCCAACGTTGAAGAATTCTGGTATGCACGGGTGCACAGGCTGTGCAGTCATTGAATGCCACATGTGAATAACTTTAGGGGTGTTATTTATCCCCAAAGGTAGCAAGCAAGCAAGGAAAATCCTCCACACTGTGTGTGTGCGTATTTCAGGCTGACTCAGTGATTGGCTGAAGGAATCCTCAAAATACAAACTCAACGTGTGGGCAGGGCATTCAGAGTAGTTCTGAGGAACCTCAGGTCTGAGAATTGAATGCGCCCCCTCTCTTGGAAATATGCCTCTCTTGGAAATATGCTCAGGCCACACCCTTAACTGGCCCTACTTCACAGCTGCCTTTGCCTGGCTGAAATGTGACCTTGAACTTCAACAATGCCTTTGGCTGGTGTGTGAGATGACGTGCAGAAAATGCCCACTTTTACCCCTTGCCCCACCCACCAGTGGCCCGAGACACACATGTCAAAGCTTGCCCAGTAGAGATGTGGCCCTCAGGAAGATAAAGCTTTCTCACCCCTGGCGTGGTGGGAAATTCAGGTCACCAGAGAATTGAGGGACCTAGCTATGAGGAAGAGTTGCAGCATTTTGGGGGTAGGGTTAGTTTTGAGAAAAGGCAAGTGAGAGGCAACATGATAGAGTTCTCCAGAATTATGCCTAGGATGGAAATAGTGGATAGAGGAAAAATGTTTCTCCCTCTCTCATAGCACTTGAACTCATGGACGTCCAATGAAGCCAAATGTTTGAGGAGTCACGACAGACAAAGGAAAGGACTTCTTCATGCAGCACAGAGTTAAACTATGTTACTCATTCCCACAGGAGGCAGTGATGGGCACCAACCTGGAAAGCTTCAAAGAAGATTAGACACATGTAGGGTAAGGCCAGGGACGCGGGTGGCACTGTGGATTAAACCACAGAGCCTAGGACTTGCCGATCAGAAGGTTGGTGGTTCGAATCCCCATGATGGGGTGAGCTCCCGTTGCTCAGTCCCTGCTCCTGCCAACCTAGCTGTTCGAAAGCACGTCAAAGTGCAAGTAGATAAATAGGTACCACTCCGGTGGGAAGGTAAACGGCGTTTCCATGCACTGCTCTGGTTCTCCAGAAGCGGCTTAGTCATGCTGGCCACATGACCCGGAAGCTGTACGCTGGCTCCCTCGGCCAATAAAGCGAGATGAGCGCCACAACCCCAGAGTCGGTTATGACGGGACCTAATGGTCGGGGGTCCCTTTACCTTTACCTAGGGTAAGGCAAGCAATGACTACTAGCCATGATGGCTATGTTCTCCCTCCACAGTTGGAGGCAGTAGTGCTTATGAATGCCAATTGCTGGAAACCACAAGAGGGGAGAGTGCTATTGTGCTCAAATCCTACTTGTGGGTTTCCCACAGGCATCTGGTTGGCCACTGTGAGCACAAGATACTGGACTAGATGGGCCATCAGGAAGGCTCTTCTTATGTTCAGGTCCAGAACTATTCACAGGTTTGTGTGGCAACACTAAGACCTTGAACTGGGCCCAGGGACAACCAGGCCACAAGTGCAGCAGCTGCAGTCTCCAGGCAGTCTTGAAGAGTAACCCCTTGAACAGTCCCAGATTACTATTTGCTTCCCATAATTTGAATTATCAGATACTACCTCCATATATCTGTTTTCCAGCTTGTTTGTTGTCTGTTCCTGCCCAGGAGGTAACCACTTCCTCGAGTGTCTCACTTTGTTATAAGATTTATCATGCACTGTTGACCCTTGCAACAGTACAGGTATTTAGTGTTGGCACACTATGGCTGAAGCAATAAATCATTGGATAGGAGGGAAACATCCGTTCAGAATAAAGAATTTAACATTATGTGATTGGGGGAGAGAAAATAGAGCCCTGTTCGATGCCATGAAAAAGCTCACCAATAACACAATAATAAATTCCATACTATTATTGCCGAGGATGAACTGGCTGAAGATATACACTGGGATACACACACACATGGGTTGAAAGACACCCTTGAGTCAAAATGGTACATGTTGCTGAGGAGAACAGGAGGTAGAACAAGACAAAAGTCAAAGCCAATATTGCATACAACCTTTTGCTGTAATTGATGGATATGGATTGTTTTGAATTAAATTTTTATTATGTCAATTGTTTGTGCGTTTTAGGAAAGGGAATGGGATACATATATTTAAATAAATGCATAAACATGTTACGAGGCTCTATGTAAATCGATGGCACCCCCCTGGTCACCAGGAAGTTGTGTTTAATCAGACTTGGCCACACACTGCAGGGGGACTGAAAAGCAAAATGTGAGCAAGTGTGAGTAATTTTAACAAATTAAGTACCATAGCATGGGGGCATTTTTCAGCATCATTAAAAATGTCAGAAAGAAAGAAAGAAAGAAAGAAAGAAAGAAAGAAAGAAAGAAAGAAAGAAAGAAAGAAAGAAAGAAAGAAAGAAATCCATCTTGATTATTTTATATGCAGGACCGTTGGCATGTACACACACACATACACACAACCACTCACCTCACACACCTGCAATCTGGTACCGCACTCCAGAAACAGATTACCCACATGATGAACTGTTTTGTGATGACACTTCACATTTGTATAGTGCTTTCAAGTACTCAAACTGCTTAGCTCAGTGGCAGAACATCTGCTTTGTATGCAGAAGGGCCGTGTTTCAATCACTGGCACCGACAGGTAAGACTGGGAAGGGCTCCTGTATCAAACTGGAGACCTTAGGCAGGGCTCAGAAAGATTCCCTACCTGAAACCCTGGAGAACCAATGCTAGTCAATGTCAACAATACACCTGATGTAAGGCAGATTCCTATGTTCCTACCACAGCAGTTCCTGATAGGGTCAGGGAGGTAATAAAAACCAAGAAATTGCTGTGAATTTTGTTTGTGAATGTTTTCCCCTCCCACCTCCAAAATCATTCAGTTGTATATTTCGAACTGTGTTGAACTTCTGCAAGTATTACTATTTTTGTAAGCATTTATTTATTTGTTCTTTCTTCATTTCCCATTGACTGTAGGGGGGGGTAATTGAAATTAGTTCCGCCGCTGTGTCACTTTCATAAGGTATTAAAGAATGCAGAGATCCCCAATGAACTTAATTTTTAAAAATTCATTTTCCTTTTACCCTGGCTGGGGAAAGAGTCAAATTTTTAAATGCAATATGACATATGGCTGTTCATTATTTATACATTCTGTATCAGACTATAAATTCTACTTTGGACATATATCGAAGAGCTGAAGCTATTTCAGTTACAAACACATAAATCATAGTTACGGTTATTAGTCTAAATGCAATGCCACCCAAGTTCTAGATCAAAACCTTTAAAATCCATTATAATTGACGGTTGCTGCATAACTTAGGTCTGATTTTATGAAAGGGGTTCATTATTATTGATATCTTTGAAACATTTTTATTTCTAGCTGTGAGAAAAAAAGTTAAAGGTGAATGAGTGGTTGCTGGAGAGTGTGGGGAGAAATTGCTATTTATTTATTGAATTTAATCTTTTCTGTCTTTGACAGTGAAATTGCAGGAGGATAACTCATTGGAGGCTGGTGCCCACTGGGACTGCCAACAGTAGGTGGCACCACAGCTAATAATAATAATAATAATAATAATAATAATAATAAAATTATTTATACCCCACCCACCTGGCTGGGTTTCCCCAGCCACTCTGGGCGCCTCCCAAAAGAATATTAAAAATAAGATAAATACATCAAACATTAAAAACTTCCCCTAAACAGGGCTGCCTTCAGATGTTTTCTGATAGTCAGCTGGTTATTTATTTCCTTGACATCTGATGGGAGGGCATTCCACAGGGCGGGTGCCATTCAGGGGCAGAGGAAGGGGTTGTTGGGGGTGATGCACCCCAGGTGTCACCACTGAGGGGGTGACAAAATGCAAGGCAGCACTCACCACAGGGCCTGCAGCACACACAAGCCATGAGTCTCTCCTGGGAGTGACACAGTGGTTTTGGTGCTTGCAGGCTCTGCGCTGCCCCAAACGGTCCACCCGCTGTCTCCCCCTCAGCTGTAGGGCGGCTGAGTGGGAGGAGGCAGGCAGACTCCTTGGAGGCCCCACGGAGCATCCTGCCCCAGCTTGCCCCACCCCATGGGTGGCATGTCCTACTTCTGGGCACAGGGCATGCATGCCTCCCCAGGCACCCGATCGGCTTGCTCCGCCACTGGTGCCACAACCAAGAAGGCCCTTTGCCTGGTTCCCTGTAACCTCACTTCTCAGGCTGAGTGAAGGCGTTGGAGACGCTCCTTGAGGTATACTGGGCCGAGGCCATTTAGGGCCAACTCATTCTTGTTTATCCACATCCTCTTCCCTGCTGTGTTGTACAAGGACAATACTGAGACTAAGAGGGAGGTCCACAGGCACTACCACCACTTCCATGGGTGCAAATAAGAAAGCAGGCAGGTGAGGGCGGTACCTCATTTGCCCTAATCAGTCACCCTCCACTGCTTCTGCATTTGAGAGCAGTTGTGAGGTTTGAGGTTTGGCTGCCCCCAAAGAATTCTGGGAGCTGCAGTTTGCTAAGGGTGCTGAGAGTTGTTACAAGGCCCCTATTGTCCTCATAGGAGTGGTTGAACAGCCATTCCTTCTTCCCAGGAATTTCTGGGAGCTGTAGCTCTGTGAGGTGAACAGTGGGTCTCCTAACAACTCTCAGCATCCCTCACAGTTCCCAGGATACTTTGGGGGAAGCCACGACTGCCCAAGTGATACCATAGTGCTTTAAATTTATAGAGTGGGTGTAGTTGACGAAATTTGGAAAAATGGGTGAAGGTTACCTGCTGTTTGGTTCGGCATAGCATGGTGAACTAGCATGGTAAAGTGCTAGTGGTTTGCTCTGCTTACTTGTATCTCTACAAGGTTCACTTCTAAGACCAGAAGAACTGTACAGGCATCCCCCCATTGACACATGTTCAGTATGTGTGCACCCATGTATATATAAGCATAATGCTGAACCCGGAAGTGACCTGGAAATGTCATAAAGATGTCACTGAAACATCATTAAAAGGGCAGAATGGGGATAGGAGGGGGTGGGGCAGAGGCGGAATGGGGTGTTTGCAGGCTTTTTTTTCTCTTTCACTTTTTTTATTGATTTTCCATAATTTTAAAACAAACAAACAAAAATCTTAACTGTACCTAATCCAGTCTTAGTAACATTGTTAAGGGACTTCCTCGAGTCCCCCTGTCTGAGTTTCGGTGTATATAATTGTAACAGTTTTCCAAAACCAAATTTCTCATAAACAGGGTATTTGCAGGGTTTTTAATGGGTTTCATATTACAGTGGTACCTCGGGTTAAGTACTTAATTCATTCCGGAGGTCCGTTCTTAACCTGAAACTGTTCTTAACCTGAAGCACCACTTTAGCTAATGGGGCCTCTGGCTGCCACCGCGCCGCCGGAGCATAATTTCTGTTCTCATCCTGAAGCAAAATTCTTAACCTGAAGCATTATTTCTGGGTTAGGAGAGTCTGTAACCTGTAGTGTATGTAACCTGAAGCGTATGTAACCCGAGGTACCACTGTATACGTGATTTCACTGACATGTGCGGTGCCTCGCTGTGCTAGTTGGCCCTAGCAGATTATGGGACAACTGACTTCTCCAAGCCATAACAGATGTGACCTAGGTGTATGCAGGCTTCAACACTTTCCTTTTCCCTTTTCTACCCTTTCTTCCCTCTTTGCAGGTCTTATGAAAACTCTTTTTTTGTTGTTGTTTCACTCGGAGAAACTCTGCAAGTTGTGAGCAAATGTAATCCAACCTGAGGGTATGATTGGTGCTGAATTTTGCCTAAAGAGAAATTCTGAAATGAATCTGGAGGTTTTTCTGCTTCAGAAGAACAGTCGGGACATTTCAAGGCAAGCAAAAAGCTTTCATGAGTCAAGTGAAATTTCTCCAGGGTTTTTACACGCATTCCAGGTTCTATAAAATGCTATATAATAAGAGCCCTCCTGAATCAGAAAGACCCATCTAGTCCAGCATCCTGCTCTCACAGTGGCCAATCAGGACCCTCCAGGAAGCCCATGGGCATGGCATGAAATTGAGAGCGCTCCCCCTTGCTTTTATTCATAAGAACATAAGAAAAGTCCTACTGGATCAAGCCAAGTGCTCATCTAATTTAGCATCCTGGTCAACCAGATGCCTATGGGAAGCCCACAAGCATGCTCTGAATGCATCAGCACTCTTCCCACTACAATAGCATATGCCTCAACCAACGATGATTTCAGCTCACACCATCATGTTCAAAGCCAGCATCTTTAGGCTGCCACGTCCCTTATTTTATTTTGGAAATCTTTGATGAAGCCATAGTTTGCTCTTTTTCGGACCATGGAAAAGATTAAAGCACTGGTTATGTCTGGCCAAAAATGAAAGGAGACTGTGAATAAGAATTTGCTCTGTACTAAAATAGTTTGATGTTAATCTTGGCTCTTTCAGTTCCAGTAGTACAAGGTCATGGTACAAAACTTGCCAGTCTAATTCAACAAAGATGCGTCTCCTGAGCCCAATCAAGGATCTAAAACAGAACTTCAAAGGGATCCCTGAGTCAGAGGCTCTCATGTGCTGTAGCTACAGGTTTGCCAACTGGAAGGCAAAAGGACTCAAAGGCTGTTCAAGAGCTAGATTATAGCAGAGCTCTTCCCTGCTTATGAATTAAGCCAGAAATGTAGGCAAGTATAGGAATGCCACCCCCAGAATACAATGGGGGCATATTTACCACACCCAAAATCCCCTGGGAAGAAGGCTCCAGTTGGTCTTACTCATGGGATCACTTGGCCAATAGGGAGTGAGGAGTCACCCAGGCTATATTAGCCTGCTTCTCCCACCCTCCCCACTTATCTATCAAGGACTTCTGCTAGCTATATGTCGAAGGGCCCAAGTAGGAATTGTAGGGTGTGGGGAGGGGACTGACTTAGTTGACTGTGGGACTCCATTTTTTCACCTACTCCATACTGCTGTGAGCTGCCCTCCCTGGAGGGGTATTTTTGTTAGATTATTTCAATTGGGTTGCCATCCAGTCAGAAAAGACAATTTAACGCAAGACTGCTTAGGAATCTAATGGGTGTCTTATAGACTTGGCATGTACATCAGGGTGAACGCCAAACTGGCAGGGCCATGGTGTACCTTCCGGGTTATATGCCCAAAGCTCTCATTGCAAGGAGAAAGGAATCCTTCCAGTCCTTTGCAACAGGGCCACAGGCTGAGCTTGTAGACATGTCCAGAAGTAGTGAGGGGGGGGGGGGAAACTCCACCAATCCACCCCACTGAATCAGGGAACTTCCTTGCCAAGATTATGTTTTGTTTAGTTCAGTTGGGTTGTTTAGTGTTTGTAGATCTTTCAAGTTGTTATATTCAGGGCTAGCCCAAGACATTTTGGCACCTGAGGTGAACTGCAAAATGGTGCCCCCTGGGAGCAGGGAAGAAGGGGTGGGCCTGCCTGGTTGTCACTGGACCCAGTTCAAGGTTGACATGGAAATCCCTGAACAATTCAGGACCTAAATATAAGAACATAAGAAGAGCCTTGCTGGATCAAGCTGATGGCCCATCTAGGCCAGCATCCTGTTCTCACAGTGGCCAACCAGATCCCTCTGTGAAGCCCACAAGCAGAACCCAAGCACAAGAACACTCTCTCCCTGCCTGTGGCTTCCAGGAACTGGTATTCAAAAGCATTGCTGCCTCCAACTATGGAGGCAGAGCAAAGACATAATAGCTAGTAGCCATTGATAGCCCTATCCTTCATGAATTTGTCTAATTCATGAGTAGAAGAAACATAGGTTGGTAGTAGAAATCTGCTCTGTGTGCAGAAGGGCTCAATCCCCAACCTGACATCTCCAGGCAGGACTTGGAAGGGCTTCTGTTTGAAACCATGGAGAGATACTGCCACACAATTTCAACAATACTGAGCTACATAGATGGACCAATCACCTGAATCAGTTAAGACAGCTTTCTATCTTCCTACTCCAGGTTACTCCCCTGGGCTCCAGTTAGGAGGTGGGGTGGGGTATAGGAACATTCCATCATTCTGATGCAGAACCAAATAATACAGAAAACCACAAAGTAAAGCAGATTACGCTCTGGCTATTTCTAATGTTTCATTGGGGTGTGGGGAGAACAAGCATTTAACAATATCCCCCCCCCAACTTGGTTTTATACATCAGAAAGAAGCTCTGGAGTGGGGTGGGGAGGGAGGGAGGGCACTAGGCAATTTTGCTTCTGTTTTTGTGGGTCACCTTGAAAGCAGCCGAATGGAAAATGAAAAGGAAGTTAGTTTAACCCTTTTGCCTGACCTGTTAGGCTGGCTGAGGCAGGCAGGAGAGCTTTGATTTCAGAAGTGTTTCCCTCCCCATCCATTCGCTCAGTTGGTTTAGCTTTGGTGCTTAAAAACACGCACACTTAAAAACAGTCTAGCCTTTCAGTAATTTCCCTGAAGTTCAAGAGAACTGCCGGTTAAAGAATCTTAAGAACAAGACTTAATAAGTGTCCACAAAGCCATGCCTGGGGTGATCTTTTGTCCTGGGCAAGACTTTAACATGTGTGTTCTATGCTTTAAACATATGTTAAATATGTTTTAATACGATGTTGCTTTAACAGGATTGCTTTAGTGCTTATTTTAGTTATTGATGTTTATATTGTAATGTTTTAATGGGATGGTTTTATTGTGTGCCTTAATTATGGACAATTATATTTTAATGCTTGTGTCCCTGGATTTTATGCTTGAAAGTTTATTTTCACATTAAGTGGTTAAAAACAACAGCAGCAAATAGTTGATATTGTTTAATTCTGTATCTGAAATTTTAATGTTTTGTTCCTGCCTCCCAGATTTTATTCTTGTACACCACTCAGAAGCCTTTGGCATTAAGAGGTAAAATCACACTAATCATCATAGAGGCCCCCCAAGTTTGCAATTACCATACTTAGATTATGAACACTGGAATCCCATAATACAAAGACATTCCCATGAGGCCCCAACATAACATCTGGATGCCACAGGTTATCCATCCCTGCTGTGATGCTTGCCTGAAACACAAGGCAAGCATTAACAGTCCCTGAGTTCTTCTCTGGGCCAGATTTTAAACTGAGCCAGAGAAGAATTCACTCCTCCCATCAGCCTCCCCCCTCCTCCCCATACACATGCCTTCTTCCTCTGGTCTTGCTTATTTCACCCCCCAGCATACACATTGTGTAGACGCAAGGGAGGAGGAAGACAGGGGATAGACCCTGCAGGATCAAGTAGGTGGCGGTAGTGGTGGTTGGAAGCTGGTGAGTGAGAAAGGATTCGACTAGGGCTGTGCACCTGATTAAGCCAAGACCTAACCCAAAACTGGCATATTCAGAGGGGCTTGGGTTTAGGATGAGTCAGGCAAAAACAGTAATGGACTGCTACAGGTCAGGTAGGAAGGCCAGCATTATCGGTAGCTGTCAGGGGATGGGGCATCTGGCAGAAAAGAGAGGAAGGCACCCTGCAAAAAGGTCAAGACCTACCTTTACCACTCATTTCATCTTCCTAGCAGAAGGTAGGATAAGATCCTGCTGCCTGACTCTTACCTGCCTGAGGCAGCAATCAATCCTTCTTCCCAGAGAACTTTGGGAATTGTAGCTCTCTGTGAGGGGGTTTGGCTCTAAAGAACTCTGAGCACCCTTAAGAACCTACAGTTCCCATGATTTTTTTTTAAGGGAAGCCACAGCTGCTAAAGTGGACTAATAGTGCCTTAAAGGTATGGTGCAGATGCGGCTGTCGTTTCCGCATCATCTGCTATCAGGCGATTTCCCCTTCCATAGTTCATAGCATCTCTTTCAGATTATATATTGCTTGTGCAATGAATTGCTTTGAAGAGGGCTTTAAGAGACCTTTCTTCTTCTAAATATTACACCAGAAAAAAAAACATTATAATTATGAAAAGACAGTTAAACCAGGAAATCTCACAGTTTAGGGAAAACTTACCATATGCTTCATAACTCTAGGACACAATGGGGCATCCTTTTAACTATGTCCTTAACGCCCCTGATTGGAGCTTGGTGCTGGAGGACATATGTTGCTTTCATAATCTTGCATTTATGTACAGCCCACACCTTCTTTTAAACGTTAATCTTCTTTTAGTGCACCACTGTGGTGTGTGTGTGAGAGAGAATAATCTTTTATCATTTTTTGGAGGCATTAAATGTGAAAGAAATGAATACATCACATTTGAAATGATTCAACTTTTTTTAAAAAAAACAACAACCAACCCTTTAGTATTAATATCAGAATTTACAAATTTTGAGAGCCAGTCTCTTTCACAAATACAATATTCATAACAACTGCATTTTAAAAGCTACGCGCTCTAACATCTCTGGCCATAACTCTATATAATTCAGTAGTCTTTTTCATCCTTCTTAATGATCCCCCCTCATTCGCCATCAGTTTTATCCAATTCATAACTCCTGAAAGGGAATTTTACTGCAACATATATATTAAAAATTTCATTTTATTGTGGGTGTATTCTCCAGCATGTTCTTGACACAAATAATAGTGCATTAGCAGCGGGTTCCTTCTGATTTACTTTGTTCTGTGCTGCTCCCTCAGTGCTACCATATTCTTGGTGTCCTGAGGGTGCTACAATGCAACAAAAGTCAACAAAAATAAATCAGAACATTTATGGAATCAAAGGTTAGAGGATTTCAGCAGGAAGTTAGGGGATATATGCACTGAATAGAAATGAAGAATGGTGACCACCCCAAACCTTTCACAGGTGCAAACACTATTGACAGTGGGGTCACGTGTGAACCGCCTGATAGTATCATGGGCAGAAATCATAATGACTGCACAATAAAAAAGAACATCTTGAGGGGCCCTAAAATCTTACATCTCCAGCAATTACTTTGTACTGCTGTGTAAATCCATCTTGGTCTATATGGTGTTTGATACCACTGATAAAGGGTCATTGTTTTTTATAAAAGTTTCCAAATGTTAGTCTCGGTACGATCTTTGCCCATAACCATCTCCATCCAAATATGTTTCATTCCTGCCCTGGATCTTTTTTCGATTTCTTTTCCAGACCTATTTCTTTGTAGCTGAACCACCTTCTTGTTCAGCAGAATTATGGATGCTCCAGGGATTCCTGCAGATACTCTCTGAATGCCGGGCTTTCGCACATGATGTCAGTGGAATACGATGTTGGCTCTCTGTCATAATAAGGCCTTTCTGACAGTCCCCAGAAGAGTACAGAGAATTCATGAATCCCATTCACCTTATGCCCTTAAAAGCTTGGCACATCCTACAGATTTGGTTTGAATTTTAGAGAGAGAGAGAGAGAGAGAGAGAGAGAGAGAGAGAGAGAGAGAGAGAGTCTCATATTATTTGCAAGATTCCCCCCCTTTTTTTTTTGCCTTGGCCAGAAGAAAACTCAGTGATGTGGCCCCCATGTTCACAGGAATACCTTACTGTAAATGCTATAGAATGATAAACCACCCAATGAACCAAAGAACCTGGCACATTTTTCTTTTTCCCTTTTTTGTCTGGCCTCATTTTGCTCCCAAACATAAACATATTCCCTTTAAAATGCATCTTCAAAGTCTACTTCAGCTCCTGCCCTTTGGGGACTTGACATATCAAAAGAAACTTGCTGACATAAACTGGTATGTGGAGTTTGATCTATTCTAATATATGATTTTAATGTTTCTCATTTTCCTGGCTTGCCAATTCACATCTATCATACATTGTCACATTTAAGTTTCCTAAATTACTGCTTTTAACTCTTTTTTTGTCACTTCTTTGCCAAATAGATATATTCTAAAGCTCTGCTATTCCCCTCACCCCTTACTCCATGATTGTATCTTAATATTAATAGGTTGAGGGGAAAATGGAAATTTTGCTCACTTAAGGAGACAGCAATTTTTTGATAGGGTTTTGGAGATTCAATATTGTCCTGCTTTTCAAATCCAAGGCTTGATTTAATCTCAAGGCACATAAAATGAAATTCGGGATGGCAAATCAAACAACAGAAAGGGCGAGGCATGGGGAGAGCTACCCCTGAGCATTTTAATTATGGATTTGGGAAGGGGAGAGAGACTACAAAATATCTTGTATATCTATTTTGCAGGTAAAGAGACAATGCATTTCTTGTTAGAGGCAATGAAAAGTGTTACTGTGAATATGTTTGTTCTTTGGGGATATTGTAAAGTCTATTAAGCAAGGAAAGGGGAGCTTTATAAACCTAAGAGCCACTTTCCTTTCTGGAGAAACTTCTGAGGGTGACATGACAGGGGCAGGCAGGGCCCAGATGCAAAAGTGGGCAGTACAGTTAATATAATTATTTATCATAGTGCAGTAGGCTGCTTTTAACACACACTCACACAACCCTCTCTATCCTCCACCCAGACAAGCAAGGGGCATTGTAAGATGTCAATGAGATGTTTCAGCTCAAGGAAAACACTCTAGGAGGGTATGAAGCAAGACTGGCGAAGGATGGGAGTGCTGAGAGTTGCTAGGAAAGCCTTATTCAGTTCCCAGAGCTATAGCTCAGTTGGTTAGAACACAGTTCTGATAATTCCAAGGTTGCAGGTTCAATCCAGCTACATATTCCTGCACTGCAGGGAGTTGGACTAGATGAGCCATTCCTCAGGGTCCCTTCCGACTCTACAACTCTGATTCTATTGTTAACGTGGTTCAATAGTGTTTTAAATGTGTGGTGGTGCGGATGCGGCCTAAATGAGTGAGCCAATGTCAGTCATATCCATTATATTCAATGGGTCTATTTTGAGTTAGACTGGAATTGGATTGAGCCCAGGGATACAGTCCATTGGGATTTGGAAAGTACATTCAATGAGGGAGAATTTGGAGCGAGCCTAAATCCAAGATGGGGAAAATTGTGGCCTTCCAGATCTTGTTGGACTACAGCTGACATTATTTCTAACCATTTGCCATGCTGACTGGGGCTGATGGGAGCCAGACCCTAACAACATCTGGAATACTTCCTAACTTAAATGATACCGCCCATAGCCATTGGCTATCTTGATCAAATTCATAACTCTTATGTTGCTAAATATTAGTCTGATGGGTTTTGGTATTACCTAAAACTCATTCCCAAGTCACTGTTTTCATACTTGAAGAGGATATGACCATGGGCTAGAGGAGCTCGTGAAGACCTTTAATTTTCATTAAAATCTCCCTTTTGCTATTCACCGATGCCAAATTTAATGCAACACAAGTAACATTTACTTGTTTCTCAGTGCCACAAGGCACCAAGGTTAGCTATTCATCTTAACCTTCCATTTGGAAGCCTAACTTAATTCTGACTTAATTAACATGCTGCTGTTTGGTATTTTTCACAGGGAAAATGCAAACAAATATGGTAATCCATCACGGGAAATTTGTCTTAATTAGCATAACGTTCACTGGGTGATTTCATGCATTCCGAACCACAGTGGACTCCTGAACTGAGGGCCTTAACAGGAAGTAGAGAAATTGCTTGAAAAGGCAATTTCATAGGTCCTGAAGAAGTGTCTTTAAATTAAATGCAAATTATGTTAGAGGATGATCCACATGACATATAATTTGCAACACTCTTCTGTGGGGCTTGTTCTCTGTTATAGGATATTTTCCATGAGCGAAAATATTTCAAGGTGCAATTATTCTCTACCCTTTATTAATATAGTAACTATTGCTTGGTCTCTATGATGAGATGTCCTGGGGCTTCAGTTTGCAGAGGATTCACACTAAAAGATTTTGTGTTTCAAATGTAACCATGCTTTGTACACATTTCTGTGTGTTCCCAAATATGTCATAGTGGACTCACAGGGTTCCTTTTCTTACACAGGCCTGCCCATCATAGGAGCACAGGAAGCTGCCTTATACTGAGTCTGACTATTAGTCTATCTAGCTTAGCATCATCAACACTAACCTGGCAGCAGGTCTCCAGGGTTTCAGGCTGGGACAATCCCAGCCCTATCTGGAGATACTGGGGATGTTCAGTCCATGTCAGAGCTGAAGTCAGACGCAGGTTGGCAAGAAAGAAAGCAAATCTCTGATACCAGTGAAGTTAACTCTTTATTCAAGGAAACGGAATGCAACTCAGCCTAGTGGTCTCAGCAACCCTTCCCAGTAGGTCTTGCCTCTATGGAGCCATTGCCAGGACTGAAGGTTCTTGCCTTCTACCAGCCTTAAGGCCCCTGCCCTCCAGGATGTTTCCTAAGCCATTTCAGACGACGTCTGCACACCTCTAACCTCTGTCCACCTCTTCTCATTACTCTGCACGTTCTTGGAGCCAGTGGGGAGGGGAGCTTGCCGTAGCAGGAAGGGGAGACTCCATGGCTTCTTCAGCAGTCTCCCCCCCCACACCTCCACTGCTTCAGCTTCAGAGTCTGAATTGCTCCCTGTCACTGACTCTTCTTGCTCACTAAAGCCTGTTGCTCTTCAGCATCCAGCCCCAATATTCTCCCTCTGACTTCTCTCCAGTGTCCAATCAACCACCAATCCCCTAGCTCTGAGCCTTCTTCCTCTTGGGGGTTCCCCAGCTGGTGCCTCTTCATCCAGCCAGTCCCTGACATGAACCTGGTGCCTTTTGCATATAAAGTAAGCACTCTGCCACTGCGGATGGGTGAATTTCAGTCAATTTTGATTTCTCTCTGTTTCTCATTTTTTTTCTAGTCACTACAATTCTACATCTCTCTCCCCCCCCTCTCTCTCTCTGTGTGTGTGTGTTTATTCCTCACAAAATTTCGTCAGTGTGAATTTCTTCTAATATACACATTTGTGTATGCAGTGTCTCCCTGCTTTGCTGGTCCATTTCCACCTGGTGTGGGAAGGGAGGGCCCTGATTCCAACTACCAAAGCTGCTCCTGAACCTACCAGAGACCCTCTTGCTGTAAGTCTGGGAAAATGTGGTGCTCAGGATGCCTAGAGATGGTCGGGAGGGTGTTTAGAAGTTTCTATTGCAGTCAATATTTAATTTTCGTGGTGCATTATTTTTGATGTTTTGGGAAAGTGTGAATTTTGAAAGAAGGCTGTGTATTGTTTCAGAATGTTTGGTAGGCAGATTATGTAGGTTCACCTTTAAATCCAAAGGGTATTAAATTTCCCACCCCACCCCAACTATTACTGAGCTACAGCCCTATCCATCGTAACAGCAACCATTTTGTCCAACCTATCTAAAGGCAGATGAGGTTTTATAATTGCTCAAAAAGCATGCTGAGTTAAAAAAAAAAAAAAAAACTCCAGAAAAGTCTGGGAGACATTTAAACAGACAATTAATTTCCATTTCTCTTTCTGTGATAAACGGGCAGCAGCCCAAAAAAGCATTTTCAGCATTATTGGAAGTTATATAATTCTCTTTTCTCCATTTGCCCTTTCTATAATGGCCCATAGTTCAACTGAGAGTAAAAACTGCCATCTCAGCGGCAATGTGAGGTAATTCTCATTCCAGGCTTTGGCATGAACATCGTCTCCTACAGTTGTCAGGGAGTATTCAGAGAGAGATTGTTGATGCTGCGTCCCTTTTGGCAAAATGTCACTTTATTTTTAGGTGTAGGCAGTGAAGAAGAGAGTCCATTCCACCTCATCCTGGAAGGAACATTACACAGAAAACTAGTGGCTGGCATCAACTAAGTTTTACTTAGGCCACATTCACACCATGCATTTAAAGCATTACAATACTACTTTAAGCAGTCATAGCTTCCTCCAATGAATTATGGGAACTGTAGTTTGCTAAGGATGCTGTGAGTTGTTAAGAGACCCCTATTCCTCCTCATAGAGCTGCAATTCTCAGAGTGGTTTAAAAGTCCATCCATCATCCCAGGGCCACCAAGCTAAGGCCTTCCCCTCAAAATTCCTCAGGCAATCATCTGGAATGGGGTCTTGTGAAAATGTAACTTTTAAGGGGAGAATTTTCAATAGGAAGAAAATGCACTGGAGATTCATAGTACAGTGGTACCTTGAGTTACAAACGCCTCAGGTTACAAACTCCGCTAACCTGGAAGAGTTACCTCAAGTTGAGAACTTTGCTGCAGGATGAGAACGGAAGTCATGTGCCGCTGGCGCAGCAGCAGCAAGAGGCCCCATTAGCGAAAGCACGCCTCTAGTTAAGAACAGTTTCAGGTTAAGAACGGACCTCTGGAACGAATTAAGTTTGTAACTAGAGGTACCACTGTATCTCAGTTAATGGCGGCTGGTGCTCCTTGGGACTGGTATGGCAGAAGATAGGAAGACCAACAGTAGGTGGCGCCAGTGGTAATGACAAGCACAGCCACCCACTGACTGGTTGTAAGTAAAAAGGCAGGCTGGTGAGGGCTGGTTGAAGGCAGACAGAGGTTGGTGGTGCAGTGGCCTATTGACCTTAATGGATCAGCCTCCACTAATTGGAGAGTGTCTGTTTATATTACTATTTTTTTGGTGTAATATATCTGTTTACAAATTTACAGAAATTAAAATACACAGAAGCACACAGACAGGAAGTGGCAGTCTCAATGCAAATCCATGATCTAGAAATCCAAAAATCTTTGGCCTGCCAATTCTGAAAAGGTACTATACCTGCTTTCCTTGTATGCTCTAGCCCAGTTCACATGTTGCTCACAGGAAGTGGACATCACAGGATTCATTAGGGGTTGGTCAAAACAATATCCCCAGTAATGCAGGTGGAGCCAGGCATACAGCCCAACCCTCCAGTAATTTCATGGCACTAACCAACAACAACAGGAATGGCAGTATTCAGCTGTATTTTGACTCACAATCTTGTTCATACAGGAAGGGATTCAAACTCAGCATCTCCAGGTCGGGTGGGAGAGACACCTGTCTGAACCCCTGGAGAGCCAATGAAGCCAAGGACAGCGAGGAGAAGGCAAACAGATGTGAGAAGGTACAGAAGCAAGGAGAACAAAAGGGAGCTGAAAAGCACCAAAGCTACATGAATATGCTCATCAGTGACAGAAATAACTGAATGCACAAGCCATTTTTCAATGCTCGTAAATCCAAAAGACCAAAGTAGGGATATGTATCGTTGGCTCAGCCCTCTTTCTGGATGCCATCTTCCTTCTGATTGAATTACAATTGAAGGTGGGGGGTGGGCTGCACTGATGAAATTCACCTTCCATCCTGCGCTTGCTAACATAAATCAAAACCGTGTCCCTCCAAAACAGGTTCATTATTTTGAGCGTCACGTCCAAGCTGCTGCTCATCAAGGAGCTCCATATTTTTGTTCTTTATGGCACTGGCACACCACACAAATTTAAATTTAAAATTGCCCTCTGCAGCAGGAAGGGCCATATTTAAAGCATGTCTGTCCTCATCAGGGAGTGACATATTGGCAGTGGGGTGATTCTTGCAGGGGCTAATTCATAATTTATGCAGTGGCTAAAAAGGCGCTTCTGTCTTAAAGTCAACAGCTGAACACTTTAGCAGTATCAAGGGGAAATTAAATTGGGGTGGAGGGCTGGCATTTCTGCAATTTCTTTACATTTTATCAGAGCCCACTAAGTGGGTTTTTGGTTAATATGATGAATCATATCTGCAAATTGCGTGAACAGGCAGAGTCCCCCAAACCCTGGGCGGCCCCAGTGTGGAATAACAACTCAAGGCAACGTGCTATGGGATTAAAACTGGCCACAACTTTATTATGTTTCAGATGTGGGTAGACCTTGGCTCAGGCACTGGGCATTTATCCCTCCCAGTTCCCCGCCAGGGATCTGGGGGAACATCAGGGTTATCCAGTGGGTGGGGGAGGATGGGCTGGCTCTGGAGAACATATGTTCAAGGAGAGAGAGCCTGCCCCCATTACACTGCCATCGCAGGGGAGAGTAATGATGACCCCTAGTTGTATGGCCAATGCCTCCCCTCAATCAACCCCTTTAATGGGGAACCCTGGTATCGCCGCTGCAAAGAGGAAGGGGGTGTGGGTCACCGCTGCACGCCCCCCCCCATTCAGGGAAGATAGACTAAAGGATTCCGCCCAAGGCCTGATACTGCCAAAATTGTGACGTTTTGCTACGGGTAATGCAAACCTGCCAATGCAGGAGAATTCCTTTCCAGCCCTTCAACAGCGACCTTGACGTAGCCGCACCTGCATACCTGTAGAGAAATGGTTAACCTGCAAAAGAAGTCGTAACTGAGGGTGGGTAGGGTGGGAGAAGCTCTGGAGCCAACTGATGATTCCCAGGTAAGATCCTCCCCTTATTGTGTGGGCAGGTGGTCCCTCCCCCTACCTGGCCTGGTCACCTACCTTGGCAATGCTTCCCCAGGATTGGGCTGGGATTGGGCAACTGACTGAGGTAGGCGGAGACCTCCAGGTATCCCACCTGGGGGGAGGCGAAGGGTCGAATAGGGTCCAGGGGCTGCACTTGACCATGCAAAGGGTGCCCCCATTTAATGTGGGGAGCGGTCATTCTGCAACATCCTTACTAATGAATCATCAGTCTCCTATGGAAGTAAGGTAAGTACAACAAGAACAATTCCACCCAACCCCTAAGAATTTCACACACACTCCAATTTTCCACTCTGATAATTTTCAACTAACAATTGCTTTCCACATTAACTGATGGAGAACGGTTGTTTGTGGAATGGGGGCAGAAGAAATTTTCAGTACCTCAACAGATATAATCTCACCCATGATGTGATGTAAATCTCAGAGATAATGGTATGTCTTTTATTTGTTTTGTGAAACATCTTCAACCCTGGCAGGGATGATAACTTTTTCTTTTCTTAAGCCCAAAAGCAGGGCCCTGAAGTCTGCAGTTCAGCAGAAAACAAGCCATTTTATTACCCTGTACTTCCCAAACTTGAAGAACGGAGCAGATTAAATGACTTCACAATGGGATAAAGGATTGCTTCGGCTTCCAAGAAAAACAGTGAAAGTACTATCAAGGTAATCACAACCCCCACTCCCCCCCCCCACAAATCTCACACTTTTAATATTTAGATTCCGTAGCCTGCAGAGAACTTCTTTCTGCTTATCAGATTTACAAGAAGGGAGAGCCAGGAGATTTACCGAGTCAATACAGCTTCCTCAACTGCATTTCTCATCCTCAGTTACCAGTATATTATAAATTAAAGTGGATTGGCATGATAAATGCATAGGCAAGGCACTGTGATTTGTAAACAAGCTAAACTCTGAAGCAGAAATGGGCCCTTTGAAGGCCAAAGGTAGATATTTGAAAAGCCAGAAGTGCAGGATGCCCACACCCAAGAGGAGGATAGCTAGTGTGGGCAAAACTGTTCTAATTTCCTTTGAAAATCCTTAGGATGATTTGCTGAAGTGGGAACTCATTCCCCTTAAATTTTAACTTGAAGGATAAGTTGAGGGCCATAAGAACTTAAGAAGAGCCTGCTTGATCAAGCCCATCTAGTCCAGCAAGGCCTGAGCACTCTCCCTTCTTGTGGTTTCGAGCAACTCATATTCAGAAACATTCCTGCCTCCATCATGGCTTGTAGTCACTGACATCCTCATCAGTTACTCAAACCACAAGCCCACACAGACAGACACCTCTCTCTCCTTTTTCTTTTTTTTTATTTAAAAAATAAAAGCAGATACAGAACTATGGCACACTTAGCAAACTTGTTGCACAAGTAAGTGCATGATACACACTAATTTGGCTTGAGATATAGAGGCTCCCAAGGCAGGCACCATATTCCAGGGGATCTTTGGCACATGGCTGCCAATGCCTCCCCCATACACACCAATGCTGCCATGGCAGCACAGCTTGGCCATTGCCCTGCCTAGTCGACTGCAGGTGTGGTGCCTAGAGACTGCAGACAATCAAATCTGTTGCTATGCTCTCCAGATTCTCTCAATGCAGGGAAACCCCTCTGTTGTTTTCATCCTTTCAAGATGTGAAGCATTTGGGTAAGTTTTTCGGTGAATAATACTTCAGATTGGTGCTGTTCATCTTTCTCCGAAACTGAGCTATATTAACACATGCTGCTGAAAAATAATACTATAGTCAACTGAAATTATGGGCAGGATTCTGAGTTTTTCCTTTTGTTTTCCCTCACCTAGATATGAGACCAGAAGAGTGAGGAGCATATTCTCACAGCACTACAAAAAAACAACCCCAGCACATGGTGCCCTGAATCTACACCCTATCAACGCTGCATTCAATAAACCTGACATCCAAAGGGTTATTTCCAGAGAGGGGCATTGTGAGACTCCTGCTCAGCCTCATACCCATTGTGTGCTTGTGTCCTTCAGGTTTCCATTCTGTCCTACTTAACAGAAGTAAGTCCTGCCACTCACCACCTGGCCCAGGGCGGGGCCTGACAGGTCTATAAGAACTGCTGCTGCGGCTACCACCCAGGAGGACTCCCCTGCTCAGCGCCTGAGAGCCCCAGTCCTGCCACTCACCACCTGGCCCAGGGTGGGGCCTGATGGGCTCTATAAAGGACTGCTGCCACTGCTGCTGCTGGGCAGAGAGGACTCCGTTTCGTTTTTGGTTTTTGTTTAAATTGCTGTTATTCTTTACCTATGTCATTTTAAACTGTGATAGTAATGCTGTATTCTTAGTTTTAGATTTTGATTTATGTGGAAACTGTTTTCCATTTAGTTGTGTATCTTTTTGATGTGGTTTATTTATTGTTTATTACTTTTGTAATTATGGAAATCTTGTCATGCTGTAAGCCACCTTGAGCATTGTTTTTTTAACTGTGGAAAGGTGGCATACAAATAAAAAATGATGATGATGATGATAACAGGGGGTAAATAACCTGCAGCAAGCAGGCTGCACACTCACCCCTTCCTAGAGACCTTCCCAAATTTGTCATTTTTTTTTAAAAAAGGTACATAATGACAGAGCAGCATCATAAAGTCAAATTGGAGGGAGGGTAATGCCCTCAATCTAGGGAGTCCCAGGGTATAGAGGGGTAGGAAGAGTGGCAGTCAGTAGACAATAGGATTCTTGGCAGAACCATTATCACCAGCCTTTCACATTCCTCCAACTTTGGGAGAAGGTCATTTTGGCACAGCCCTCAAGTGGCTACAGATAGTCCACCTTTCCTCTGCCATGGGATGACGTGTCAATCAAATTCACATGTTCACTGATTAGGAATGGTCACTGCAAACCAACATTTAGGAACCAAGATCTCCTTGAGAACTTGGACAACTTGTATCCTCCCCATCCTACACTGTTCACTCTGACTAGGTACTTATGACCCATAAACTGAGTTGACTAGAAGTTGTTACTGCATGTTGGTATCTGGTGTTTAATAGTGAGGTCTCAGTTGGGAGCAATGAACTTCTTATATGCTGGGGCTGTGCACACAGCTCTGCCCTGGTCATCACCACCGGCTCCAGCAAGAAATCAATTGAGGGGGTGGGGCTAATGTTTAATTCCCTTCAGTGGGAGATAATCAGAATTAACTGAGAGTGAGGATTACTGAAAGCAATTTAAATCACATAAGCAAACATTTCCTCCATATCACTTACAAATAGGGTTGGCTGACATATCTTCTGGGATTAGAAATTGGTTGCAGGTCTGAGGATATTGGCAGCGAGCTTTTTGCTCGAGTGGCGGTTAGGCATTGATATAGGTATTGTTATGTAGATGAAGGAGGGAGGAAGCGCCATCACCTCCCCCGCATTTTGAAGGGTAGTCTGATAAAGGATTCTGGGGGACATGGCTCTGTCGGAAGCCTATGGAGGTGAGGGCCTAAGGCACGCCCCCGAGCGGTGACCCCGGGGGTGTTCCTAGTTGATGTGCATCAGCAGGACTCCCCCTACTGGTGGTTAACCCTTCCCAGACTTCAAGCGGACAGGTTGAAGCCGGTTAGTCGGTTAGGACCAATGCCTAAGCCAATACCGCTCATCACCCGGCCATTTTTAGCCCATTAACCTAAATACTGTGCCATTATTTCCAATGGGGGGGGGAGGGAACTTGCCACACAAATAGTTCATTTTTTGACGTGGCCAACATTTTTAACAGGAATGTTGAGCAGAATAGTTTTTGGCTCAGACCTAATTCCCACCTCCCCCATTTCCTCAGTTTTAAATAAATAAAAAACGTGGTCATGTAATATCCTTGATTGATTAGGTTTTCTCATCATTTAGAGTGACTTTGTCACTTTGTAGATGGGGGAAATTCTGTGTATCATAGAAAGGTTATATTTCAGGTGTCAGAAAGCCTTCTGTGAAAACAGGTTGTCAGGGGGAAAGAGAGAATGATAAATCAAAAGGCATCTAACACCATGTATGAAATACCTGTAACAATAGCTTCTCATCCCACTCTCGAGCCACTGATAGAGTATGATTTGTAATCCTAGTATGAAAAAGGCATGCCTTTCATTTGAAGCCAGCCTGGCAGACGGAGGAAGATAACAAGAGGGAGAATATTCAATTTGAAGATGCCTTCAAGGAAAGCCGTCAAAGAGCCCACCAAAAGATTTATCAGTGTTGAACTACAGATTCAATAAAATCTTTGACACCTTTAGATAAGAAAAGTAATATTTTATGATTCAGAGAGGGCCATAGGCTCGACTTAAGAGCACAGCCTAAGCAGCTTTGACTGTGCAGCTCAGACTCTGAATAAAGGATGAGTCTAAAACAGCCATCCCTGGAATGAAGGTTCATTGGAGGGTAGGCCCCAAGACTTTTCCCTTCGCTGCTCAGAGACAAAAAATGCATTAATAAAATGAGTGTCCCTCACCCTTTTCTCTCTCACACAGCCCCATATTATACCATCAACCATCTTTCTCACTATCAGGTCTGATGTTAAATCAGTATCACTGCAAGGCTACAGGGTTCAGTGCCAGTTCAGAAATAATAATAATAATAATAATAATAATAATAATAATAATAATAAAGCCTTCCAAGAGGTCAAAAGTGATGGATGTTTTTAGGCATGGTGGTGTATTTAATGGGGGTGGGGGGAGGGAAAAGCCTGCTTGACTATTGCAACCCCTTTGAGATGGGTAGTTTGCCTAACTGTGGTAGGATTGCTCGATTGGGCAGGATACTGTATGTGATGTCAGGCACAGGGCAGGTAAAGACACGGCTCAGCCCAAAGCCAGCTTTTGCAGGCAGCAATGATCACCTGAGTGGCAGTACCTGAAAAGCCATTCTCCTTGCAAAGGAACAACATTTTGCAAACACCAGTGGTCAGTTGACTTCACAGCGTATGAATGAAGGGAAACAGGTCCCCTGACATCCTGTGGCATTAAATGATTGATTCTTGTAGCGTGAGATGGGCCACACCCCAACTGTGAAACTATAGTGGGGTGTGGGGTGGGAAGAGAAGTGGCCAAGATCTAGCTCCTCACCCCTGCTTCATGGACCTTGGTAAAACATCTATAAGCCTCACCAGGGCATTATTAGCCTCCAAAGAGAGCTCTAAACCCAGTAAAGAACCAGAGCTGATTCAGGGACTTTTATAGTCATTGCCTCTACCTGCCCCCCTGCTTGATCACAGTCTGCAGCTTAGTAATAGTTTGGAGCTTCTATCTTCTATCCCAAGTAGATCACTGTGTGGCCACTAGCTTCTGAGATGTTCCTGGGTAATGGGGGAAGGATCAGGGATCAAGGGAAGACCTCAGATGAAGTTATGGGTGTGATCCAGGTGTTCCTTTTGTTCTTTTTTTACCAACTGCTCTACATTCAAATCTAGGGACACGGGTGGCGCTGTGGGTTAAACCACAGAGCCTAGGGCTTGCTGATCAGAAGGTCCGCGGTTTGAATCTCCATGACGGGGTGAGCTCCCGTTGCTCGGTCCCAGCTCCTGCCAACCTAGCAGGTCGAAAGCACAGCAAAGTGCAAGTGGATAAATAGGTATCGCTCCGGTGGGAAGGTAAACGTTGTTTCCGTGTGCTGCTCTAGTTCACCAGAAGCGGCTTAGTCATGCTGGCCACATGACCCGGAAGCTGTATGTCGGCTCCACCAGCCAATAAAGCGAGATGAGCGCTGCAACCCCGGAGTCGGTCACGACTGGACCTAATGGTCAGGGGTCCCTTTACCTTTACCTTTACCTACATTCAAAGAATATTGATTGGTGTACAGAAAGAAATATATAAAATGAAGACACTATTAAAAATGTGAGCAGGGTGGAGAATGCTAAAAATAAATAACCCAGATTCAATAGGGAAGACTTGAGAGAAAAGGAAAGCCATTGATAAGAAAGGTTTTTTTCTGTCTGCCTTTTGAGTGCAGTGATTTTTTTGCTGTGAGTTTCAGAGGGTGTTGCAAGGCCCCCACACCTCTCCCTCCAAAAAAAGTCTCTCCAAAAGTCAGCCAGGATCCTGACAGAGTCTGAGTTCAACCCCTTTTAATTTGTCAGCCCTATTGTCTATTACCTGCTTTTTAATTTTTTGGATTCTCCAGCTCCCACTGAAAACAATTGAAACTTCTAGCTTCTGTCTGCAAGCATTGAAAGAAATCTGGCTTACTCATCCCTGCTTTTCTTTTCTTTTTTTTTTTGCTTGATTTATTTGACTTAAGATCAAGCCATGATATAAATCACTTTAATGTTGCTTCAGCATTGCAGCTGGAAACCAATGGTGCATGTTCTCTGTGTCTCTGACGGTTGCGTGTTTATTATGCACAGCAATTAAACATCTCTCCCCCCAAAAAAACCATGCACTTTTTTTCCTAGACAAATTAGAACCAAGCTTGTTTGTGATTTGGCTGGCAGGCTTACAAATCTCACTGTGGTGGAGCACACAGTGTTTTCTAATTTTTCTGTGTCGTGGTGGATGTCGTACGAGGAGGGCTGCTCCATTCTCCGAGCAAAGCCAGCTACGACTCCATACTGATTAAGTGGAAATAATGCCAACTTCCATAACTCTGCTATAGCAGAAGGACAGCCCCCTGTGTTGTATTCCAAACGATGAAGTCAAAGAAGAAGAAGAAACACAAAAAGGGTGGGAAATATTGCAATCAGAGCAGATTGCATAGAGTGCATGAAATAAATATTATTATTATTTTCAAAAAGAAAAAAATTCTCCTAGATTTCATTTCCAGTTGGGTTTTAGTATTATGATAGGGTGATAGAAATGTCTCCCTTGCCATTTTCTCTGAACTATGCATAATTTTATACAACTCTATCATTATCCCTCACTCTTGTCTTTCCCCACTAAACTCTGTAGGGTTGTTGTAAAGATTACAGCACAAGAACTCATAGTAACAACAAAACTAGTGATAGCCTTCTCGTTCATGAATTTGTCCAATCCTCTTTGAAAGCCATTCAAGTTGGTGGCCATCATAGCCTCCTGTAGGAGAGAGTTCCTCAGTTTATCTATGTGCTGCTTAGATGGATTTTGGGCTCAACCAGCAAAGTGGTTTTCCCATTATTACCTCCAGTTATCTAATTACTAAGCATTTTTTAAATAGGTGCATGAATCGAAAACTTCATCATTATAAATATTATTAAGAAAAAGTGCCTGACAAGTGTACAGTTCTCACACGGCTTCCTTTCCCAAGCTCCCAATAAGCAGATGGTTGAAGTGTAATTGAGTTTCTCTCTGACAATGAGAACTTACTTTGCAGGTAATATTTCTGCAAGCAAGAGCTGCAAGCAATCTATTCCTTCTAATCTGTGGTGGGGGGGGGGAGGATGGAGTCTGCTGGATTTTATAGAGCACTGTGCACCATGGGGATACTGGATTGCAAAACTGAAAGTGGTGGTTTTATTTATTGGGTTGGAATTTTGTTTAACTTTGCTCTCCAATCCATCACACTGTTTCCCAGCTGCAGCTGAGAGTTCAAAACAAAGCCACTGTCCCCACACCCAAGATCACTTTGCCCCATTTATGTCCACTCTACTGCTTCCGTCTGCAGAACTGGCACTGCTAAAGGTGCCACATAATTTATAATATATCAGTCCTTCAGCACCCACATTTTGAAATTCCCTATTTACACCAGGCAGGTGCCTTTGATATACTCTTTTTGGCACCTGCTAAAAACATGCTTGCTTAGGCAAGCCTATCCAAACATGTAGAATATTGGCATGCATTTTAATATGACTTTTCACTTATTGTTGATTTTGATGGTTTTGTGTGTGTGTGTGCGCGCGTGTGTGCGCGCGCGCTTATTGTTTTATTCTTTTTGTAAACCACTTTGAGGTTTTATCCCAATCAAGGGGTGCATAAATCTCATGAAATAGGAAAGGATAGGTAAGAATAGATGAAGACTCATAAGATACAGTGGTGGTAAAAAATACTATATTTAGTAATATAACATCTGGAAGAACCATAAAGCAAACTAACAAGAATCAGGAAATAGAGGTAGGTGAGGAATTTGTCTAATTCTGGTAGAGAAGCTTCCCTCCAGTCCTCTAGACATGTGTACAGCTGCAGTCTGTAACTCCCAACTAAGTGGTCATTGTGAGAACAGGATGTTGGACTAGATGGGTCATTGGGCTGATGCAGCAGCCAGGCTCTTTTTATGTTCCTGTGTGCTTGCCCCCATCTCCATCAGATGACTTGGTGTTCTGCATGCAGTTCCTTGTTACCTGTGGGTCCCTGGATGGCTTTAAAAGAGATCTAGACAAATTCATGGAGGATACGACTATTGATGGCTAGTAGCCATGATGAATCTGTTCTGTCTTCACTATCATACTTCAGTTGACGGAAACCACAGGAGGGAAGAGTACTGTTGTGCTGGTATGCTGCTTGTGGTTCTTCCAGAAGAGGAATCTGGTTGGCCAACAGAATCTGGTCTGATTGAGAAGGAAGGAAGGAAGGAAGGAAGGAAGGAAGGAAGGAAGGAAGGAAGGAAGGAAGGAAGGACCACTTTAGCATACTTCTCCCTCCTCGTTTTTCATGCACTTCAGATTTGGCTTGTTCCAGGTCCTTTCATAGGACATTTACTATTCAGGACATTGAAACTTGGCAAATTGCTGTAAGCTTGGCCTAACTCAATCCATCTCTCCATCCCAACCCCATCTTGCATTCTCACTCTCAGAAGGTGATTGTTCTTCTCCTACACAGTCATCTGAGTTCTGCCAGGCAGATTTTTATGGATTTACTAACAGCTTTTTGAATTAGTCTCCTGAGAAAACAAGACAGAAAATATTTTGTGCAATGATCACTTCTCATTCCCATTCCCCCTTGTTGAATTTAGAATGTAGTTTAATGGAATAAAAATGGTAGTATTTTTGTATAGAAGGGGCACTGCTTGAATGTGTAGCATTTCCAATAATATTTGCCCAGTTTCATTTAATATACATACATAGATCCCTCTCAGCATATTGGCATCCCATGAGTCTTGTTAGCATTTTTGTCTCATGGACTGAAAAAGCAGTATTCAAAATAGAACATGGCGGGAATTCAGTGAAGACCAAGAACTTTGCATATTCTCCAGTACAACAGTGTAACATCTGGGGCAGATTTTATTTCCCACTGGCAGTGACTCCTGCAAATAGTGAGGAATCACAGAATAATAGAATTGTAGAGTTGTAAGGGACCTTAATGGCCATCTAGTCCAACCCCCTGTAATACAAGAGTCACAGCTTAAAGAATCCCTCCTCT
Source organism: Podarcis melisellensis (assembly GCF_964234715.1). Lineage (NCBI taxonomy): Eukaryota > Metazoa > Chordata > Lepidosauria > Squamata > Lacertidae > Podarcis > Podarcis melisellensis. The sequence continues at coordinate 20,946,976 of NC_138546.1, forward strand.
GTTTAAAAACCTCCAATGAAGGAAAGTCCACCACCTTCAAAGGGAGTCCGTTCCACTGCCAAGCAGCTCCTACACTCACAAAGTTCTTCCTATTATTTAGTCGGAATCTCCTTTCTTATAATTTGAATCCATTGGTTTGTTTCCTACCCTCTGCTGCAGCAGAAAGCAACCTTGAACCTTCCTCCATTGTATTGTATTGCCTCTCAGTCTTCTCTTCCCCAGAATAAACATACCCACCTCTCCTCAAACACGTTCTGGTACCTTCTCTATGTGTACCTTCTCTATGTGTCCACCATACAGAGCCCCATATGCAATGCATTGTGCTAATCCAAAGATGAATAATTTTGGCTAGTTCTGGATCAAAGGGGAGACATCCCCCCCCCCAAGTAATGACTGCAAATATTAACTGTTTCCTTCAGGTGCCTCCTCCTGCTTTCCAGATTAATTCTACTCATCAATGAGATGACATCTCTATGTCATCAATTAAATGTGCCCTCCAATATAGCCAGATTTGATGGTGTGAAGGAGGCACTGAGGGAAAGTAAGGGAATATGAGAAGAGAATTTTAACAAATCATGGAAAAATTCACAATGAATGGAAGGTGGAGGGAAACCCGAAAGAAAAGAGGAGGCACACTGCCAAAATAGGGGCTTCAGATTAACCCTAATTATTTGGTTCCCTGCTTCTCAAATACAACGTCCCAATGTCTTTTCCCACTTCCGTAAGAGTTGCACGGGAGACTTCAAGCCCTTTTTGGGCAAAGCTACTGTTAACCTCTTTTTCGAAAGAGCTGCCAAGTGTTTAAACAACCATTTCCCTCTCCTTTGTGGTTTTTTATCATCCAATTCATGTCTTTGTTGTTCTAGTTTCAATTGACTCCACTTGCTTTTCAACTCCCTCCAGCCTTCCCTCAATTGTATTTACCTTGGTCCCAGAGGAGGCTACAGAAGCTTGAAGGTTATCGATTTTGAAATGAAGAGATGCAGGCTGTTCTTTTATTGAGGTGTCAGGAGGAGAAGGTGGTCCTGCACGCAGAATATGAGGTTGCTTCTCCTTTGACCCCAGAGTTCAAAGGAGTTTAGGACAAATGAGTATCATTGGCTGCTGTTAGTATCCCTTCCTGTTTGAAACGCTGACTTGTGGGGTCACACTTCAGCCAGTGTTTTCCAGGAAGATATTGCTAGAGAATATATCAGTTTCAGTTTCTCCCATTTCTTCCCCCCACCACAGCTGTAAATTGAGTTGTCCTTATTTTTGTTTCACTTTGGAACTTAAAAAATTATCCTCGTGAGAATTTGTTAGCATTTTAGTGCAAATTTCTCCTAATATACATTGGGGCATCTGGCTGTGGCTACTAGATACTATAGTTAGGCTCTGCCTCCAAGGTCAGATGCAGTGATGCTTCTGAAGACCAGCTGCTGGAAACTACAGGAGGAGAGAGTGCTCTTGTCCTTGGATCCTGCTTGCAGGTTTCCCACAGGGATATTGGTTGGCCACTGTGATAACAGGATACTGGACTAGATGGGCCATTAGTTTGATCCAGCAGGTTCTTCTTATGCTCTTAGATCAATTAATCTTGCATGCAAAGGACCTCTCTCTCTCTCTGTGTGTGTGTGTGTGTGTGTGTGTGTGTGTGTGTGTGTGTGTTTTGGCATACAGTGGTACCTCGGGTTATATACACTTCAGGTTACAGACGCTTCAGGTTACAGACTCCACTAACCCAGAAATAGTACCTCGGGTTAAGAACTTTGCTTCAGGATGAAAACACAAATCGTGCTCCGGCGGTGCAGCAGCAGCAGGAGGCCCCATTTGCTAAAGTGGTGCTTCAGGTTAAGAACAGTTTCAGATAAAGAACGGACCTCCGGAACGAATTAAGTGCTTAACCCGAGGTACAACTGTACATATAAAATGTTTTGGAACCAAATAATGATTAAATCAGAATACATATATCGTATTCTGTTGTTCAGCCTTCTGCAACTATAATCATGTGTGGCAGGAGAGTGGGGATATTTGTGTCCCCACTGAGTGTACCCCTGCTCCCTGTGCTCATCCCTCTCCAATGCTTTCCACACACTGGGGTCATGTCTGCATTGTGGCTCTATCCTAAACACCCACCAGCCATCCCCGTGAGCCTCAATAGCACCCCACATCAAGATTCCATTATGCATGAAATCCAGTCCTATGACTCACGTTCCCTAACAGTTTCTTCATGCTTGATACTGTATTCGAACTTAGAGAGATAGAGGCAAGAACGTATAAAAAACAACATTCTCCATTGTGACATGTTATGGTACTATAATGCTTGCATCTGCTTATGTTTGCCAACTTCATTATGGGACGTGGGTTGTGTGTGTGTTTTTTAAAGAAACATAAAACCAAATGATCCAATAGCATTCTTGGCTCCTGCAGAGAAAATACAGCAAGTATAACACGAAGACTTCTTTAATACCGAAGGTATCAGCTGTGACTTGAAAGAAGGGGAGAGCATGGGAGAAAGATTTGACCTCGTGTGGTTGTTCACAGTAATGGGACTGCAGAACGGACTAGATGTGAATCCCACAGACTCATATAAAGCCATTTCTCAATTGGGCTTTGTCTTTCTCTAAAAGAGTAAGCAATAAGGTTACCTTATTAGAAACAGTGTGTGTGTGTGTGTGTGTGTGTGTGTGTGTGTGCGCGCGCGCGCTTATAAGTCTCCCACCCCCACCCCCAATGAGTTCAGAAGAAAAGACTTAAGAACACAGACACATAAGAACACCTGAAGAGCCAGCCAAGGCAGGCCAATGGCCCATCTAGTCCAGCACCGTATTCTTACAGTGACCAACTAGGTGTCTGTGGGAAGAAAGAATCCCTGTCTTAAACCCTGGGGAGCAGCTGCCAGTCCTAGATGGCCCATGGTCTGAGTTGGCATAAAGAGGCTTCCTATGTTCCCCTAAGTACTACACAGAGCAGACAGGCCACCAGTAATGTGCAATGTTGGTTGCAGAGACCTTTGGCAGTAAGGCAAGAAGAGTGTTAAAAGCAAGTCCTTATTTTTACCTGTGAAATGTTAGAGGGTACATTGATCCACCAGATTCCTATTACAAGGCAGAGGGGAAGGGATATTGGTTACAAATGGCTTTCTTTTCTGAGAGAGAGAGAGAGAGAGAGAGAGAGAGAGAGAGAGAGAGAGAGAGAGGTTAAGTTACTCAGGCTGACTTTTATTGGCTATGAAAAATGACATTCCTGGGTAAAGGAAGCTTAGCTCTGTAAAATGCAAACATTTCTTGAAAGCATTGCATTAATTTTCAGACAGACTGGAAGGGAAATGCTGCAGACATCAAGATTCTGTAGAGATCAAAAGAAGCCTTTCTGGAAATCTTTTATGTAATACTTATTGATTCCTAGTTACGGGTGCCACGCCTGAGCTAAATGGGTCTGTTTAATTAGTTTTCCTGGTGACCCCCCCCCCCCACACACATTTTTTTATTTATTAAACAATTGTATAGGAAAGGGCTAGAGTGGAGAGAACCTAGCAGCTAAACACATTTCATTTTTATTTTAAAAACCTTGACTGTATTCATTAGCAACAAATTGATGAAAATTGATAAACTGATGATGGCATGGGGAGGTGGAGGGGAAAGGAATGTGTTTATATTCATTACCAAGGATAGGAGCAGATAATAAAATCAAATGTTGTTATAGTGGACTATAAAGGCAACCTAAGGAATTGTTCAATATATGAATAACGAGTACATTCCATTACTGTGATATGCAGCAACTTGATAGCAGGATCCAATATTTTTCTCCAAAAAGAAGGAGGGGGGAGTCTTAAGCGGTGGGTTCTGCTGACTCTTCAGTTCAATACGTTAATTGACAATAAATCCGGCTTGCCTATAAAAAGCACTTGGCTGGTCGTTTTCAAGATGGTCATGACTTTTTATGATGCGGAACTTTTAATTTACAGGGATGATAAAAATAGATTTACTCTCAGCCACTTATATTTGATTTAATTAGCTAATCAGCTATAAATCATCTGCTATTGAAAAAGTAATTTAACAAAGATGATAGTTTGCCGTCAGTTTGATCTTAAGTACTAAAGTCTTTTGGAAGCAAAAATGAAATTTCATTTCTTAAAAAAAGGGGGGGAGAGAGAAATCATTAATGCCTATCATTTAATAAATGAGGAGATTTAAAACACAAAAAAAGAGAGAGTTGTATATGTTTCTTCCACAGCACTCTGAGGCTTGAACTACGAATTTCAGTCTTGGACGGAGACCACTGAGCTAATGCAGACTGCGTATACCAGGGGTGGGGAACCATATTCCTGCATGCCAAACACAGCCCACCAAGTCTGTCCATCTGGCCCTCAGAACTCTTCCTAGGCCACACCCCTCTCTGGCTCTGCTTTCTATGCCATGTATTTTTGCCTGGCTGGGATATAACTTTGAATTCTGATCGTGCCCCTTGCTTGCCAGCACAGATGCCCCCAGTTCCTGCTTTTCGCAAATGCCTAGACTTGACAGAGTTTTGCCAGCGACTGCTATGTTAACAGAGGGTGTTTATGTGTGTGTGTGTTTTCTTTAAAGAAAAAGGGGAGAGAGAGAGAATTATGCTGTCATTGTTGCATGGCAGGTTAGTGCAAAAGGAACTCTGAGATTTAAATTCCAGGAGAAAGAGTGGAAGGAGATAAATGAGGGAGACAGAAGGGGAATTAAAACTGTGCAAGACTTACAGGGACGTGAACTACGAATTGGGTTCAAATGCTGTCATGAAAGGAAAGAGGAGGACAAGGAACTGGAGCAGAGAGCTCTGCACACTCAAGATAAAGTGCTGAGCAAAACACTAAACAAATAAACAACCCCCCCTCCAACCTAAAAGCCCATCCCCTCTGCTTCTTCAGACAGACTTCTGAAAATAATGCCCATATTCTTTGTGTTTAGTTCTTCCACAAATACTGTAAAGGACTTTTTTCCCTTTCAGAAAAAAGGGATATTGAATTGAGGAGAAGGGAAGTAAAGCTGCTTAGTTATAAGGAGGCACATATGGAAATGATATCTGGACTCTGGATTTTGCTTCCGAAGCCCTGGAATTTGCTCGAGGGATCATGACGTGATCTAGCATGGAAGGGTTAATTGGACTGAAGGCATTGATAACAGGAACAACAGCCTCCACCCCCTCGAATTCTCAAAGGTGATTAACACAATAGATCTAGAAACCATTTTTCAGTCTGTGGAAGTCTTGACTGCTTCCTCTTCATGGCCTGGGAGGGAATTCAACAATATACCTAATCAGCATCTAAGGAGTGAGGTGGCAAGATAAAAATATGTGAAACAGGATTTCATTAGCCAAAATTTTTAAATGGAGAAAATCTCAAATGTTATTTCCCTTAATTAGGTCTTCTTTCAATTTTACTGGCTCTGTTCTGGTTCAGAAGGCTGTAGCACTTCAAGCAAGAGACTTGAAACAAAACACCACCTAACAAAAGAGACAGGTGTGGGAAGCAAAGATTGCAGGAAGATATATATAAAAAATGCCACCAGAGTCATAAAGGTGAAGGAGAAAACCTGCATATTATGAATGTGAGACAAGCCAGGTGGTTCAGGTCAATCATGGAATCATAGAGTTGGAAAGGACCTTGAGGACCATCTAGTCCAGGCATCCCCAACCTGCCGCCCTCCAGATGTTTTGGCCTACAACTCCCATGATCCCTAGCTAACAGGACCAGTGGTCAGGGATGATGGGAACTGTAGTCCAAACCTTCTGGAGGGCCGAAGGCTGGGGGTGCCTGCTCTAGTCCTACCCCCTGCAATGCAGGAATATCAGCTGAAGCATGTGTTGGAGTGTGGTGGAGTGGTTAAGAGTGGTAGTCTTGTAATCTGGTGAACTGGGTTTGTGTCTCTGCTCCTTCACATGCAGTTGCTGGGTGATCTTGGGCTAGTCACACTTCTTTGAAGTCTCTCAGACCCACTCACCTCACAGAGTGTTTGTTGTGGGTGAGGAAGGGAAAAGAGATTGTTAGCCGCTTTGAGACTCCTTAGGGTAGTCATAAAGCGCAATATCAAATCCAAATTCCTCCTCCTCCTCTTCTTCTTCTTCTTCTTCTTTTTCTTCTTCTTCTTCTTCTTCTTCTTCTTCTTCTTCTTCTTCTTCTTCTTCTGCTTCTGCTTCTGCTTCTGCTTCTACTTCTATGACAGATGGCCACCCAACCCCTGCTTAAAAACCTCCAAGGTAGGAGAGGCCACCACCTCCCGTGGGAGTCCATTCCACTGTTGAACAGCTCTTACTATCAGAAAGTTCTTCCTGATGTTTTGTCAGAATCTCCTTTCTTGTAACTTGAAGCCATTGGTTTGAGTCCTACCTTCCAGAACAGCAGAAAACCAGTTTGTTCTCTCTTCCATGTGACAGTCCTTGGGATATCATGAGAGAGAAAACCCTTCTCCTATCCACTTTCTCTGCGCCATGCATAATGGTATACACCTCAATCAGGTTCCACTTTAATTTGCCTTGTTTTTCAAACTAAAAAGCTCCCAAAGCTCCCCTTTCCTAAGTGGGGACTTGCTCCAAACTTTTGCTCATTATTCTTGCACTATTCTGAACCATTCTGAAAAGCAAAAGGCCTTCATTTTTTTAAAAAAGAAATGAGCATCTGTCAAGCATGTGTCTGCCAGTTTCCCTGCCTTCCTCTATTTAGAGGAAAGATCAGCCGAGGACATCATGGGCTTTTCAGGAAGTATGGACACCCAGGGAGGCTGCAGAGTGAAGACCAGCTGAGACATGATTTCTACAATGAAGAAAGGACAGCCACCAGAATGGAGGAGAAATCTGATTCAATTCTCATTTAACAGTGAACTTGCCTACATTGCACCTTCCAAAACAAACTGAAACACAGCCATCCTTCAAAATCCACACTTCTCAGAATTTTGCAATGCAGCTCTCCAGTCAACTCATGTACACAAAATGCATATACTGAAGTGTACATATAAATGCATGTATCAGTGAAAAGAACATCCAATAATGTATTATATTAGGGGAAGTTGCTTTGCCAAAATGTGAATAGGGGAAATTGTATAGATATGTGTGTATATCAGGCAAAATTCACTCTAAAATGCTAATAATTTACAGAAGGTCTTTAAAACCTTACCAACTCATGGAGTGCTCTTGGAATGTGGAGAACTGACCTATTTGCCCTGCTGGTGGCCAAAAGGCTGGTGTTGTAACACTGGAAGAAACATATATGCCCCTACCCATTCCTCAGTTGTTAGAAAACTAATCTCTTGCAGCATATGAAAAAGCTACATTTAGCAGGCGGTCATTGAAATAACGACTTGGACATTTGGGATCTGTACATGGAATTGTTTTCATGAAATATATGCCTAGCAGGTTCTGCCGGAGCTTATCCCCTACGTGTTTTTCCTCCCTCCCTTGCCCACCAGACCCCCTTCCCATCTTTATACTGCATTCATATGGAAGTTTATTCCATTTCCATAGCATTTCTCCAAGTGTTAATTTCTGTATTATATTTGAGCATGCACACAATGTAAATGCCATTTCTGGAAATCTAGTGGAATATAAGTGGAAGTTTACTCCTCATTTCCATGTTAATTGGTTCCAGAAACAATACCTTTGCAACCCCATTAACCCACAAAATCACGAGCATAAAGTGACAAAATTTGGGGGTGTATACTGGCATATGGTTCTTTCCATCTGTTGCCATTGGGGAATCATGGGGGAACAGAAACAGACACGTGTGGAAATAGTGGGAGAGTAGTGATGCCCTCTGATGATGTCCGCTGTTGTGTGACACCACACCTCCTGGTGCAAATGAAAGTTAGTGTGACATGCTGGTATAAAGGAGAAAAAGCCACAGTTTTGTAATGTAACAGGTACTGCAATGTGAAAGGAACATTAGAAAACGGGACAGAAACACTAGCATTTAAATCCAGAAAACTAACACAATATTCCCTGTGTGTGAATGCACCCTTAGTTGTATAACTGCTGTATTTACTGTGACTGTATGATACTGCTATGGTCAGGGGTAGCCCATGCCATTTTGCTACCTGAAGCAGAAAAGGAAATTGCTGCTTCCCGTCCCCCTTGCCACCTTTCCTCACCTCTCCAGCAGTGGTGGTTGTGGATGGGCTCAGTGGCAGGCAGGCAGGCAGGCAGAGTAATGGGATCTGCCTCCTCTGGATCCTAGCAGGATCCCACCACCTGCAGCAGTCACCTTGGTGTACCTAATGGTAACACCAGCTCTGGCTGTGACATATTGCTACTCTTTCTTTTTCTCTTTGATTTGCCTTATTCTTTCATTTGTATTGTTAAGGAAAACAGATTGTGAAAATGAAAACTTGAGAGAAACTGAAACTGGAGTGTTTGCCCTGCTCCAAGTTCCACACCCCCGGCTATCATGAAATTAAGGTAGGCATCCCCCACCCATGAGATTTTCACCAAAACCTGATTTTCCCCTTTGATCATTTTTGAATGCATTTTTATTTTGTTGTTAACTGAAGGAAACGACCCCCAAAGCTCTGGAGATGATTTTGGCATAGTGGCATTTATAGGTTTATTTATTCCGCCTATAGACTTCTTTCCAAATCAATGGCATCCCCTCTCCATGCTGCTGTTGCACCTGCCATTATAAGGAAAAAACAGAACCAAACAAAGTCCTATTTCATCATCCTGTCTCCTTAGCAGCACTGGGGAAAGGGGAAGTCTCTGTTTCAGGTGATCAACCCTCTCATCTGTCTCTGTTGTTTTTTAACAGCAGAGTGCAAATCATAACTCTTTAACTATGCTGTAATTAGATAAGAAAGGTGGCACAATAAAACAGGTTTATTGTTCCGCTTTTTTCAGGTAAATGAGTTGCTCCTGTGTTTGCATATTACCTGCAGTTCATAAGAGTCGCTGGCTTTTTATAAGCCACATGTACAAATGTTGTGCCGTAAAATTGCCTTCTGTTGAGTGTATGTTCCATGTAGCTTCCAATATGCAAGCCAAGTAAGTTGAAATAAATTCTGGAGTCCTAGGATATTATAACTATCTGTTGATGGGGAAGGGCTGTAGCTCAGTGAAAGAGCATCTGCTTTGAATGCAGAAGGTCCCAGGTTCAGTCTCGGCATCTCCTAGCAGGGAGAAACCCTCATGAGCTGCTGGTGATCAGTATAGACAATACTGAGCTAGATGGGGATGCTGCATTTTGAATTGTGTAATGGTCCAAGGAAGTACATTGTGCAAATTAGGTTTGGGCCAGGTTCAAAGTTCTCCCACTAGGGCACAGAACCATGAACAACTTAGACCCAGGATCCCCCTAAAGACCACCTTGCCCTGTATGTTCCAAGTCCATCACGGAGATCATAAATGGGAGCACCATGTATGGTTCCCCAGTGGACCAGAAACACAAATCCTGTCCACACAGAGTCTTCAGAGTAGCAATGCCAATTCTATGGAATCCCCTCCCAGAAGAAATCAGGCACACACTTTCCCTGATAAATAAAACTGTTTTATTTCAGGAGCACCTTTGCACTATGAAGCTTGCTCTAATGTTTCTGTTTTCTGGTGGTTTTGACTATGTTTTCAATTCTGTATACCGTATGCTTTATTCTCTCTCTCCTCACCCCCCTTTAAGCCTCCTTGAGATATATTGTGGAAAGCAGAGAATAACATTTCTCGAATAAATAAATAGTAAATGTATAAAAATGCAAACCAAATGGATTTATCCTCCATCCCTATGTCTTAATCTTCTTCCCCCAAATCTGAAGCTGCCATTAGTAGAACTATATCTACAAGGGTGCCTTTCTTCCCTTTAAAAACATATCGCCATGGCTCTCACATTCACCCTTTTTGGCAATTTTTCACCAGCTGCTGACAAAGGAAGTGGGGGAAAGTGTTGCCCGATGTGCAGGAGCAGACCTTCCTTTGAACTGGGAACATGCCTCCAAGGCAACTGGGCCAATGTTCTCTGTCTTCTCATACTGCACAGTGGTGTGTATTTATTTACCAGCTGCCTGAAGCCACAGGAGGAGAGGGTGTTCTTGTGCTTGGGTCCTGCTTGAGGGTCACTGTGAGAACAGGATGCTGGACTAGCTGGGTCACTGGCCTGATCCAGCAGGACTCTTCTTATCTTTTCCTTTCCTCTTTGAAGCCTATTTAGAGTCAGAGCAATACAAGTGCCTTTGTTTGCCCTCTGTAAAGTTTTCATAGGAGCACATTGGATCATTCATGTGTTACCAGGACTTTATCACATCGTGCAGGATCCCTGATTGGCTGGGATCACATATTGCAATGAAATCCTAAACTAATGGGGAGGAAGCAGCAGGAGTTCAGGGAAAATAGTGGTTGCAAGCAGATGCAAAAATAGTCTCAGAAGTGGGTGTTTCATTTTTCCACAGGGAACATTTTGGTCATATAGAAATCCCACCTTTTCCCCTGAAAAGGTATATGGGGAAATATTCAGCACCACCCTAGATGCCTGCTGCCACTCTCCCAGCATATTCGCTCTGCAGTGTCGGGCCAAAGAGACTTATTTACACAATGCTTCCTAAGTGTGTCATTCCACAACTAACACTTTCCCTTGGCTGACCCTGTTTATTTCTCTCTGTTGCTTTTGTCTGACCTCTTAACAATCCTGGTCAACTGTGGCCAACAGTTGGTTATGGGATGATATGCTTGAGAAGATATTGCGTAAACAATTCTCTCTGGATGTTCAGGGTTGGGTGGCAGCTGGAGAGAGTTCATCCCAAGTTTCTCTTTGGCAGATCTTGAAACTCACTGAGATGTTGCACAAGGTGGCAAAATATGACCTCATATACATCAGAAACAGAGAGAGAAAGAAGAAGAAGAAATGGCATGATTGGAAACTGGTTTGTTGTCTTGCTTTCATGGATTACATTTGCTCTTGATTTCCCATTTATTCTTCATCCGTTAGCAGAATGATTTGTGAGGCTCTGCCTTCTAAAAAGAGACAAGGATCAGGTATTATTCCCCATGGGGAAGGTTCTTGTGAAGCAGCACCCAGCAGGATTGATGCCTCCTACTTATAGTACAGTTGGGAGGTGGGCGGAGAAACAGTGTTTCCATCTTCTCTGCCCCTCCCAACCATATGTTTAATTAAAGTTTTAAAAGCCTGAATTATGCCATTGATTCAGGGTCGGATCTGGGGGAGGTGTTCCCTAGGTGGGCCCAGTTGGTGTGTTTGCACACACAGCCCTACTTCACATGGTTTCTGTGAGGGAAAAGGGGAAGGGAGGGTGAGAAGGTGAACTTTTTGCGGGAAATGCAAGCTCTCTATATAATAAAAGTGTAAGAATGTCATCACACAGATCCCCACTGGATGTTCTGTAGTGCCACATCTCATTCCTGGATTTGCATGAACTCAGGGCATGATAGGGGAACAAAAATGAAGGCAGGCTATACAACTGCTGTGGCCATGGCATGGGAGCAAGAAGGGAGGAACACTGAGAGGAGTTAAAGTGGTGGTTTAAAACAATGCTAGAAGTTTGAGTAAAGCAAAGATGGAGGGAACCTACAAATGGACAATAGTCTGATTGTGGTGTTATTCCTGAACTGGCAAGTCCCTCACGTGTAGGAGACGCAGTCTGTGCCTATTTGGCCTGCCTGAAACATCCATGGCACCTTATGCTCAGTAGGACCCTCTAGTGGTGGGCAGAGGCAGAGGGGAAAGTGGGTAGAACAATGGAGGCAATTCATATCTTTGTAGAATAGGCTATGTTATGGTCACACAAAAGTCAGACACACACACACACACACATACACACAATCTCTCCAACAACACAAGCAAGAAGCATAATTACAGCTCAACAACACATTCTAGCCAGGCAAAACCACTCTCAAGTAGTGTTTGGATCAGGGATAGTGAGAGGTGAGTCCTTGAGAAAAGGGTGCATCCTGCAGAACATCCTGAGGGACAGATAGGGAGATCTGGGAGGCTGCATTCAACCCCTAAGTCTAAGGTTCCCCATCCTTTCAGTACACAATCTCTCTTCATTTTTAGGAGTGGTGTTAGGGTTACCTGCTAGGGAAATGTAGAAGCAGTCCATCCCTCAGTGTAAGGCCTAATGTTGGCACTGAAATTTCTGTGGTAGCAACCACACTACCAAAGTAGCCCCAGAAAGGGGTCCTCAGCTGCTGCCACCCCCACTCTAACTTTCACCCACCACTACTAAGCCTGTTACAGAGTGATGAGCCAATTTCAATCCAGACTAACAAGCACACTGATAGGTCCTTTAACTATTTAGAATATTATTGAGGATTTGAGCAACAAGACTCTCAACAGAGATCTGTAATAAATCTATGCTCGTTTCTCAACAATGAGGACACCAGCCACAAAGCGTTACCCTGAGCATTGTCTGGATTCCTTATTCATGGACCTCTGATGTCAGATTCATAGAGTGAATCACAAGACGGGGAAAGAGCCTTTGCATTCTGGCAAAATCTATTTGGCTTTCTCTTGTTCTGCTGACACAGGCAGCATGCGAGACGGAGCCTTGCAATTGCGCTTCAGACTATGAATGGACCTCCTTCTGTCAGGTTGATTGTATCTGCCCCACAAGCTTATCATCCAAAAATGTTTACATCACGGACATAAATGTAACAGAAAGCTTCAAAGTGCCTGTTGCAAGCATTTCAGTCTTTTACTGGTCGATGTCCCCAATACTTAGAAAAGAGAGAGAGACAGAGAGACAGACAGAGAGAGAGAGACAAGAAAGAAAGAAAGAAAGGAAGGAAGGAAGGAAGGAAGGAAGGAAGGAAGGAAGGAAGGAAGGAAGGAAGGAAGGGGGGACAGGTTTGAGAGAAGTATTCATTTTCCCCTTTCCTTTGAGAACAAAATCTCAGTAAGTCAACACAATAATAGAGTCACATAAATAAATAACATTTTAAAAAAATCGATGAATTTAATTTCTAGCTTGCCCTTCCTCCCATAAGAACATAAGATGAGCCTTGCTGGATCAGGCCAAAGACTCATCTGCATCCTGTCCTCACAGTAGCTAACCAGATGCCCCAAGCAGACCTGAGCACTACAGGGTGCTTCTCACCAAAAACTAGTATTCAGAGGCACACAGGCTAGCCATTGTGGCCAGTACCCACTGAAAGTCTTATGCTCTGTGAATTGGTCTAATACTCTTGTTTTTAAAGCTACCCAGGTTGGAGGCCATCATTACCTCTTGTGGGAGGCAAAACAACAAACCATAGCTCTAAGTAATTTTAAAGTAACAGCTGGAGAAAACCTACTATGAAAAAATAGTGCTGTTAAATCACCTAAAATCAGACCTTCTTTTTTTAAAAGGTTTTTGGGACTCTTCTATTCAATGAAGTGGTTTTAGGTGGACCCATAACATGTGTTTTGTCTAGGGATACTGCCCATTTCAGTTTCTCCCTTTTTTAAAATCTTAAATTCAGTTCTCCACATTTCCGCAGCAATCTGTGATATATATTTTTAAAATTATCACAAAAATCATTTGTATTTTAGTGCAGATTAGTTCTTACTGGTACACACATTTTTGCAAGACTATTTCCCCTAACATAATGCATTTTTGTATGCTATCTCCAATAACATATTCATTTTTTATTTACACTTCCCCATAATGTGTGATTTTGCAGACGTTGTTTGGCTGGAGAACTGAATTTTTAAAATCAGCGTTGTGCAGATTTTGAAGGATAATTGTGCTTCGGTTTGCACGTTGTGTCAAAGAACAAGTTAAAATGCAGACAATACTGAATCTCTTCCCCCAGCCCTTGCCACTTTACTCCAGCCTTCTCGACATACAAACTGCCTGTTCCTGCAGTGCTCACACTAGCTTGGAAATCATTCAGCATTTCAGAAGCAGATTTTACCTCAGACAGGATGTGTGAGTGAGGGGTGTGTGTGTAAAACACCTGACTCAGTACAACTGGAGGAGCAAAGAAGGAATTTGGAATGCAGGAGATGGAATCCAGTAAGGGAGAACAAGTCATTCTGCTGAATTCTTCTTCCAAAGTCTCCTCTCTGCTTTTCATTCCATTTCCCTCCATTTTGCTGTCTGAAGGGGGCCCTAAAATACATACCTGCCTACTCCCGCAAGGGCTAGTGCTTAAGGGTGCCCACTTAGTCAATGTCAAAAATAATATTGTAGCACAAGCACTGCAGAACAAATGCCCTCACTGGGCGCATGGCCTCATGTGTCCAGCCACTGGGGGAAACCAACGCTCCACCTCCCACCCCCCAGAAAAGAGAGGAATGCCATTTTACTCAGCTGTTCCTTCCTCCTAATCTGATAGATATTCCTTCCTCCCAATCTGTTTAAGCATTGGAATTCAACTTGAAAACACCATGGGGCAGGGATGCTTTTCACACGATTGTGCCACCCTGTCAAGCAGGGATGGGGAACCTCAGGGCCAAAGACCAAATGTGGCCCCGTGGTCTCTCTATCTGCCCCTCACTGCCTCTAGGCCACATTCATTCTCCAGTCACACCAATTCTTCTCAGGACAGATCCCTGACAAGCCATGCTTTACATCTTTCTTGAGTCGCTTTGCCTGGCTGGGATGTCTTCTTGAACTAATGTCTTTTGATTGCCTTGGTAGAGGAGGGGGAAGGAAGCCGGAATGACCACTTCCCACACTAAATGGGGGGTGCCCTTTGTGTGGTTGTTCACAGCCCCCTGGACCCTATGCGGAACCATTAGCTCAGGCTTGGCTTCGCCTTCCCCCAGGTGGGATACCTGGAGGTCTCCGCCTACCTCAGCCAGTTGCCCAATCCCGCCTGGGGAGGTGTTGCCAAGGTGACCAGGCCAGGTAGGTGGAGGGACCACCCTGCCCACACAATAGGGGGAGGATCTTACCTGGGAATCGTCAGTTGGCTCCAGAGCTTCTCCCACCCTACCCACCCTCACTTAAGACTTCTTTTGCAGGTTAACCTTTTCTCCACAGGTACACAGGCGCTGCTATGTCAAGGTCGCTGTTGAAGGGCTGGAAAGGAATTCTCCTGCATTGGCAGGTTTGCCTTTCCCGTAGCAAAACATAACAACTTTGGTGGTATCAGGCCTTGGGCGGAATCCTTTAGTCTATCGTCCCTAAATGGGGGTGGGGGTGTAGAGGTGACCCACACATCCCCTTCTCTTTGTGGCAGCAATACCAGGGTTCCTTGTTAAAGGGGTTATTTTGAGGGGAACTTTGGCCGTACGCCTAGAGGTTGTCATTGCTCTCCCCTGTGACGGTGGCATAATGGGGGTGGGCTCTCTCTGCTTGAACATATGTTCTCCAGAGCCAGCCCAATCCCCACTCATTCTGGATAACCCTGGTGTTCCCCAGATACCCGGCAGAGGACTGTGAGGGATAAATGCCCAGTGACTGAGCCAAGGTCTACCCACATCTGAAACCTAATAAAGTTGTGGCCAATTTTAATCCCATAGCACATTGTCTTGAATTGTTATTCCACACAGGGGCTGCCCAGGGTTTGGGGGACTCCGCCTGTCCACGCAAAAGACACTACTCCGCAGCATGGCACCCACTTCTGCCTCTGGCCATGCCCACCACTGTCTTATCGTCATCCCCACCTGCCCCTCCCCACCACCCAAACCTTGCCCTAAAGACATTGTACCCCTCAGGTGGAAAAATGTTCACCACTCCTGTTGTGAAGCAATGTTTGCTGAGGGGCCTGATTAAAGAACTCTTAGCTGATTAGTCAGTTAAAGATGCATACATTTGCTTGCTCAGCACTAACCAAATAGCTGAGATGATGTGCAAATATTGCATACCCTCCAACATTCCACCGATTGTTCTTGTCCTCATCTTCAGCGTCTTCTTCTCCTCCACCAGCAGGAGCAGTGTCAGGTGGAGGAGGCACGGCGTTTGAGCTTGGAAGGGGCAGTCTGGTCTGCACCAGCAGCAGCTCCCCCTGCTCCCCTTTTGTGCAAAAGATGCCTAATTTTTGGTTCTGAGCTCTCACAGGAGCCAGCTGACTTGTGAGTGAGCTCAGCACCGAAAAAGGGACATCCAATTAGAAGTCAGGGTGGCTTCTGTAATTCCGGGGTGTGCCAGTCAAACCATGATTGTTGGTGGGTATGTTGTTAGAATCCATATTTTAAATTTCGGGTTGGGGTGAATGTGCCTTTCATGTTTACTTTAGGGTATATTTAGGTTTGTGTGTTATTTACGTGTTCACATTTTTATTTATTGCATGGCACCCAGAGATCTTTATATTATGTCATAACAAAATGAAATAACTGTGATGCAGCAGCAAGTACCTACAGTGGTCTCTGGGTGACAAATGCTTCTTTCAAAATGGGAGCTGCCATCTGCTGGTTTTATAAAGGCTTGGTACTAAACATAATATGTGTTTTTGCAATAATAATAGTCATAGTCATAGTAATAATGTATTGCAAGTGTCTTTTAAAGTCAATTTTAAAGGCTTTTCATGGATGAATCACGCTGATTCCATTCAAGGTCAGAAGTAATTGTAAATTCATATCTTGGGTCTGGCGACGTTATCTCATTTCCACTTTGAGAGCTCAATTAAACATTGTGATAAAGTCAGTTCTTCAGCTCTTCTGGGGGCCGCATGCTGGTGGTACGTGGGGCCAGAGGCCAGAAGTAGGCAGAGTAACTAATGTACAATTTTACCTCTACACACAAGCACCCCTCTCTATCCCCCAGGCATACAAGAGGCAGTATCAGAGTTGGAAGGTATTTTCTAGCCAGGAAAAGACACTCAAGGGCATAAAGTAGAGGTGGTGAGGTGTCTGGTCTGGACAGAGTCCTGAGGGGCACATAGAGAGACCTGAAGGGCTGTGTTGGCTCCCAAGCCTAAGGTCCTCCGGCTCTCCTATTGCACACAAAATTAAAGATAGGTAGAACATTGATCCCTAAACTTGGCAGCAAAAGACTGGAGAAATATCCAGCAGTATTTATTTGATTTGTTCCTATATGTATATTCCACCTTTCCTCTAAGAAACTCGTGGTGGGGTGCAAGGTTCTCTCCCTTTCCATTTTATCCTCACCGAAACCTTTTGGGGTAGGCAGGTTGAGAGATGAAAATTGCCCTATGATAGCTTACCCAATGAGCTTCATGGCTGAGTTGAGTTTTGAACCTGGATCTTGGTCTGACACTCTAATTGTTACACCACATTTGCTATCAACTTTATATAGCATCAAACCAGTCTCCAGAAATCTATTGTTTCCAAACTGAAATTGATCCGAGGCAGAAGACTCAGCCAATCCCTGTCAATGCTTTATTGCTGATGATCAGCAGAATGGGGCAGAATGGGGTGGGGGTGAGTTTCTCTTCCAGGCATTATAACTGTGTGTGTCTAACAAGGAAAGCAGCTATTAACAAAAAGGAGCATTGAAGATTAAGGCAGTGGAGGATTAGGCCTGGTGTCCATTGGGATAACAGAGACATTGGCACAATAACACAGGAGCAAGTTCCTATGGGTTGAGGGATCTTTGCCCTCTCCAATAAAATATTTAAGGGGGCTGGGCCCTCTCCAAAGTCAATGAGCACTGCCATTCAAATGGTGTGTGATTAATTATGTGGGTTGGGGCTTACCTTCCCCTCCCTCAATATTCTATTCAAGTTGGCACCCTTGTACAATAACCTTGGCCTTCCCTCAGCCACTCCCTATCCACGTGCCTTATTCCTTACAACAAATCCAAGGAGTGGCACTGTCTGTCAGCTTCCTTGTCCATAGTCCTAGTGTTGCCCTTGTGGGACTCAGCAGAGAGGAGAATTTGTTGACTCCACCTGTCATTGGCTCTGGCGCCACCTACTGTTGACCTCCTTGCCTTCTAGCCTACCAGTCCCAATAGGCACCAGCCAGCACTGCAAATGTGGTAATCCTAGAATTTCCAAAACATGAAATCAAGCTCCCTGAAATTATGAGAGAGAAATCAAACCAGGTGGCTAAATTCTCCCCCTTCCAATTCCATTGCATTTGCTTCATACACAACCACTCCTAATTTCATCCAACTCTGATTTTTATTACAACACTTTATACAACATGACCCTCCCACCCTCCCACCCCCTGAAAAGATGGATGGTCAGGAAACTGGAAGATTGCATTGACTTGTTTGCAGCCAAAATGTGCTGTCATCGTTGACGTCTATGCTTCAATGTGCGCTGGTGCATGAATGGCCATCTGTCCACAAAGCCAGGAGAGAGGCGCGCTGTGAAAATGAAAACAGTAACAAAGTTTACTGCTGGAAGAAATGTCCTGCCAAAATATCAGGATGTTCTCTGGAAGCCGTATTTATCTCTGTGCAAACGGCAGATATTTGCACCGCATAGCCAAGGCAACCCTGATGTAGAG
The DNA here is from genome assembly GCF_964234715.1 of Podarcis melisellensis. NCBI lineage: Eukaryota > Metazoa > Chordata > Lepidosauria > Squamata > Lacertidae > Podarcis > Podarcis melisellensis. The sequence goes on from NC_138546.1 coordinate 20,965,259, forward strand.
ATTGTAATTTTAGATGGGGGCTCCAGATCACTAATTTTTAATTTTTTCTGGGTCAATATATTTCAGTGTTGTTTGCGAGGCCAAACGTGTGGCTTGTTTCTAGCTTCTCGGCCATCTGTGCTTAAAAAGAAAAAATTAAATCAACCCATATTTTTACTGTCTTGAGGGGCTTAATTAATGCCTGCATACAAAATGCAATCTTATTTTGGTTACCACAATATCTTATATTTTTTAAAAAAAAAAAAATATAAGATGCTTATATGATAGAGCTTGGTAAAATCAAACAACATATTAAGACGCCAGAGGAGACAACATGAGAAATAAATAAACTACAATATGATGCCAGTTTTATACCCGATTCCAAGCTATCACTTCCTTCTCCCCATTCAAAGAAACTTGGGAATCATAGTGTAGTGAAAAGATTCTCTGTTAGGCTGCATTCACACAAGCATTTATTCACTTTCCTTGATGTTTCTGCATTATATTTGAGCTTTTGCACTATGGAAAAGCCACTTATGGAAATCTCATGGAATCTAGAGGAAGCTGAACACACATTTCTGTATTGTTGATTTGTGTGTGTTTGCAGCCCTCTTAACCCAGAAAATCACAGAAGAAAGTGGCAAAATTTGGGGTGGCATAATGGCATATAATTCTTTCCAGCTGTATTTGTGGGGAAAATATGAGTGAAGAAACGCAAACATGGGGGAAGTAGTGACATTGTCCAATGATGTTTGCTGTGTCAGCCCACACCCAATGCTCTGAATTAAACTTAGCATGGCATCTCAGTATATTGGTCAAAAATCCACAGCTGCATAACACACCAGGTGTGTAAGGAACAACAAATCCCCCCTCAACCATGAAACTCACTGGGCAGCCTTGGGCAAGTCACTGTCTCTTAGTCTAACCTACCTCACAGGGTTGTTGTGAGGATAAAATGGGAAGAAGGAAAACCATGTACACCATCTTGGAGCTCCTTGGAAGGACGTTGGGATATAAATGTAGTAAATACATAAATAAGCACTGAAAAACAGGACAGAAGCACTAGCATTATAATCAGGGAAATGAATGCAATATTCCCCACATCTGAATACACCCTTAGAGATCTCCCTGCTCTCTTTGCATAGCTAGAATTCCCAGGGATTTGTTGGTGTGTTTCAAATGTTTATGACCTGCCTTAAACCAAAGCACTTCTGGCAGATTATATTTGATAGCAGGGGTGGTTAACATTTTCTGGCCTGAGGGCTGCATTCAACCATGGACAAACCTCTGAAAATCACAGGCCAGAGATGGGTGTGGTCAGCCTAAATACTTGCACATGGTTACAAATGATGCCCACATGCTGCCATCCTCATAAGTTATTATGGGCTGTCCTGGCAATCCACTGGATGACATTGCAGAAGAAGATTGCCTCAGGAGAGTGAGGAAAATTCTCAGGGATGATTCACACCCTGACCGGCACTTTCTTGATCTCCTGCCCTCGGGCAGAAGAAATAGAAGCATGATTAGTCGCACCAACAGGGTAAAGAACAGCTTCTATCCGTGGGCTCAGTGGCGTAGCATGGGGGGTGCAGGGGGGTGCAGGGGGGGCCGGCCACACCAGGCGCAACATCTGGGGGTTAGGGTGCGCAAATCCATGGGTTAGGGGGCGCAAATCCACGGGTTAGGGGGCGCAAATTACTTGCCTTGCCCCGGGTGCTGACAACCCATGCTACGCCACTGCGTGGGTTATTAGGCTGCTGAATGAAAAGATAACAACAGGGCAACTGACTTTCAGGTTTGGTGGGTGTGCATCAGTAAACCAGGGGAATTAGGACTAAGAGAGTGGGGGGTGCTCGTGTAATCTCACTGTATACAAGTTGTACAATAAAGTATTTCAGTTTCAATTTCAGTCCTCACCTGAACTGTGCAGATCAGCAAAGGAAGAGAACTACTGTCTACTTCCCTGCTTATCAACCAATCAACCTGATCTCTGGAAGGGGGTGATTTGCATCTCAATCAGTGCCATGTCTCCTTATTTTTGCCCCCCCTTTCTCCCTGGGGTGAATGCCTGAGAACAGGCCTGCTTTCCCCAACCTGGGAATCTCCAGAGGTTTGGGGTGGCAGCTACCAAGACCCCCAGCCAGCGTGGCCCTGCTTCTATCCCCAGCATCATATGGTAGTGCTAGCTGGGGTTGATGGGAGTTGTAGTCCAAACCACCTAGAAGGCACCAGGATGGAGAATAATTTACTGCCTTCCCATCTCTCCCCCACACCTCTTTGCTTTATTTGTTTCGGGTGTTTTTTGGTTGTTTGTTTATTGGGAGTGTAATATGGAGAAATGAACTGTGAAACCCAATTAATGAAATAGCTGCACTGAATGGCAGGAAGTGGCTCTCGCACAGCTGCCACTCATGTTGCTGGCGCATCTTCCCCCTCCCCGCAATGTCTGCCAGGAGAGCTATTAGCCAGCCGTCTTTTGTGGAAGGCCTCCTGTGCTTCACTTTTTGATGAATAGGAGGCCAGGGAGCCAGCTTGAGCTCCATCAGGCCATTTCCCCAGGCGGCGAGAACCCAAAGGGAGAACTTTCTTGCAACTGCTGCAGACTGGACTTCTTTTTATGGTAATGGAGGTACTTGGGGTGGGGATTCTCCTGAAGGGAGAAAGATGTTGTTGTTGTTGTTAATTTGCCACTTTTTCATAAAGGTGACTCAAAATGACTTACAGTGTAAGAGCATACATTAAAATGTTCCATCTCTCTCTCTCTCTCTCTCTCTCTCTCTCTCTCTCTCTCTCTCTGTGTATATATATATATATATATATATATATCATAGAGTTGGAAGAGACCACAAGGGCCATCGAGTCCAACCCCCTGCCAAGCAGGAAACACCATCAGAGCACTCCTGACATATGGTTGTCAAGCCTCTGCTTAAAGACCTCCAAAGAAGGAGACTCCACCACACTCCTTGGCAGCAAATTCCACTGTCGAACAGCTCTTACTGTCATATATATATGCAGGGAGTGCCCAGAGCTGTCAAGGAATTGGACGGACCCAATGAAAGAATGTGATTTTCAATTGGATAGTATAATTTCTGAGTTTGGGGGCTGTGTGCATGCACACCCACACTAGTCTAGGGCTCTTACCTCACCCAGGGAGCACCAGACCTAAATGATTTTCTGGGGGGCGAGGAGGAGCTTCTATTTAATTAAGCTAATTTGGGTCTGCCATTTTGATTCAAAATGGCTCCCAGCATTCAAATACCAACGAAGTCTATGAAGTGATTTCCCATAAATAAAATGTTTTGTATGTTATTTTCACTAACCTGTGCAGTTATAGATTTATACTTCACCATAACCAGTGCTTTTTTCCTAAAAATAAATAAAAAATAAAAATTTTAGGGGTACTCTCATTTTCCTACTCCTATTGAAATACTGCCCTTCAATGAGGTCAAACATAGATTCACAAAATGTTCAGGGGTATGTGTACCCCCAGAAATAAAGCACTGACCATAACATATGATTTTTTGTGCACATGACTTGTCTGGAGAACTGCAATGCAAAATTTGGAGAAGTGCGAATTTTCAGTCTGTAGATTCTTTTAAAAAGTGCCAGTTTGGTAAGCTTGCCTTTCATTGCAAACTGAATTGAATTTCTCCTCTCCCCCCCCCCCCCGCCCAATGGCGGTCACTGAGCTACAGCTCTCCCTCTTTCTGGGCATTCTTGTGCAGCCCTGAAGCACAGTTCGGGAATGATTGTATTGAAGAGATGAAATGATTGCAGTCCTATTTCCTATCTCAACATGTTTTCTGGTTTCGGAGATCACAATGGACAGCCCGATCTTAGCAGTTTCATGGAAGTTGCTCTTTCTGTTTCAGCTGCCTTCAGTCAGCCTTTATCAAAGCGGCAAAATGTTGAGAAGCTTTTGAGAGAAGGGGGGGTGGAATCCACATGGTGTTAAAGGGCTGGGTAAAGGTGAGGGGGGACACTGCCTCCCCGGTACTTTCCACGCCAACTGCCCATTTCAAGTGTGATGTGCTGTGTCACTGCCAATCCTAGTTTTTATCAAGATAAATCTTGTGATGCTCCGACGGATATTAATAAATTATCGGGTAATGAAAAATGTGAGAAGTAGCAGATCCCCACATCAAGACCCCATGATTACTTTGATAGATGCACTGGCAAGTTTTTCCTGACAAGGCAGAAATGAAAAACACAACGCATAGACCTTTAAGGGTGACCTCCGAGGAAAACACAAGTTACCGAATGATAGAGAAACGGAATGGAAAAACAGGAGCTCCCAGGCGCTCAGTGTCAACAGCCAGACGGATGGGCTCAGCCGATCAACTGATCATTGAGTTTACTGTCAAAAGCAAAAGCGAGGGAAACAGACACTGGCAAACATGGGCTGATCCCCAAAAGATGAAAAGGCTCAAGTCCCATTAATTAAGTTAGCAACTGTGCATTGTTATGAGATGGGAGGTGGTTCCTGGAGTGTGCATTTTAGGGAACTCTGGAGGGGGGGCAAGGGAAGCAGATGGTGAGTAGTTGGTGGAAAACTGTATATGATCTTAAATACGGAAAAGTTGCATTAATCGAACCAACTATCAGATGGGCATGCAGGGAGGCAAGAATGTGAAAGGAAGTGGGGAGACTGCTTCTGGGGACAGGCTGCCAGGAGCAATACTGACATTAGCTGTAACATTAAGATGTGTAAGTTTTGAGATCCTGTGCTTAACATTAATTTTTCCTCCTCCCTACCTTCCCGCTTTTCCTTGTGTGTCATGCCATTTTTAGATGGTGAGCTTTAGGGCAGGAAAACTGCCTTAGAACTGATTTATTGCCAGTAGTTAGGTCATTCTAGGACAGCCTTTCTCAACCTGTGGGTCCCCAGATGTTGTTGAACTACAACTCCCATCACCCCTAGCTAGCAAGGCCAGAGCTCAGGGGTGATGGGAGTTGTATTCCAACAACATCTGGGGACCCACAGGTTGAGAACCGCTGTTCTAGGAGGTCATGCAGGTCATTGCTTTCCTATGCAACCAAGTTGACACTGGTGAGCCAAGTACAAGGGAGGGTGGGGGAGTCAAGGAAATTGGAGGGGATAACATGATTAAGCTGTTGTAGATAACCTTGGTGGCACTTGCTTTTCTTTAATGTCAGCTGCATATGAGGGAGATGCCACTGAATTTCCATGAAATGAATTGAAATGTTTCTTCTCAGGCAAAACTCAGGCCCACATGTATGGATTATGGGTCACAGCATTGTGCGTTGGGCCAGCTTGCATGTGATGAATTGTGGTTTAGGAGGCCATCCTGGCCTACCAGAGCATGTAAAAGTTTCCAGGATTTCGAGGCGCAGTATGCGCTGGGAAGAGTTTTTGCCAATGGTGAGGGCTAGGGCGGCTTCATGAGGGCCTCCCTCTGCGCTGATTGTGCAGCTGGGCGAGAACAGTTTACACTCACGGAAGGGCGTCCACTTGAGATCAAGCATTGAAAAGGACTTTGAGGAGTTGGCAACAACCTTCCCCAAAATGACTCTGATCACAACTCCTAGAAGGAATTTTTTTATTTTGTTTTGACTACAGCAGACCAATACAGCTACCTACTTGTAACTCCTAGAAAGATGTGTTTGGTCGTTGCCCAGCTGCCACTAACAAAGCCAGGAAACTCTTGGATTGACATGTGAAATGCAAGGTGTTGGCACTGGGTGGCCAGGAATTGCATACAACAAGGAGGCCCTTTATCGTGCGGATGGCGTTCATCTTTCCGATGGCGGAAATGATGTTTGGTTGGCCGATATTATCAAAGGCATAAGAGATTGGTTGCAGGTGTGAGGGTACTGGTGGCAGCAAGCTTTGGGCTACTGTGCCAGTTAGGCATTGGAGTAGCAATGTGTGGGGGAAGGAAGGTGTGGCCATCACCTGCCTCTCCATGTGAAAGGGTATTCTTTTAAAGGAATCCGGGTCTTGTCCAAAGCCCAGGGAGGGGTTAGGGCCATGTGACGACTCCAGCGGGAACCCAGGGGGGCTCAAGTCAATCCACATTGGCGGGGCTCCCCCTACTGGTGGTTTACCCTTCCAGACTTCCTACAAGGTGGGCAGGAGTCAGATATAGTCTGTTAATGTCAATGCCTAAGCCAATACCACTCACATTTTGTAACCAATAAAGTTGTGGCCTAAATTTTGCCCATTAACATTTACCTAAATTCTGTGTCCTTGTGTCTTTATTCTCCTGGGGGTGGCTTGGGGGTCTTGAAATGCAAATTCCATTACTTCCCCCTAATTTTGGATATCAAGTTCTTGCATTAGTGAAGGTATAAAAAACTGTGTGCACATGTGAGGCTGTTTTGCAACTGGTATGTAATATTTTCCAGACTAACAGACATACCAATATTATTTTTAGTCCAATCTTATTTCATACATTTCTCTTATTAGTTTTTTGTATTATAATGTTTTAAAGGTGTTCTCTGGTCCATGGGGTCACGAAGAGTCGGACACGACTAAACGACTAAACAACAACAACGTTTTAAAGCCTGCATTTACTTGTCATTTTGTATTGCTTTCATTTACATGTAAGGCAACAACAACAACAACAGTCCCGTTCTCCAATATTTCATTCCCTTTTTGCACTTGGCAAATATTGGGGGGGGGGTACTCTTTTGGTTTTCAACATTTCCAACTTTCTCATTCTGCATAAATCTGTTACATTGTGTTCGAAAATGGATGACTTGTAGCTTATTTTTCGCAAAGTATAAAGGCATAATTTCTCCCAAAAAAATCTATGTGAGCAATCCTGCAACAATGTCACAGATTTCTCTGAATGTGCAAAGCATTCAAGCTACTCAATTCCTCTTTCCTGTTTGATCTGGAGAAAAATAGACTGATGGGAGGTCATTAATCAAGGCAGTTTGCCTCACTTCAAACCAAGACAATAAAATGGCATTTATTAGATAGATCAGATCATGCAGTGTCTATCTATCCATCATTAAAAATAACGTCCCTCCAAAGGGTTTTACTGCTGGTAGGGGCGTATCAAGAGAAAAGAATCATTGACATATTATCAATCAACTGCTCCTATTTGTCATGGTGGCAGTGCTTTTTTTTCTGGGGATATGTGAATCTTTGTACTTTTGTCCATTTACCGTATATATTTTTCCCGATTTGAACTATAAAATGGCGATTTTCTTGAGTCAAAATGAGAGTACCCCAAACTTTTTTTTTTAAAGAAAGAAAGCCCTGCACAGTGGTTTGGGGTGATCTCTGGCCTATTCACAGGGACCCCAGCCCACAAAAATCAAACACTACAATTTGACATTATAAATTCTCAAAATATAAACAAAGTCAGCAGTTTTAAAATAAATAGACATGTTACAATTACACATCTGCCCATTCAGATTGCATGTCTAGACAGGATTACCTAAGCATAAATATTTTTGATCAGGCACCCAAACCTATACATGGAAAGGTGCTAGTCCAGGGGTCGGCAAATGAAGGCCTGGGGGCTGGATCAGGCCCACCGGGCTCATAAATTCAACCCGCGGACCCTGCCACCAGCTTGATCGGTCCCCACGCACAAATACAATATGTGCAATGTGCATAGGAAATCGTTCTCCCCCCCTTTAAAATATAGTCTGCGGCCCCCCCACAAAGATCTGAGGGACAGTGGACCAGCCCCCTGATGAAAAAGTTTGCTGACCCCTGTGCTAGTCTAATATAAATGGGCAGGGAGTTCCAGTGTGTAGGTGCTCCCACACGGAATAATTTGTTGCATGCCATTGCAGAACAGGAATTATGTGGCACTTGTAAAAGTGTCAGTTCTGCAGATTGATGTGGTAGGTTGAGCACATATGGGGTAATGTGACCATTCAGGTATATTGTTTTCAAGCTGTCAAGGGCTTTGTTACTAGTAGTAAAACCTTGAATTTGTCCCAGTAACAAATGGGCAGCCAGTACAGATCTCTGAGCAAGGGCATAATGTTTTGACAGCGCCCTGTAGTTTCCATTGCTGTGGCATTCCAAATCAAAATTTAGGATTGTGTCGCAAACATGTCTACCGATCAGTCAACATTCAAGGAAACTGTGATTAGGGATATTGGAGAATTCAAATGAAAACAGAAACTGGAGTGGGAAAATGCCATCGTTTGCTTGTTTGTCCCATGTCCAGAAAAGAAATTAATCCATCAGATAGGGTTGGTACTTGCTGATGTTTTGCTTTCAGCCTACAGGTTCAGCTTGTAGACATTCCCAGAAGAGCGGTGGGAGATGATTCCTCCTGGCTTAGGAAACTTATACAGTGGTACCTCGGATTACATATGCTTCAGGTTACATACGCTTCAGGTTACAGACTCCGCTAACCCAGAAATAGTGCTTCAGATTAAGAACTTTGCTTCAGGATGAGAACACAAATCGTGTTCCGGTGGCGCGGTGGCAGCGGGAGGCCCCATTAGCTAAAGTGGTGCTTCAGGTTAAGAACAGGTTTCAGGTTAAGTACGGACCTCCGGAACGAATTAAGTACTTAACCCGAGGTACCACTGTATTCATAGAATTGTAGAGTTGGAAGAGACCCAAAGGGACATCTATTCCAGACTCCTGCAATGCAGGAATTACAGCTAAAGAATACCTGAAAAGGCTATATTTTGTTTCAGTTGAATTGTTGATTTATTTGCAGATCCTCCTGTTTTGTTATATTTTATGTATTTGTTATATATTATATTTTAATAAATATCCCCCCCCCAATGCTGTTGTCTCTTGAGTCTTCTTTTATGGGTGTGCTGGCAACGATGCCTTCTGATAACCCTGTGTTACAGACCTGGTAACGGCAAGCAGACATTTAAAAAAACATAAGAGGAGCCTTTTGGATGACGCCCAAGTCTCACAGTGGCTAACAGATGCCCACAGAGAAACCTGCAAGCATGAGCGTGACAGTACTTCCCTCACTTTCAGTTCTCAGAAATTGATGTTCAGAGGCTTTCTGCCTCTTTAATTGGAGGTAGAACATAGCCACTGGGGCTAGCAGCCATTGATAGCCTTGTTCTTCATGAATTTGCCTAATCCTCTTTTAAAGCCATCCAAGCTGGTGGCCATCTTCTTGGAGCAAATCTCATGATTTAAATCTGGGCTGTGAGTGAAAATCAATTGAGTCAAGGCCTGTTCACTCTGCCAATTAACAACAGTGCCCTAAGAAAGACCACCACCCTAGTAGCTTCAGTCTCTTCATTGGTAAGAAAGGGTTGTGTTTGGAAGGTGTGTTTTTAAAAATGTCCTTTAGGAGGGAGAGGATGAGGTGAAGAACAGTATTCCTGCTCACAACTGCATAATTATGTTGTACTCTAATATCCCTTGACTTCAAAATGACAGCTAAAGGAGATTAAAGCTGTTTACAGCCAATGAAAAGTAGTGCCGTAGCTGCTGGCAATCTTCCTCACTCGCTTAGGAAGCAAAAGTCCGGTCATAAATCTATATTCTTCTTCAAGGAGGAGGTTTGTGATTAAAGGATTCCTCCCACAGCTGGGACTCAGTGATAAGAGTGCTCTGTTCAATCCCCCCTCACACCAGCTACAAAAGGTATGTGTGTGTGTTTTCATTAAGTTAGCCATTGCAATATGGGGAGGGGCATACATGAATGGGCAAGACATACCAGCAGCTCAGTCAACTAAGTGACCCTAGGTTTTGTACACAAAACTGTTTATGTCACTTTTGGAACAGGCAGAGAGGCGCTTTTCAGCTACTTGTAAATAGTATCTGAAGATATTTTGAGTTATCTCTCCTGGTATGCCCCTCGGAGGACCTTAAGGTCCACAAATGACATCATTTTGGAGGTCCCAAGTCACAAGGTGGTTAGATTGGTCTCAGCTAGGGCCAGGGCCTTTTCAGTACTAGCCCCAACTTAGTGGAATGCTCTGTCACAAGAGACTAGGACCCTGCGGAACTTGACATCTTTCTGCAAGGCAGAGCTGTTCCACCTGGCCTTTGGTTTGGACTCAGTCTGACCCTTATGTTTCCCTCCCCTTGTGGTTTTGATCTATGGGCTATTATTAAAACGAGGCTGCATTTTAAATTGCATTTTAACCTGTATTTTAAATTGGGGGTTTCCCCCTATTATGTTTTTACTGTAATTTTACTGGTGTTAGCTGCCCTGAACCTGGGGGAGGGTGGGGTATAAATAAATTATTATTATTATTATTATTATTATTATTATTATTATTATTATTATCATCATCATCATCATGGTACAAGGCTTCCACAGTCCTTCCCAGAGATGCCAGAGATTGAATTTGGGATCTTCTGCATGCAAAGTAGATGCTCTACCACTGAGCTAAGTCCTCCCCCCCAAAAAAAATGTGCACCCAGTGGCAGAGCAAGCCAATCAGGCGCCTGGGGTGGCATACGTGCCCTGAGCCAGGGGCGGGGCCAGCTGCCCATGGGGCGAGGCCAGCCAGGGCAGGACATTCCGTGGGGCCTCCAAGGAATCTGCCTGCCTCCTCCCACTCAGCTGCCCTACAACTGAGGGGGAGACGGCGGGAGGACCGTTTGGGGCAGCGCAGAGCCTGCAGGTACCCAAGCCACCGCGTCACTCCCAGAAGAGACATGTGGCTCGGGTGCACTGCAGGTCCCGCGGTGAGTGCTGCCCGCCATTTTGTCACCCCCCTCAGTGGTGACACCCGGGGCAGACCGCCCCCACCGCCCGTTCCTCCGCCCCTGTGTGCACCTCTTTCACACTAAGACCAAATGTGCTGCTGTTGCAGGAGGAGACAATTTGTGTGTCAGTGGTGTGGCTAACATGAACATCCCCTCCTCTCATATGCATCAGGGAACATATTTATTTCACACCAACGGATGGAGACCAGAAATATCTCAAATAGTATTACTTCAGAATCTGTGTTAATAGACCTTGAGCTTTGCTTCTTGGGTGAAGAATGGGGTTTCATGCGTGTGTGTAATTAGAGTGGCCTCTTGTACAAAGGTAAGAGTCACAGCCATTGTTTCACCTGCATTTGCCTCGTGCACCACCCTCTGCTTGCATATGGCAAGTGGAAGGTTTCCCCCTGAAGGGATGCATTGTCCTTGAGAGGAAAAAGGTTTTCCCCTCCTGAGCATCCCACTCTATAAAGTAAAATCAGAGCCATGTTGTATGTGAAATAAACCTCAGACCCAGTGAGCCATAATTGGAATGATTCAAGGATTTGTTGCGCAAGGGCTGAGCATTCCTCATGGTGCAAAATTATATTCTAGTAGCAAGCTAATTAAGCAATAAACCAAAAGTATTTCTGGGGATAATATGGAGCCTGATGCTATCAAGGAAAGAAAGGACCACACCATGAGCCTTCAGCAATTGTTTTTCTGCTGCCTGACACAAGCCCCCAATTTTGTTTTATTTTGTCAATAAAAAAGGAGTATATAAGAAGATTTCATTGGGTTATATAATTCCTCCCATTTTAAAATTAGGATATATTTACATCAGATTATTGGAGCAAGGAGTTTACCATGCTGAACCTTTAAATCTGTGCGACACAAGCTGCAAAGAATGGAAAAGAGGGTTAATCAAAGAATTTTATCACTCTCTCTTTTTTTAATGATCTTCATTATGTTAGAAGAAGATGTAAATTTTAATTTCACCTTATTAGCTTCAATCTTGCACCCAAAGTCGAGATTTGCTAATCAGCTGTCGTTTTTAATAGGGAGCAGATGCTGACAATTTGGAAACTCAAATGCCCCCAGAATTGTAAGCTTTATTAATTTCATTGATATATTATTTAATATAATGCAGCCACTCCTAATGTCATTTGCATGGGTACCGATACTGAGCTAAAAAGGAGACTTGCTTGTTTGGGTACACGTGAATAATTCAGAGGAAGGAACTGTTGGGGAACCCAGGATGCTAGCATGACAGAATTCCAAGTGGGAATAGTTTAGTTCAGGACTAGATAATGTGGTTCCTGAGATCCCTTGAGATGCCTGTGAGATGCCATATCTGTGAGATGCCTTTCTTCACAAAAGTAAGATGTGGATGGTAATACAACTCTAAATTCAATACAGGCAAGAGTTCCCACTCTTTGTTAACACTCCTCTGATCTCCCAACGGCCTCCATTCCATTGGATAAAGATATTCCCCGTAATACATTATGTCTTCCCACAATAAAGGGCCCATTAAAATATTAACAAGATAATGAAAATATTACTCTTCGTTTCAAGTAGCTATATTATCACCCAAGACTTGTTTCTAAATGTCAAACTTCCATTAGTCTTTTCCTGCAAAGGAAAGGCAATTGTTCCTCTTTGCTAAACCAATTACATTACAAGATCCTCCTAGTGCATGGTCCAAGGGCAGAAGATAATGGTGTCACGGTTTTCTGCCGATTCTGCAATCTATGGGCAATTGTCTTGCAAGATTCTCCCCACCCCAGACGAGTCTTTGCACTGCCAGTGATCCCAATGAACTGACGGATGCAGACATTCTCAGGCACCTAAATTGCCCCAAGGGATGGGGAAACAAAATCCTTTAGATGGTTGTACATTTGGTGAAACCCCTCTATAAAAGCCTCCTTCCATACAGCCTTTCAAGCAGTAAGCAATGATGTACACCAAACTGGATGGCTTTAAGAGAGGATTGGACAAATTCATGGAAGATAAGGCTATCAATGGCTACTAGCCATAAGGGTCATGCTGGGCTTCCATGGTCAGAGGCAACAATGCTTCTAAATATAAATTGCTGGAAGGGGGGGGTGCTCTTGTACTTGGGTCCAGCTTGTGGCTTTCACACAGACATCTCGTTAGCCACTGTGAGAACAGACTAGATGGACCATTGGTCTGATCCAGCAGGGCTCTTTTTAGTTTGTTATGTTCTCCTTCTTGGACTTCACATGTGTGTGTGCTCATGTATCTCTGCCATGAAGACTAGGTGTCTCCTTTTGCTTCTGGCCTGCTTACGACACCATCATGCGACCCCTGGAGGTTTGTTCAGATGAGAATGTGATGTTCAGTCTGAAAAAGGCTCCCCATTCCTAGTGTTGAGTATTAAATGGGGAAAGCATGTGGCAAAGTGAAGACTGAAATGGACAGCAGCATGTAGTCACAGAATGAGCATAACCTCTAAATCGCAGCATTGGGGCCTGTACTGTAAAACTGAAATCGACTCCAGCTCCTCTATGGAATCTCAAGAACTTCAAGGTACTGCTAAGATGGAGATAATCACAGCTCTGGACCTTGGTTAATGTGGCAACTTAACGAGAAAATTCAATGGAACAGGATTACAAGAGGCTAGATGGTGCTGTTCTTCCTCTGTTGAGTAACATTCACACATGCAGCAGTGTGGGAACATGGATTCCACCCCACTGGGAAATATGGTGAATCAAGCATCCACATTGGTAGAACCAATCGCATGGGTCTTTCATGTCCAGTGTGGTAGGATTCTGGCCTGTTTTAATCTTTAAATTTTACTTGGGTTGGGGTGAAAACTTTGGATAAAGGAACACTTTTCTTCTGGTGTTTTATTCTGTGTCTTGGATTTTAAATGGTTGAGCTGTTCTGTATTTTAATATTTTGTGCAAAGAGCCACTTTGAGACATTTTGTAAAGAGCAATGTGCAAATATAATAAAAAAAAAATATTGGGAGGGTGGACAGGGTAGGGAAAGAGGGAGAGCAACTTTTGATCCTTCCCACTCTCTGGTTGACTCTACTGCCAGTGTGCCATCATGAGTTAATGGTAAAGAAACTGGGGAGGCTTAAAGAAGGAGCTTTGGAGATCCTTCAAAGGTCTAAAGATTAGTCTGAGCTAGAGAAGAGTTAGAAGCTGGCCTGGAGATGCTAAGAAGCCATCATTTCCCATTCTGTGCTGCCTTTCTGCTCCTCAACCCCACCCCATTAATTTCAATGCAAAAGAAATGGGATGCAATAAATGGCGCATCATTTTCAGTCTGAAAGCAACAACAAAAAACACTGATCATATTCACTGGATTGCTTTCAATTCTAAATTTGGGGTGATTGAGCAAACATTGGGAATTTCCTCTCCCATTTCAGTTTTTGCCAAAAATTTCTGGCAGGTAATTGCCTAGGATAGCAAGCACCGAGAGCAGTCACCGCGAAGGATGGACAGATCTCTCCATTTCAGCTCTCTGTGTTTCATTTGTCCATTCTTAAATCCATTTCTCCATACTTCTGCAGCAATTTGCATTTTTTTAAAAAAAGAAACTTCATTTAAACAGAATTAGTCTGATTTCTCCTAAGAAACCTATTTGACTGCAATTTTTAGCAACATACACAATTTCCCCTAATATAATGCATTTGGTATGTTATTTTCACTTATATATTCATTTTAGGCAGACTGTGTTAATGTTAATGACCCTACCTAGAATTGCCTGGTGTTTTTCTGTTCCATTGCCACATCCCACTGGCGTGTTGAATGGGCACTCTGCATATGCCCTGAGACACTGTTCCCCTAATATATGCATTTTTGTAAATATTGTTTGGTTGGAGAACTGCATTGCAAAATTCAGATAAAGTGTGAATTCAGAAGTATGGCTGTGATTTGGCTTGCATGTAGTTTCAGAAAGTGTGAATTTGACCAGATTTGCCATTAAATGCAACTGAATTAAATTGCTCCCCCAATCTGTAGTCACTACCTAGTTATTCCTCCTGCAGTGCCACAAATCCTGTCATGCAGCTCCTGAACCAGCCTGCTGCTTCTCTCAGGTGTATTTGTTGTTTAGTTGTTTAGTCGTCCCCGACTCTTCATGACCCTATGGACCAGAGCACGCCAGGCACCTCTGTCTTCCACTGCCTCCCACAGTTTAGTCAAACTCATGCTGGTAGCTTCGAGAACACTGTCCAACCATCTCATCCTCTGTCGTCCCCTTCTCCTTGTGCCCTCAATCTTTCCCAACATCAGGGTCTTTTCCAGGGAGTCTTCTCTTCTCATGAGGTGGCCAAAGTATTGGAGCCTCAGCTTCACGATCTGTCCTTCTAGTGAGCACTCAGGGTTTATTTCCTTCAGAATGGATAGGTTTGATCTTCTTGCAGTCCATGGGACTCTCAAGAGTCTCATCCAACACCATAATTCAAAAGCATCAATTCTTCGGCGATCAGCCTTTTTTATGGTCCAGCTCTCCCTTCCATACATCACTACTGGGAAAACCATAGCTTTAACTATACGGACCTTTGTTGACAAGGTGATGTCTCTGCTTTTTAGGATGCTGTCTAGGTTTGTCATTGCTTTTCTCCCAAGAAGCAGGCGTCTTTTAATTTCCTGACTGCTGTCACCAACTGCAGTGATCATGGAGCCCAAGAAAGTAAAATCTCTGACTGCCTCCATTTCTTCCTCTTCTATTTGCCAGGAGGTGATGGGACCAGTGGCCATGATCTTCGTTTTTTTTATGTTGAGCTTCAGACCATATTTTACTCGCTCCTCTTTCACCCTCATTAAAAGGTTCTTTAATTCCTCCTCACTTTCTGCCATCAAGGTTGTATCATCTGCATCTCTGAGGTTGTTGATATTTCTTCCGGCAATCTATAGGAACGCAGAAACCTGACTTGCACTGAGCCAGACCATTGGTCCACCTTGCACAATGCTGCCTACATTGATTGACAGGGACTCTCCAATGGTTTCAGGCAGGGCTATCTGCCAACCCTACCCATAGACGCCATCAGGGACCAAACCGGGGACATCCTGCTTGCAAAGCAAATGCTCTGTCACTGAGATATGGCCCATCCCCTTAGTTACTCTGCAAGTAAACACCCAGGGACCTGCCACAGCTCAAACTTGGAATCCTGTGCTAACTTTTATCTTTCCTTCCCATTTCAAAGGCTTTCGAGCTGACTCAGTATGAATCCCGAGTATCAGCTTGCTTCCTGTGGTACCTACAGGGCTCATTAATTTAATTACAGCTGTTTTATCTTTTTCTTTTCTTTCTTTCTTCTCTAAGAGCTGACTTCATACCAAATGCAAAACGATGCCAGCAGTAAACTGTTGTTCCATTATTAATGGGATTTGTAATTGTTAGTGTGAAACTCTTTTTCTTCTCTACCTCCAGCCTGCACGGAGGTTGCTCAAGACGCATGCAAAATGAGGTGGCACCAGGCAACTGTTTCAAGGGAAGAAGAAAAAGAAGAAGAAGATTTTAATTTAAGGTTCGGCTGGCAGCAAGGCTTACCAGGAATCCAGAAAGTTTCCAGAAAAGCATTTTCCCAACTTGCTAACGGACACTGTTGGTGGATTTCATTTGGCTCATTTTGGAGAAATGAAGTGGCCGGCATACTTACTGTTGCACCCCAATGCAGGGGACTCATTTTTGATAAAGGAACACATTCTGGTGGGTGGAGCCAGAGGCAACATAAGGAAAAATAGTGGCCAGGCCGCCCTCTCCCCCTCTCTCCCCTCCTGTATGCTACCCCTTTTCATTCAGTCTTTATGCCGCCCCCTTTTCTATCTCTTGTCGTGCTGCCCCCCTCTCTTTGCACTCCACCTCTCCCTCTCTCTCTTTCTCGCCATCTGCAATACACATTTAAAGTAATATTATATACTTTAAGAAGCCACGGTTTCCCTCAAAGAATCCTCAGAGCTGTAGTTTGTTAAGGATGCTGGAAGTTCTTAGGAGACCACTATTCCCCTACAATTATCAGAGTCCAACTCTGGGAACTCTGGGAAATGAACCTCTGTTCAGCTGTATTGCACATGCTCTAAATGGAGTCCTGGATAGTAACTTGGATACAGCATTTAGGACCACTTGAGGTCTCCAAATCATCTTCAAGGGCAGACCTACAGATTACCCTGATCAAGACCTTGCATGTCTAGAGCTGTCTGCTGTAGTCAAAAGCTCTTTTTTTCTTTCCTTTTAAATTTCAGCTCTAGACACAAAATAAACACAAATAAAATTAAAAGAAAGTGAGAACTGTCAAAGAAGAAATGAAAATGCAAGGCATCTCGGGAAAACATTTTTTAAATAATATATAAGGAATCTGCTTTCCTCCCTCCCTTAACAATAATAATAAGAAAATAACTGAGCTGCATGTTCCCTTTATGTAATATTGGTGAAGATGGATTGCGTCTCAATAAAATAGTTTGTTTTCAATAGCTTATCATAATGAAAAATATTACACCACAGGATATCATAGTAAGGATAATTTCCATTTCCTGTATGAATGTTCAGCAATGAATAAACTATTTAATCACATCTTGATAACACTCAAAGAGGCTCCCGTTATCCCATCAGCTTGCAATTTGTCACTTGACACCTCCAATGTTCCTTTCTAATTTTTCATCATTTAGAAGAGGCAGAAATTATGGCCGTAGGGCCATCAAGCCTTTTATTATCTTTTGCATCCTTCGGTCCCATGTCAAAGGGTTTTTCATCAAAGCACAAGAACAGAAATCCAGCAACATGTCCTCAATTGCACTAATTATATTCCTTTAAAGGAAGGGAGGGGGCTCTTTGCAGTTGGGGGGGGGGCGAAAAATGCTTATGACCCAGCCCACAAATCAGTTAAAAGGCTGCACTATTTGATTATCATCTCCCATGAGTGTTTCCTTGGATCAGAGAGCATTGGAGATTTACAAAGCAGTTTTGAAATATTTGGAAATAAGACATAGAATGCTTGTTTAACACAAAGTCAAATCATCGGTCTTTCCCAAACAATTTGCAAACCAAAATCCAGCTATCCTTCAAAACTTGCACTTCTCTGAATTTTGAAATGCAGTTATACAGTCTAATGGCATGTACAAAAATACATATACTAGGGTAAAGGGTGCACAAACATCCATGAACCAAAAAATACATAGAAATGAACATTCATGAAAACAGCACACACACAAAAATTGTTCGGGGAAACTGCTTTGCAAAAATGTGAGTATTAAAAAAACTGATACAAAAACATGTACATTAGTAGAATTTCATAGTAAAATGCTGATGACTTTTCATGAAGTCTTTGAAATGTGGAGAACTGAATTCAAGATCTCTGTGGGCATCAGGGGAGGTTGAGGCAATGTTTTCATTGGTGGGGAAAATTCAGCAACAGGTGAAATTCGGGGTGTTCAGTGATAGTTCACACATGTTCTACACTGACTGGCAGCAGCTCTCACTCGGGACATTTTTCCAGCTCTACCTCAAGAAGCAACAGATTGAACCTGGGGGTTTCTTCATGCAGAGTATGTTCTCTGCTGCTGAGCTATGACCGCATCATAAAACAAGTGAAGATAGGGAACATTTAAGACTTACCTGTCTACCTTGCTTCTATAGTCACTCTTTCCAGATTGCTCAACAATCCATACCTACTTGGCTTCAGTAGTAGTACAGCCTCCACACTTCAGTGGGCAAGGTGTTGCCAACCTGAGGAATTTTGATAATGTGCCATGCATTCCAGTTTAAAAATCAGTGCTGTACAAGTATGGTATTAAACACAAAATGGCTGCCATGGGGTTGTGGCATGACACAAAATGGCTGCCACATCTAAAAGGAGCAGGAGCACAAAATGGTGTGGGCATGCCTCTCCCACCACCACCAATGGTTCATGGTGGCTGTTTCTTGCAGGAGTGGCTAAGCCAGTCCAAAGAGGACCTGGGCAGGAAGAGCAAATGGTCTTTGTATGTATTGTAGATTTTAGAAACAAAATATTTACTGAGACCTTTCGCTGGCACCATAGGAGGTATTAATGGGCAAACCGACACCCATGGATGCCCACATTGCCATCCCTGATAGAGCATAACTGCTAGCAAATAGTATTCCTACAGGGCTGCACGCCCACACCAGTTCTTCAGAGGGAACCCTTTCTGTCTCTTCTGAACTGCAAAGCTGCTGTTCCTTTATAAACTTCCACTAGGCATGGCGGACAAGTCAGGGAACTACAAACTAGTTCAGTTTGCTTTAAAATGCAGACCTAGCTATATTCACTTCCATTCCTGATTGTGCCAAATTACACAGCCTTTCCATTTTGTCTTCCTTTTGACCAAGTCCTAATCACAGTCCCAACGGAGCTCATCAAGTACACCCAAAGGGAGATTTTTAAAGCTCCAGGGGAGTGTGAACAAGTAAAAGACGCTTCGGAGCTGTAGTAACGAGAACCTGCGACAAATCCCTGAGAGCTTGTCTGAACAAGAAGCGGTAAACTCTGCAGCACAAACAACTTGTATAGCTTATGCAAAGATTGTCTAATATTTTTCCTTCTAGCTTTCCTGGGCCCGCCCCTATTTACTTAACCTTCTTAGCACGTGTGAGACCCAAACATTTGTCCCACGGGCTTTGGTGTTAAATGAAAATTAGATGCTATGCAATTAGTGTCCAGGGCTTGAAACCAAATAGGGCCTCTTCTAAAATTGAGTTGCCAACCATGGCCATAAAAGCAGACAGACGTAGAAGGTGATCTGTTCTGAGTTACCCTTGAAATAGATGTTTCCATTCCCCTAACTGCATGGCGCTAGACATGCCATCAAACGTAGTAGGGAAATCTGATTCAATTCACATATAAAAGCAACCCTGCCTACCTAATTCACACTTTCTGAATCAATTTGCAAACCAAACACAGCCACCTTTTGAAATTCACACTTCTCCATTTTTTAAAATCAGAAATAATGTATTGTCTCCAACATTAGCCTGTTGGAATTCTGCCTGGGTCAGAGGAATGTGCCACAGCGTAGGCACCGGCAGATATTCCTTGGCGACCTCCCCGCTGCTCCACTCTGCTGATAAGCAGCCGAGGTCTCGGCGATTCTTCTCAGATGTGTGAGAGGAACACACCGTTCTTCCTCTCTCCCCTTTGGTGTCCCCCAGGGAGGGGAAAGAAGCAGACAGAAATCTATTTACATCTTTATTTCTGTCTCTTACATCAGTACAGAGAAAACATGTCTGCACTCCACAGCAGTAAGAATAAACTCCACCCATGTACTTCCAGTATGGGTCATATGACACACACACTGAGCTAACATCCGGTGCTCAATACAGAATGGACTGCCCCTTTGTTCCCATGGCAGCAGTCACAAACATCCTGTTTGGCTTTCCAGCCACAAGCAGCTGCCTTAGCTGACTGAGCTGCTAGAGTCTTTGCTTGCAGCAGCTTTGGTGCTTTATGGTAACATAGCCATGCGCAGTGTACACCTAATGGGCTGTATCTAGCTACATCCTACTCAAAGTAGATCCAATAACATTGATGGATCCAAGTTAGCCGTTCCTATTAATTTCAGTGGGCCTTCTCTGAATATGAATAACATTGAATACAACCCAATAACACATGTTGTACACACAACAGTGATAGAATTTTGACTTCAGTCAAGTTCCGGAGGCCTGAGAAGCAAAGAAGCACCAACCACTGGGTGATTTCTTACCTTTAGGAGGGGTTCGTCTCCACTTATCTTTTGCACCATGCTTTCTAGGCAGTGGTCCACTCTTTAAAGTTCCTTGTTTGAGTGTTGTTATTGTTGTTGTTGTTGCTATTTGTCATGGCACTTTCCCCAGGAAAGTTTTCCTTTTAATGCTGAACAAACAGAAATTTGAGTTTTTTCACCCAAAAACACAGCACAAAAAGAAGTCTGGATGAGTCCTGTGCCTGGTTTTGGTTCAAGCTGCCAGACTCGGGTAGTGACTATAGGGTGGGACCCAGGATAAGGATCCTATTCTCTCTCCTCGCTCCTTTACAGATATAAAATATATAGTCTTTAAAGCTTAACAATGTAAAATCATGGCCTAATTATTTGGTAATTCTTTTGCTATTTATCGCCCAAGCTCTAATAATGATGAACTCATTTTGTTTTAATGGAGATGTCATAAGAACTTCAATAGGATTTCCTCTACAATTTATCACTCATTAACATGTCGTTATGAGAAAAAGTGATTCCTTCTAATGTTTAGAGTGCCTATAAAGTGAGAGCTATATTTATTAAGTGTTTGAGCTTAGATTTTACCTTTAGAGGTTAAATAAAGTTGTGGTGAAGGGCATTTGTGGAACACAGGAGGCTTTGTGGCACTGTGGGTTAAACCACAGAGCCTAGGACTTGCCGATCAGAAGGTCAGCGGTTCAAATCCCTGCGACGGGGTGAGCTCCCGTTGCTCCTGCCAACCTAGCAGTTCAAAAGCACCTCAAAGTGCAAGTAGATAAATAGGTACTGCTCCAGCAGGAAGGTAAATGGCGTTTCCGTGCACTGCTCTGGTTCGTCAGAAGCAGCTTAGTCATGCTGGCCACATGACCCAGAAGCTGTACGCCGGCCCCCTCGGCCAATAAAGCAAGATGAGTGCCGCAACCCCAGAGTCGGCCACGACTGGACCTAATGGTCAGGGGTCCCTTTACCTTTACCTTTACAACTGGAGAAAAAAAAACTGTGGACTTCTGGTGTCCTGCTTCTGAGTGCATCCGTTCAACAACAACAACTTGGCGGGAACCCTCTCTGGTTCTCCAAATAGTATTTTGTGAAAACTGAAGCCAATTTTATCCTGCTTTTGTGGAAGAAGAAAATATATCTCTGACATTTCCAGGAGCTAGTTGCTGCCTACCTGAAAGGGTGTCACCAGAAAGTGCAGCCGGCAGGAAAAAGCAGAGGGTGCCTTGCATTACTTCTGACCAGACACACTTCCTGAAATGCCTTGAGACTGGTGCACTGTGATGCGATGTGGCATTTCTCTCAAGGCAGTCCAGGAAGTGTGACTGGCAGGAAGCTGTGGAGAGAGCATAGCACCACTGTTAATCATGTAGAGCTCTTTTTTAATAAGTCAGAAAAGCAAGGGAAAATGGGACTTCTTAGACCCCTCAGAAGAAAAAGCAAGGTAAGCAGCAAAATTCAATGAAGCTGAATGTTGGAAGATTCAGGACAGATAAAAGAAAGCACGTATTCATGAGGCACATAGTTAAACTAGGGAATTTGCTCCCAGTGGAGGCAGTGATGGTCATCAACTTGGGTGGCTTTCAAAGAACCGCACCCATGCTTTTAAGGATCAGTATGAATAATGGAAAACAGGCTTTGCTAAGCTTGACTGGTGACCAATGCCATTGGGACTGGTAGATGGTAGGTGGTAGGTGGAGCCAGACCAATAACAGATGAAGCCTGCTAATTCTGGGCTTCTCTCCCTGCTGAGTTTTCGTAGGGCAGACTAAGGAGGAGAAAGGTGACAGCCAGGAACACTCCCTAGACTGGTTGTAAGCAAAGAGGCCCACAAGTGTGTATAGGGAGGTGGGAGTAGCTGAGGAGAGAGGTGGGTGGGGCAGTGCCCCTATTCACCCAAATGGAGCAGCCTCCACTGTCCAGCATGTTTACAAAATCTGTGCAGGTCATGCAATGAAACATTAACTGGTGCAAAATCTGGGTTGCTGTTAACCTGACTGTATGCATCTCACATATTTGCAAAGCTCACGCTGTCTTGCATACAACTACGTTCTAAGCAGTTTACAGTCACCTACAAATAATTTACAATCTTTCTACAGCAAAGACAGGCTTCACACAAGGGCTTGTCTAAATATCATTTGTATCTACATGGAGTTGAACAAAAACACATTCCAGGACACCCGCACTTAATCAGCAACTGGTACAAATGCATTCCTTTCCCTTCCATAAGTGTTGCAGGTTTCATTACAAATGGCTTGCCGAACATATCTGTAACCTTGATCACTCCATTCCCTGGGTTAGTAATGGTCTCTCGAACAGTTATAGCATAACAATAACCACAGCACGCATCAATATTGCAGGAGGAATCTATTGTTACTTATTTATCATTTATAACACAGGCACCAAAAGCATTCCTGAATATTTATTAAACATTTATGGATAATTTTATGTTACTACTAGCCTGTGATATAAATGCATTATTCAGTGTGTGGTGAATCATTGATAGATGACCCTTAAGTGTATGGAAGGGCTAGCAAGGGGGATCACGACCACAGAGTTGAAGATGAACCATAGAATGTAGCCCTCTTTTCAGCATTTCAGCGTTGAGTTATTTTGCTCAATCTCTATTATATCAAGGATATTTAAACAACTCACATATTTTTGAAATCTGATCCATCTTCACCCAGCAAAGTCCATGATCTCAAGTTTCTCATCCATTTGCACAAAGGCAAAGGCTATTTTTCTTTCTTTTTAATGTTCAGAGGGGTTCCCATACATTACCTCAGGGCTCTGTATGACAGGTCCCTAAGGCAGGCAAGTATTGTTTTTGTAAGAACATCAGAAAAGCCCCCTTGGATTGGACAAATATCTATCTAGTCTACCATCCTTACAGTGGCCCACAAGCTGGACACGAGGAGAAAAAGGTTCAAAACAAGAGTGTGGAATCTCAGTCTTGGGGACCAGACCTCTCTGTCTGGCCTTTGGGACTCAACCTACACCACACCACTTCCTTAGGCTACATCCACTCTTCCCAGTCCACATACCAATCTGGCCCTCCTCTGCAACCTCCGGGAGTGTTTTTGCCTGACCGCAATGCAATTAGGGAGGTGGGTGGCACTGTGGGTTAAACCACAGAGCCTAGGGCTTGCCGATCAGAAGGTCGGCGGTTTGAATCCTCATGACGGGGTGAGCTCCCGTTGCTCGGTCCCTGCTCCTGCCAACCTAGTAGTTTGAAAGCACATCAAAGTGCAAGTAGATAAATAGGTACCGCTCCAGAGGGAAGGTAAACAGCGTTTCCGTACGCTGCTCTGGTTCGCCAGAAGCTGCTTAGTCATGCTGCCACATGACCCAGAAGCTGTATTGGCTCCCTTGGCCAATATAGCGAGATGAGCACCGCAACCCCAAAGTCGGCCACGACTGGACCTAATGGTCAGGGGTCCCTTTACCTTTACCTTTTGATGCATCCCTGAATTCTGATATTGCCTCTGGATTGCCTGGATGGAGGATAGAAAGCAGCATGTGAGTGTGTGTAGAAACTGGCTTACTGTACATAGGTCACATGTATATTCATTGCTTCCTCCAGTTTTGCCTCTGTCCTGCCCACCACTGGCATGTGGCCTCCAGAAGGTTGCCCTTGGGCGCAAACAGGCTCTCCACCCCTGATGTAGAAGAACCCATAGGCATCTGGTTGACCACTGTGAGAAACAGCCTGATGGACTAGATGGGCCTTTGGTTTCCTGCAGCTGCACGGCTTGTCTTGTGTTCTTAACTTTCACCCAAGTGCCTGCAAAACACTTGACGTAAGTAGTTAAAGTTATGACATTTAAAACTCTATTATTTGCATACCAAGGTCTCCAATGAGCCAGCTTTTACCATACGAACCAGCCCACCCATTGAAAACATCAAGGGTGGTCCAGCTTTTGGGAGGCTTCGTTCCATGTCCCATTGGATGTGGGATTAGTGTGAGATAAGGCTTGGTATGTTTGGTAGTAGTGCCTATGCTATAAAACCCCTTCCCTAGAAGATCTGCATGGATGCACCATATCAGATTTTTCACCCTCTTTAAAACCCATTATGTTGCACTGAGTCTTTGCCTTAGAGCAGGGGGGAGAAACTTTTGAGCCCAAGGGCTGCATTCCTAAACCTAGTTCCTAAGATACTCACCATGATGGCTATGCATTGCTTCCACTATTAAAGGCAATATGCCTCTGAATATCAGTTGCTGAGAAGTACAAGTGAGAGATTACTGCTGCACTGTGGTCTTACTTGCAGGCTTCCCATTGGCTTATCTGGCTGGCTGTTGTGGAGGCAGGATGCTGGTTCCATTGGGCTAACCTAACAGGTTCTTCTTGTGTTCTTATGTCACAAATGAACTAATGAAGGTGCCTTATATTGACTCAGATTATTCACCTATCCAGCCCAGGAATGAAGTTAAGTCCAACAACCATTTGGAAGGCCAAGTGTTCCCCATCCCTGATCTAGACCAATGTTATCCATTCCATCTGGCAAGGCTTTAACTAGAGATGCCACTAGGTGGAATCTGGGTCTTTCCCAGCCCTTCTTCCAACAGGGTGCTGGTTAAGATGGGCTACTGGACTGATCCAGCAGGTTCTTTGTGTGTTTATTTGACACACATACCAACTATTCTTGGTCACTGCCAGCTCTCTAATTGTTTCTTTGGGGTGTGTGTATTATTTCATTTGTTTTGGAAACAGTTAATTGTATCAGTTCATCTTCCTTCTCTTTCAAGTGGATGGGATATTGGATATAAATTGTCAAAATCAGGTCTTGCATAGTTCTTGCAATGTATCGATTCTCAAGATAGCCGCTTTGCAGTGACATTATTTGCTCTCAAGCCTGTGATGAGTGCCAGATCTCTGGCATTTTCAAATATTCATGGGGACCACCTTCCAAGACTTTAAAGAGTTGTTATTAAAAGAACAATCAGGAGGGGAAGGAAAGGACAGAGAATACTAGAAGCTAACAAGTGACAGAATCAGAGGTGAACCCCTTTCTTGAGGAGGTGTTTGGCTAAATTGGCTTTCAGAGACTTAAACAGAACATGTAAAGAACACCAGTGTCATCCAGCCAATTCTCTGGAGGTTAAATTTAGGTTCCGCAGCTCAGTCTGCCAATTTTAAGAAGACGGGAAATGTCAGCGAGTGCAGATTTGAGGTTCAGGCTATGCTGCTTGTGCAAATTCCACAGACATTGATGTTAGATGTATATAAACTTGGGCTCCGCTTCAGAGGTCTTTGAACACCTCTTTTTGCTTGTTAGTCCTTGGGTTTGTTCTTGCCCAACATTAATTTGTTCTGGTTGACTTGACAAGCCAAAGTTTGGTCTCTGTCTTCTGCTGCCCCTCCCCCATACACACTTCTACTTATTTGTCTGTTGGTAATTTATATCCTGATCCTCTGCACATTTACTCAGTGGTACGTCTCACATATTCCAGTTATTCTTTTTTCCAGACAAATGTGCTCATGAAGGTAACCAAAATCTCTTACGTACAACCAGAGTTAAAGTTTCTTTAAAAAATAAAATAAAAGCAAAAGCCTTGTGCACACTCACAAAACTGCAAACTTTTCTTTATGCTGACTTATAGCCCAACAGCATTTTCTCATATCCCTGTTTGACTGCACAAACTTCACTTAGTCACATTAGTTGTTAAACACCTCAGGTTATGAGTTGGTGGGACAGTCTAAGCAGGAAAGGGGGGTGTTTTGACATGGTTGCAAACAAGGGTTTAAGATACCCAGCCACACAACCAAGCTGATAGCCATTTACAGGACACATGTTTGATCTCACTGCCCATGCGCAGTTCAGGTACAAGCTGGAAGCCCATGATTATCACAATCAGCAGATGCCACCTTTCTGATGAGAGCAGAAGAATTGCTAATCAGATTAACAATTAGGGTCCCATTGCCATGTTGGTCCCATTAATGTAATAACTGCAACTCATCCAGCACCTGTGTTGCTACTTCCTCTATGTTCTAATTAGCTCAGCTAATGAACTATAATGAAATTAATCAGGGAGGGGGAGGGAATTCAGCAATACCAACCTGAAGCAACCAAGGTAGAGAAGCTCTAAAATAAATTGCATAAAAGAGTTGCATGCTATTTATAAAGCATACTTTGTTTTGGCCAAATGAACAGATTTCATATCTCCCCTCCCTTCTCCCCCCCCCCCACATGCATCTGTGAAATAGTGTTATGAGTGTTATGAAAAAGCAGATATTGGGGACAAAGTTCAAGGATGATGTGAGTTGTACTCTACAGCACAGAAAGATAGGAAGCTGCCTTAGACTGCATTAGACCATTGTTTCATTGCCTTGAGCTCTGGAATACACCAAGGAGCCACGTGGGCTCTACAAAGAGGGAGAGGGTGCTCAGGGGTGTGATCATGTTGGCAGACCAGGCTGTTTGCATATTGGCCAGGGCTTAGGCAGGAGTGCAAGTCATATCAGCTGGAACATTCCCCAGTGTGTCTGCAACCCAGTTGGATCCATCAGCCTCCAAGGGCAGACCATCCTAATAGGTTACCCATCTCTGCAGCAGAGAAAATATGCTGAAAGCCTAAATCTCATCAGGAAGTGATCCAGCCATAACAAGTGACTGGTGTTAATATCCTGTATGGTCAGATCACCCTCTTACTGCAACAAGGTCTAAGAAAGATTCTGTCACATGCATTGGGCCAATGGCAAGTTGGGACACCTTTATGGCTGTCATGGCAGCCATAGAATCCTGAACCACCCCAGAGTTAATGGCCTCAGCATGGATGCTCAAGTGCCCCAATACCAACCATCTGGGAGTCTTTCAACACTGCCTTTGAGATCAACTCTGTCAACTTATGCAGGGAGCCTGCAGGGCAGCAAAGCACAAGATAAACAGCAGAATCCATACTCTGTCTCAGTTACCAAGTGTTTGCCAAGGACAAACACTCTCAAGGCCTTGACGCTGCTCCAAACAGCCATGTGAGCACAGCTAGGTGGAACTAACTCCACTTTGCTCACCCACCCAGGTCTCAGTAATGCAGTCTAGGTGAGCATCCTCACCCACAATCAAGTCATAGATGAGGGAGATCTTACTCAAAGCATTCAACAGCAGCATCTGCAGACCCAAGGGCTGTTTTATAGGACAACCACAATTCTCCAGGTTGGAGAGGGGGCTGGCACACACCATAGTCATTAGCTGCCTGGACGCTGGGCCTGTTATGCCTGTCTCACCTCTCACACCATAGCTCCCTTTATCCTGAACCGCTACAATGTCACTGCCTCTCCCCAGCTGATCCCTCCCAGGCACATCGTTCCCTCGCTCCTGAAAACAACAACAAACTGAAGATGAACATCCAAATGGAAAGCAGTGACTATTGCCTACTGTGTATGATTTGAAAACAGCCCTTTGGGCTGAAAATTAGGTAACTCTATTTTGTCCTCCACACAAACTAAGATGTATTATTCCATTCTGGAACCTGAAGACCTTCCTTTCCTCCAGGCCATCAGGAAGTCAATTTTCTGATCGCAACTGAGATCTGAGTGATTACCTATTTCTTCCACATGTTGGTTAGCAGTGAGACAGTGGAAGAAACTACCTCAGAAAGTGGTGGACTCGTCTTCATTGAAGGTTTTTAAGTAGAGGTTGGATGACCATATGGCTTGGATGCTGTAGATGTCATTTCTGAATTGCAGGGGTTTGGAGTAGATGACCCTCGGGGTCCCTTTCAACTCTATGATTCTATGATTCTAATAATTTTCTTAACGACGACAACAAGGTGTTGGAAAGCCGCAGCAAGAAGATAAGACCGCTCCTGTCTGATGGGCAAGCCAGTGCCTTATGGGGCATTCTGCTGGCTTAACAACATGTCTGTCACAAATGCAGTGATTCAGAAAATTTACTAGTGCTCGCCTAATGATTAATTAGCCTTCTCGGCGAGGAATGGAGTCTCTTCATTATGCATGTTGTCATCAAGAGATTCATCGGCTTTCTGAAACGTACACCGGATGTGCTTGGGGCTTTTAACGAGAAAGGAGTCCAGGCCTCACTAGTCTGTGAACAAAATTAGTTTGGTTCAGATCTTTTAAGCAGAGCCGGGGGGTGGGGGTCCAATCAATATGTGTCCATGTTGGGTTGATGTGAGCAGTTGCTCTTTAAATGAAAGGATGGCTGGTTAATAAAGTTGAACTCTCAGTATTCAAAGCTCAGTCAAATGACGTCCGCTGAGCACATGCAAATGAAGCACATGGCATGGTCCGGCTGGAGATTGCAAATGAGAAAACAGTGAATTATGGGCACTTCACTCAGGATTGGGTGGCTTTCTGATGAAGTTGCTTGAAGATTTTTGTCTTTGGAAATCTGCTGTTTGGTTGGTGGTACCTGGTGGGGATGAAATATGTTTCACCTGCAATTTAATGTGATCCTACCCAATTTGCACTTCCCAAGCCATTAAGTGAACCAAATCACAGCTATCCTTTAAAACTAGACCTAAAGGACTGTGGTTCAGTGGTAGTGCATTTGCTTTGCATGCAGACGGTCACAGGTTCAATCCTAGCATCTCCAGGTAGGCCTGGGGGGAAACTCCTGCCTAAAACCCCAAAATGCTGCTGTCATTGTAAATAATATGGAATCTGATGGACCAATGGTATCTCTCAGAATAAGTGCCTATGTAAAGAACAGTTTGTACTGAAGGATGGAACGTGCAGGTGTTCTACCAATGAATTTGTAAAGAATGTGTTGCATTTTTATGCCTGTAAGCTATTGGTTGAAGAGAAAGAGAGGCATGGTATTGCTCCTGTTGAAAGAGCCCCCAAAAGATTTATCTACACTGTGCGAATGGACAGCAAAATGACAAATGCAATTTAGTGTAAACAAGTGTAAAGTGATGCAGGCTGGAGCAAAAGAATCTTAATTTCACATAGATACTCATGAGGTCTGAACTGAATGAGTCCTTGGGGTTATAGTGGATAGTATGATGAATATGTCAACCCGGTGTGCAGGCAGACATTATGAAAAGGGAGAATTCAGTGTCAGGGTTCATTAGGAAAGGAATTAAAATAAAATTGCCGATCTCATAATGCCATTATACAAATCTATGGTGTAGCCACACTTGGAGTACTCAGTACACTTTGGGTTACCTAACCTCAAAACAGATATTGTAATATTGGGGAAAGCTCAGAAAAGGGCAACCAACATGATCAAGGGGACGAAGTGGCTCCCCAGTGAGGAAAGGTTGCAGCATTTGGGATGTTTTGGTTTAGAGAAAAGGAGGCGTAATAAGTGATATTATAGAAGTGGGTAAAATTATGAATGGCATGGAGAGATCGGAGACTGAAATGTATCCCCTCCCCCATAACACTAAAACTCATGGATATTCCGTGAAGCTGAATGAGGAAGGATTCAGGACACATAACAGAAAGTCCTTCTTCACACCGTGCATAGTTAAACTGTATAATATGCTTCCACAAGAGGCAGCAATGGCCACCAGCTTGGTTGGCTTTAATAAAGAATAGGATAAATTCACATGATCAGTGGCTACTAACCCTGATGACTGTGTTCTACCTCCCCTTCTGGAAGCAATCTGCTTCTGAATATTAGTTTCTGGGAATCACAGGAGGGGAGGGTGCTCTTGCTTCCTATAGCCATCTGGTTGCCCACTGTGAGAACAAGATTCTGGAGCAGATGGGTCACTGTCCTGATCCATCCAGACCCTTCAAATGTTCTTAGGTTCTTACTGGTGGAACTTGCATCTAGGAGATAGTTGTTTAGTAGTCCGGTTTTCCCCAAGGAAATTGGGGTACAAGCCGGATGAATGACAACCCCAGCCTCCCATCCAATGGAACTTTTGCAATGAAGTTAAAAGGACTGAGAAAAAGCAGTTGTGTTAGGGAGGTGAAACAAGCTAGAATTTCTTTTCTTTTCCCTTTTTTTTTAAAAAAGAGAGAGTTATCAAGGGGTTGTTTTGCATCGCTGCCCAGCAGTTCATATTTGACTGCAAAGCCGCAGAGTTTGTCATGGTGGTTTAGTTAACATGTTCAGTTTTGATGAAAAAGCAAGTGCCTTTGATGACTACAGAGAGGGGGGATAAGGAAGGGGGGAGGAAAGAGGTTTACATGTGGAAGCAAGAAGATAAGGTAATTCTAGGAGGTCAAGCAGTTCATTGCTCTCCTCTGCAACCAAGCTGAAGCTGGTGAGCCAAGTACAAGGGAGAGGGGAGTCAAGGAAATTGGAGGGGATAACATGATTAAGACGTTGTAGGCGACCTTGGTGGCGCTTGCTTTTCTTTAATGTCAGCGGCATATGAGGGAGATGCCACTGAATTTAACATGAAATGAACTGAGATGTTTCTTCTTAGGCTAAGCTTAGGAGCTGCCTTTCTGGATCAGACCAAATTCTAGGTTGTAGTCCGCCCTTCTGTTTTCGAGAGTGAAATGATAGGGGCGTCCATCAGAATCATAAAACCGTAGAGTTGGAAGGGACCCAAGAGGTCGTCCAGTTTTACCCTCCGTGATGCAGGAATCACAGGCAAAGAACCCCCGACAGATGGTTATTCAAGTTGCATGGCGAGTCCCCCCCCCCCAGTGGAAATAAAGACACATGACACATTTATTAAGGTTAATGGGCTAAATAAGGTCACAACTTTATTGGTTACAGGTGATGAGCGGTATTGGCTTAGGCATTGGTCCTAATCGACTATATCTGGCTTCAGCCCATCTGCTTGAAGTCCGGGAAGGGTTAACCACCAGTAGGGGGAGTCTTGCTGATGCACATCAACTAGGAACTCCCCCAGGGTCACCACTCAGGGGCGTGCCTTAGGCCTTCACCTCCATAGGCTTCAGACAGGGCCACGCCCCCCGGAATCCTTTATCGGACTACCCTTCAATATGCGGGGCAGGTGATAGCGTTTCCTCCCCTCTTCCATCTACATAACAATACCAATACCAATGCCTAACTGCCAATACCAAGAGGTAGGTGAAAAACAAGTGGCTGGTGCCAATTTGCCAAGTGGAAAAATTCCTACCAGGCCCCTTAACGGTGACCAACCAAGGTCCATAGCAAGGTCAAGGAACGAAAACCTTAAATGGCGGGAGGGTGGGAAACAGGAGTAGCTGGAGGCAGCAAAAGAGGGAGATCCCCAGCTGTGCCTGTGTTAAATAGGGCAGGCCATGCCCCCCCCCCAAGCTAGCTGATTGGCTGGCCAGGTGGTGATGCGGCTGGGAATTCCCTCAATTGCGCAGATGGGGAGTGAAGCCCACAATACCACCTCCTTTGCAGGGCGGAAGTGGCTTTCTCTTTGCAAACCTTCAACCAAGGAGAATCCAGCACTTTCCAAGGGAGTCCGTTCCACCGTCAAACAGCTCTTACTGTCAGAAAGTTCTTCCTAATGCTCAGTCAGAATCTCTCATTGCTGCAGGAGTAAAGCTCTTGCTTCCAAGAAAGTTGCTGTGTAAAAGTGGCTAGACCCATTTCCTTTGTTCATGTGAATGAAGCTTCAGATAATGAAGATGCTACCAGATGGCACATTAGTGAGAAAAGCAGAAAACAGTCTGCCCAAGGAGTTACTAATCAAACTGTAGTCACTGTAAAAGTGGAAATGGAGGGGAAGAAGGGGAAGAAAAAACACCCTTGAGAGACTGGGAAATGGGGAAGGCAAAGGTAGCAGGGGAATGAGCACAAGGCATTGCAGCTGTATGTCAGCTCAAAACCACAGATGCAAACAGAGTTACCCTTATGAACTTTTAGGAATCCTGCTCACATAGTAGGGATCACTGCACAGTCACTAGCAATGGGGGAGAAATTCAATTCAGTTTAAAGGAGAGGCTTCCTAGTTGAAACAATATGCAAACCAAAACACAGCCATCCTTCAAAATTTGCACTTCTCAAAATTTTGCAGTGCAGTTCTCCAGCCAAATAAAGTGTAAAAAAATATATGCATATATTAAGGAAAAGGCAAACTGTGCATAAAATTGCTTCTATTAGTGAAAATAACATACAAAACTATGTTATATTTGGGGGGATTGCTTTTCAAAAATGTGTATATTAGACAAATATCACATAAAAGTATATCGATGGACTTTCATGAAATATGAGGTTATATGCCATGCATGGATGGTAATTTTGGGTTATGTGAATGTACTTAAAATAAAGCAAAACAGAGCATTAAAGGGGGAGGGAATATACCAGGAAACACTGTGTTCAGAAATTTAAGTTTTAAAGATAATGGCTGGGATGTTGCAGGGGTGAGGGACTGACATAATGCAGTTCTAGATACTCCCAAATATTGATTGGTTAATATTTTTTTAAAGGTATCCCCAAAAGAAAGGGATACCATGGGGATAGTGATTTACCTGGGACAGGTGCTCCAAAATCAGAGCACTCCCTGACAAATGGGAACCTACTGAACATGTGTTCCTGGGACTTTATTTCATGCAGGGATATACAGTATCTAGATTTGATGATTGGGTGCAGTGAGCATCTTTGCCTACATTTTGCTCCTTTCCTTCCACAAATAGCAGCGCCCGTGACTGGGAGCAAGTGCTTATGCTATGTGTGATTGTATTGGGAAATGTTATCTTAAAATGTTGCTTAACATGCAGCGCTACCGAGCCACTGCTTGCTCTGGAAAGAATAATCATATATCTACATCTATATATGTGCAACATTGTTTCAGCCATCCAAATTTAAATGAGAAGGAAGAAGCTACGCATTTCCCATCCCTTTCCTCCCCGCCATCCCAAACAAAACATATAGCTCCGCATGCATTATTAATACGGGGTTTATTGCTTGCTTTTATTGGCTCCAGCGCCGCTCTCCTCTTGGGAAGCCACCGAACACAGGGAAGATTGCGCAAATGTCCACATTAACTACAGCAGCCATATACAAGGCAAATAAGACTACACAAATATACATCTACGCTTCCATAGTTCACATCAGCAATAATGCAGAAACGCAATCTCCCTCGCTGCTGCTCGTTCAAGTAGTTTGTTCATTCATTATCGGAGGCCCTTGGGTGGCTATTGGAATGCCGAATAAAATCTTATTTCCATGCTCCCTGGAAAGGAAATAATAATAATACTACTAATAAAAAGAAAAAATCTCGATTCCAAACAGATAATGAATTAGGGCAAGGGTGTGCAGATGCCATCTCAGCAAAAGGCTGTTCTGCCCTTTGCAGTCTGGGAGCTTTAGCAGAAAATGGTGGCCAGGCTACTGTCAGAGACCATGTGCTTCAGAATACCAGTTGCTGGAAGCCTCAGTAGAGGCAAGTGCTGTTGTGCTCAAGTCCTGCTTTTAGTCTTCCCATAGGCATCTGGTTGGCCACTGTGACAACAGGATGTTGGACTAGAGGGTCCACTTGCCTGACCCAGCAGACTCATCTTCCATTCTGATGTTCTTAATAGGGAGTGGCATGCTGGAAACATATTCCATTATCACAATCATAGCAAATGCTTAAATGGCCTTAGGACCTGGTAACAACTAAAGGACCACTTTCTTCCATACAAACCTTCCCAATAACTGAGGGTATCTTCAGAGGCCTTTCTCTATGTGACTCCTTCTCCAAGCAAAGAAAACAGTATATTGTCCAGGACCTTCCAGTGCAGAAGACACAGCCCACCTACCATCCTCTAACTCGGAGGATGTTTATACTGTTACAGTACTTCTGTCTGCCCAGCCTTGCAAAAGTTAAAGACTACCCCAGAGAGGCATTTTCTGTAGTTTCTGGAGCTGTCCAAGGTTCTGTTCTTTTCTACTCTCCACTTAAACTTGACATTGTCCACTTCCCTTGTGAGCCACAAGCTGCCATGGAGCCAGACAGAGCCCATTTACCACCACCATTTTACCAAACATTCTTCTAATGGTTTTGTTTATTGTATTTGATAAATTTCCATATCTGCAGCATTTGGGGAATATGTTGAGTTAAACCATTTCCCCATTTAGCTGTGTTGTCTTTCTCCTAGTCCTTCCTGAAGATGCCAGGGATTGAACCTGGGGCATTCTGCATGCAGAACAGATGTTCTACCATTGAGCTTCCCAGATGTCTACATCTTTTGTCAAGATGATACAGAGCACCAAACAGCCTGGTTATCTTTATGGATTTTTCAGGACATTTGAAGGGTTGTGTATTTATATGCACACCACTTATGGAAATATATTATTTTCTTTAGAAGGGGAACTATGAGCCAAACATTTGTTTGCCATACCCCATTTAAAACGTGATAGGGCAGCCACAGGCTAAGCTTTCCACTGTTTGAGGTGGGGGTCTCTAGCCCTAACTGGAGTTGCTGGGGGGTAAAAGTGGGACCTTCTGCACACAAAGTGGATGCTCTACCACTAAACTATGACCCTTTTGTCTCCAACTGCTCCATCTTGCTCAATAATGTCTACACTGACTGGCAGCAGCTCTCCAGGGTTTCAGACAGGGAGTCGCTCCCAGCCCTTCCTGAATATGCCATTGGGGATATGCCATTGAACCTGAGACCTTCTGCAGGCAAACCAGATGCTGTACCACTAAGCTGCAGCTGAACATGCTTTGTGGTATCTGCAGAATTTTCAAGATGCATAAATAAAGAGAAGGGGTGATGTCTTCTTCCCTCTCCCATTCTTCTATTTTTCCTCATTAAGTTGAAAGCTATGGTGCTTTGGCATTCCAAAAACTGTGCTCTCTACCCCGACCCAGTATATCCCGTGTAACTTTATAGCAAATTTCATTCATTTTCAATTCCCCAAAGTTCTGTGTGCTCTACATCTTTTTCTTCCTGAAGGAAACAGACTCTTCAGAGGTTTCTCTGGAAGACTCTTAGTAATATTAGTGAACATGTACAGGAAAACCCTGAGGTTATGTTCTACTCTTGGCAACTTTCACTTTAGATTTTAAAAATCCCTCTCAAACTCTCATTAGTGGAGACACTCTCATGCCTATAAAAGTTGCATTACAAGTATTCTGTTCCTAATCAGAACCAGCCATTTGTGTCTGCCCCTTCCATGAGAAACTTCCACACCATGCATGTTCCAGATGGGGGTTGCCAGTACTTTGGAGCAAAAGAAGAAAAACAAAGGTTTCTGTGGGTGGGGGGAGCCCAGATAATGTTTGGGACTGAAACCAGAGACAGGGACCTGCAAGTTCATGAGCAGCATTGAGCCATGAAACCCAAATACCTAAGGTGGCCCAGTCAACAACACCCTCCCAGCTACTACTATTGCCACTTCCTCCTCCTTTAACCTCTTCCCCATTCTTCCTATTAACTCCCAGTTCAGAATGTGGCTGCTAGATTGGTGAGTGAGGTAGCCTGATAGGATCATATAGAACTGGTTCTGAAAATTTTGTACTGGTTGCTAGTAAGCTACCAAGCCCAGTTTGAAGTGTTAGTACTGTTGCACAAAGCTCTAGTGCCTAAGGGAGTATCTCCCTCAACATCAACCATATCGGGCTCTGCTATTAGCAGGTGAGGAACTTTTGGTGGTGGTGCCTCTCACTGCCCTGTTGACCCATGACAGGGCCTTCTCAGTGGTGGCTGTGGAATGTCCTCCCTGGTGAGATATGTCTGTCAGCCTCCTTATTGTCTATCAGGAGAAATGTAAAAACATTCCTGCTTACCCAGACATTTGATGGCAACCATGAAATTAATAATTATGAGAGCATGCAATTTCTTTTTAAATTTTTAGATTTATTTCTAAGCATTTTAGATGGTTTAAAATATGTTTTTATCTTATTTTTAATTTTACTGTTTTAACATTTGCTGCCCCGGGCTTCTTAAATCTAATTTAATTTAGGGTGTGTGGAATGCAGAAGTGGCAACAGTGGAGATAAGTCTAGAGAAGCAAGATTCTAGCTCCACAGATTTCTTCCTCAGTATGAGACATGGGGCAGACAGGGGCAAAATAGCCCCAGAAAGTCCCATAGGAGTGTCACCAGCTGCTTTGCTACTACTGTGACAAATACGATCTAATTTTTAACTGGTATTTACTGCAGCAGTGGACTGGGCCAAACTCTGTGGCCATCTCATTCCACAACGCTCTAGCTCTGAGGAAGGACCCTTTCACAGAGTGAGGCATTAGGGTGACAGGAGAGCACCAGCTTATGGATAGACTGCAGTGGGCAAAATGGCAGCTTGTCCCTGTACAAAATTTGGAAAGAAACAAGAAATGGGAAAAATGGGAAATTTGCCAATACAGTCATACCTCATGCTACAGAGGCTTCAGGTTTCGTTTTCTCGGGTTACGGATGTGCCAGATCCCAGAAGTACTGGAATGGGTTACTTCTGGGTTTTAGTGGTCATGCATGTGCAGAAGCGCTAAGTCATGCTTTGCGCATGCACAGAAGTGATGAATCGCAACCCGTGTGTGTGCAGATGCGGCGCTGCGGGTTGCAAACACTGCAAGTTGCCAATGTGCCTCCTGCACGGATCACGTTCACAACCCGAACGTCCACTGTACGTTGGTCCTGCTTCAGAACCAAAGCTACAACATCCAGAGAGAAATTCTAATGTGAAAAATTTGAGACACATCTCTAAGCCTGAGTCAATGGCCTCAAGGGTGGTACGGGTGGGGTGATGGAGAATTATTGGGGAAGGTATTGGGAACCTCAGGCTCGGGGCCCAGATGTGGCCCCCTCAGCCTTTCCATTTCCTGAGGCCACACACACTCCTCAGAGCGCAGCCCCTCACCAGCCCAGTTCTGGGTGCTTTTATTCTAGAATATGTCCTTGAGCTATGATCATGCGTTTTAAGTTTCTGGGTGGTTTGTGTGCATACATAACTGTCAGTTCTGTGTGGCTAAAAAAGGTAAAGGGAAAGGTACCCCTGCCCGTACAGGCCAGTCGTGTCCGACTCTAGGGTTGTGCACCCATCTCACTTAAGAGGCCGGGCCAGCACTTTCCGGAGACACTTCCAGGTCACGTGGCCAGCGTGACAAAGCTGCTCTGGCAAGCCAGCACCAGTGCAGCACACGGAAACGCTGTTTACCTTCCCGCTATAAAGTGGTACCTATTTATCTACTTGCACTTAGGGGTGCTTTCAAACTGCTAGGTGGGCAGGAGCTGGGACTGAACGACAGGAGCTCACCCCGCTGCGGGGATTCGAACCGCCGACCATACGATCGGCAAGTCCTAGGCACTGAGGTTTTACCCACAGCGCCGGCATCCATTATTATCTCTCCTTTTACTGCTAGTTCCACCAATCAGAAAGGAATATGGCCCTTAGGATTGGTTAGGGGGGATAGTTCCCCAGACCCAGAAGAAAAGATCTGGCTTTGGGAGAAGATAGAACTTTCCATCTTTCTCCTATGGCCAAAGATGAGGTTCTGATGGCACATGAGGCCAGCCCCTTGCTGGTCAGTCCCTGGATAAGTACCCAACTGCAGAATGTATGTATACCATCTTGGGTTTCATGCCGGAACAAAGGTGGGTTATCAAATTAAGAAAAGGAAAAAATGAATGAATAAATAAATAGTGTGGTTTTTTCATATCCCCACATTTTACAAAACATTTTCTCTCCAGATACTTTGCATCCAGGAGACTTTTCAATAGCACAGTCACCTCAGCTGGTCAATAATAAATCTCATTAGCCAACAAAGACCTTGTCCGCATTTGTGTAAGCATAAAATGTCCCATAAAGGATCACCTGGCTGCACTACACATGTTCACGAAAAGGATCAATGCCCAGTAATGGTTGTCTTCAACAGCCGAGCAGTTCCATTGTCCTATTTTTTGTCCTTAACCACCGCAGGAGTGAAACGTTGCGGCAGTTCAAATCCATAGCAGTTTTCAGTGGGGAGGGGATAGAGCAAAGAGGGGAGAGGGAAGAACATTGTTATTCAAAATATAAATTGCTTCAGGTAGAACGAAGCCATGAAATAGAGTGGCGAACGTGCCCATGCCACACGTCTGTTGCAACACACATCCAGAAGGCACAACTTGCCAAAGTCATTTATCCACAATGGACACACATCCAAACAGGCCTGTATTTACTACTGAGCAGCAAGAAAATGTAAAGCAAAGTACATCGTTTATCATTACCAGACAGCTCTGCAATATTGTGGCAAAGAGTGGCTTTGGGAAAATAATCTCCTCCTCCCACCACAACTGTGGGAAATGGAGGGCTTTGAAGAATGGAAGCAGTTTGCAGAGCTTTCAGCCTGTTAATACTATCTTGGCATCTGGAACTGTAGACCTCTCTACACATATACAGATAGTGATGGGTGATGCCCATTGGGACGGGTGGGGTGGAAGACAGGGAGGTCAACAGTAGGTGGTTCAAGAGCCAATGGCAGGCAGAGCCAACACATTCTAAGTTAGCCCCCAGCCTCCTCCCTGTCGAGTTCTACAAGGCTAAAACTAACACTATAGTGCAGGGGTCAGCAACCTTTTTCAGCCATGTGCCGGTCCACTGTCCCTCAGACCATGTGGGGGGCCGGAATATATTTTGGAAAAAAAAATATGAATGAATTCCTATGCCCCACAAATAACCCAGAAATGCATTTTAAATAAGAGCACACATTCTACTCATGTGAAAACACGAGGCAGGCCCCACAAATAATTCAGAGATGCATTTTAAATAAAAGGACACATTCTATTCATATAAAAACAAGCTGATTCCCAGACCATCCGTGGGTCGGATTTAGAAGGCGATTGGGCTGCTTCCAGCCCACGGGCCTTAGGTTGCCTACCCTGCTATAGAGGATGAGGAAGCTGGCAGCTAATGCCACCCACTGGACTATAAAGATATGTAAGCAAGTAGGTAAGCAGGAGAAGTTTGGCTGAGACCAGACCAAGGACACTGTGGCAATGCTCCATTCACCCTAATAAACTAACCCCCCCTGGCTTATACACAGGGCTAGCACAGAACTTTTCAGAATTTGGTAACGGACAGAATCCTAAGGATCTCTATTCTGGGTTTGCTATGCTGTGAAAGCAAGATTGTAGATCTCACATTTGGTGAGATACTTTTAAACACTTCCATGTGTACACCAGCTGCCCCTATTGATGAAGGGCAGCACTTACATTCCTGTATCTCTGGCAAATCAATACCCTATTTTTAGCTTTTAAAAATGCCTTGTTACATTTTTGTTTTTGTGAGTTGCTGAATTTGCCATTGGTCAGATTCCAGCTGATGTTTCTAAACATCAACAGGGTGATGCTAAGTATGTATACTCTGCTTGATGGGACTTACTCCCAAGTAAGTCTGTAAAGTAGTTCCACCTTAACTTCTGGATCTGGAGGATCCATGCATCTTGTTTCGAATAACATGCATGTAAATTCACATGCATTCACATTAATGCAGCATGTAATGCAGTCTAGCCATTTTACATAGTGGTGAAATCAAGGCTGATAAAATATTGCGGAACATTTATGTCTGTCCACTCTATCTTTAACCAGAAATCTCTCCAAAAACACGTTACAGTGGTACCTTGGTTTGCAATCATTTTGGATGACAACCATTTTGGATTACAGCCACATCAAATGAAGTGTGTGTCCCTTTTTTTGGATTACAGCCCAATTTTTTTGGATTACAACCATTTATTTATTTTTTGGGAGGCCCCATTGGCAAAAGCGCGCCTTGGGTTACAACCTGTTTTGGTTTACAACCGGACCTCTGGAACGGATTATGGTTGTAAACCAAGGTATCACTGTATTGGTTTGTAGAACAGGGCCAATCAGTTTGCTGCAAATCAGAAAGAGTGGAATATTTAGCAATGTGTAAGGCAGAGAGGGAGGTGGGCAGGATATAACATAGAACTGTTAAAATCACTCACGTCAGGTGTTCAAGCAACATGGGAGGGGGGAGTGTCCAGGCATCCTCTTGGGTCTGGTGACCCCCAGATGTTTGGGGCCACAGGTTCCATCACCTCCAGCCAGGATGGGTAATGGTCTGGAGTGATGGGAGTTGTAATTTGAAACATCTGGAAGGCACCAGGATGGGAAAAGCTTGTCAAGAGGCACAGAGGTGCACAAACCATCTCTGTCCCCAGTGCCAGCACCCCACACGCATTGCCCAGTCCTACCTGTGCTGAGTGAGAAAGGTGTCTCTAAGTATGTTTGGGTGAATGAGCTTTGAAGTCAGGAAAGGTCCCCTATATGGAGAGGGACAATGAGGACAAGGCTAATGTCCATGACCCTGCCCCCATCTTCATGTGCTCGCTTTGAACACCAGCAGAAGGCTAAGCATGTCCCCCTTTTCATTTGCGAAATGTTGGGGGCTGTTATTTATTTACTTATTAACGTATTTCCAGTCTTCCTGTTAGGTGGGTCACTCAAGGTAGTGGCTCAATGCATCACACAACACAATACAAAAATAAACAATAAAATACAGTAAAATATCCAGTATTTCCAGTCTTCCTGTTAGGTGGGTCACTCAAGGTAGTGGCTCAATGCATCACACAACACAATACAAAAATAAACAATAAAATACAGTAAAATATCCAGCCATCAAAAAGCCCTTAAAGGGCTATAGAATGTAATGTTCTGTGAAAACAGAATGCTGAACTAGATGGGCCCTTGGTCTGATTCAGCAGGGTTGTTTTTATGTTTTTATGCCGTTAGTGACGTCAGCTTCTGTTGGTCTTGAATCTCATGTGGCATGTGAAGAATCCCAGGACACAAGCCCGCCCCCCTTTTAGCTCACAACAAAGGCTTTTACAAAAGATGGAAGTGTGCTGAAAGCCAGTTTTCAAACAGAACAGGAAGCATGAAGTCGCATCACCTTTAAACAGCCACAAATGATAAAGAGGCATGCTTTATTTATAAAATGTCTTCCAAGCCAAACCCCGGGCTCATGGTGGACTGCAGCAGATATGTTTCAGAAAGGTTTGGCAGATCCTTGGCTGGCCAGATGTCCGTAATAAATGTATGAAATAAAGTGGGTTATTTAATGCAGCTCAGAACAGGTTGCACAACGCGAATGCCTCCATTTTGCCAAACATGTAGCGGACAAGCGCCAATGCAATTGCCATTATCCTCTGTGAGAGGAGCATACGTCAACATCACCTCCTTCTCTTTTTAAAAATGAAGTGAATTTTAGGATCCAGGAAAGTAGGGGTGGGGGGAGAGAAAGCATGCTATCTGAATGTTTATATTCCAAAATCAATAAACAGCATATATGGTTATATTTTAAAGCCTGAAACCATTGTAAAGTTGCAATTTGCCATGCCATAAAATGAACAGCTTCATATGCTATGAAAATAGAGGAGGCCCATCCGTCTCATAAGGGATGCTGGCCAATA
Source organism: Podarcis melisellensis (assembly GCF_964234715.1). Taxonomy (NCBI): domain Eukaryota; kingdom Metazoa; phylum Chordata; class Lepidosauria; order Squamata; family Lacertidae; genus Podarcis; species Podarcis melisellensis. The sequence continues at coordinate 21,006,737 of NC_138546.1, forward strand.
AGTCCTGCTTTCCTGCAATATATCTGCAATTATTTGGCAAAGCATTTCCAATGTTTGCGACTGAATGTCCTCTCTCTGAAGTCATGCATGGATGGTGGCATCTCGTCCCCAGTGTGTGTGCTCCACAAGGGAGCTGCTTCTATGGGAAGTCAAGAAATAAAACCCCATTAGCAGACCACTTACAGAGGAGGCTGCCTGCCTGCTGCTATATCTGTAACTTACATAATATTTGTAACTTACATAAATGACATGAATCAACAATGTAGTATCTGGTGGAAACAGAGCTGCACTGAAATGGAAACACTACTGGTTGTGACAATGGCAGGCCAGGATGAAAATGGATACCCTTTTACATCCTTCTTTTTCTTGTGGTCAAAAGGTTCATAAAACAAGGTCTCCAACTGGGTTCTGCACTAATCCTAATCAAGGTTCCTCACCCCATACCAACCCCTCAATAACAGGGTCCTGGCAAGGAACAAATGTTTCCTGTTAAAACCAGGTGAGAAATAGCTCTTTGGCATGAGGGTCCCCCCCCCTTTCTTTTTACAACCCTCCATTAAATGTTATATTCAATTATAGAGAACTGTGCTGCAAAGCACCTTTTTCATTTCAGAAATATTTCTACGCTACCAGAGCGACTCTCTCCCTTCCCCCATCCCCCACCAACACAGGAACACCTTTTTTGCCATTTGAATTGTAAATCCTGAACACTCTCTTCTGCCAACTCCCCCCCCCCCCAGCTTCCCTGCTTTCCTTTTTTCTCTCCCCTCACAATAACAATATTGTAAATAAAGAGTGAAGGTAGTTTGTAATATTAAAAACTGGGGCTTGTAGAGCAAGGCTATTTAAAACCATTCTGAGCACCACATAATAAAGGTTCTATCAGCAAGTCCCAGCCTCAAATTCTCTTGCCTCCACAAGCTTTACTGGTCTGTGAGTTATTGCTGTGGTCAATAGATCTCTTTCTGTAGCATTCTGCTTATGTAGGTGATAAATCTTCCAGCCTTATGGGAAAGAAGGGTCAGGCTTCTGTTACTCTGCCCCATTATTTCTCTCCTACATCATTTAGAAAACTGCTGGACTGGACCAATTTTTGATGCATAGACTTTTTGCTCAGCTACATACTAAATTTTATTGTGCATATTAAATTTTTTAGCTCTCTCCGTGTTTTAAATCTCCATCATGGAAGGAGATGGGGGGGAGAGAAAGAAAGAGAGAAGGGAAAGAATATAATTTTCAGTGAGATGCCAGGGGAGGGGTGCAGGGAGCATTAAAGGGGGGGGGAGTTGCAAAGGCTGCATTTTATGGGATTTGGAAAGAGGTGGAAGAATGAAAGGCCACAGTCTCAATTCCTTGAGCACAACACGTACGGGATGGGGGTATGGAGAGATGCAGGCAAGATTTTTGGCCATGTTATGGTCTAAGGGAAGGGTCGTGTTTTATTTCAGGGGGAAGACCACAGCTCCGTGGTAGAGCATCTGTTTTGCATGCCATGGTCCCAGTGCTGAGTCCCAGGCATCTCTAGGTAGGGCTGGGAAAGACCCCTGTCTGCAGCTCTGGAGAGTCACTGCCAGTCAGTGTAGACACTATTGAGTGGGATGGACCAAAGTTTTGATTCAGTATAAAAGGCTGTCTTGAAGAACTGTAGCTCAGAAGTAGAGCTCAAGCTTTTCACGCAGAAGGTCCCAGGTTCACTGCACAGAATCTCCAGTTAGGTTTGGGGAACACTCTTGTCTGCAACCTTGGAAGGCTGAGCTAGATGGACCACTGGTCTGACTTAGAATCATAGAATTGTAGAGCTGGAAGGGACCTTGAGGGTCATCTAGTCCTGCCCCCTGCAATGCAGGACTTGTTGTGAGGCAGCTTCCTATGGTCCTGGGGAGGAAACTCATTTCAGTTCTAAATGGAAGCTGTGCCAAAATTCCTCCATGGATATTTATTTGCTGCAGAGCCAACACAAACGCTCTCTCCCAGCCTCTCCCTCTCAATGTATGGCCTATGTATAAATCCCATTCACTCTCAGCACTGTCAGAAAATCAGAATCAACCTGTAGGATGCCATTGGAGAGAACTGAAAAGATTAGGCATGTCACTAACCTCAGTCCTAATGGATTTGGAATTTAATGGGAAGAAACTCTCTCTTAGATCTTGACTGGCAGGCAATATCATTATTTTGACTGATGTTACCCAATCAGTCATGCATTGTATTACAATGCAGATTACTTCCAAATCCCAAAAGGAGGAAGTCTGGTTCAGGGAGTCCCACACCTTTTCATATAACTGCATGGAGGTTTTTTGTGAGAGATTTCATTGTATCTGTGAGTGATCTTACTTTCCTTTGTTTGTTGTTCCTAAAGTGCAGTAGGTGGGCAAAGGTGATGTTGCAATAAACTGCAATACTACTGCTAGGAAGATTGCAGCTGTAGTAACCTCAAGAACTCTTCAGCCCCGCCATGGGCTGAATATCTCCCTGGAAAGCCTTCAGATTCACCAAGTCTTTTGTAACTTCCATCATATTACCTGCCCTTCTTAGAATGAAAAGTAAGCCAGAGGCTAGTTAGCCAAAGGCAGCATCCCAAGGGGCAAGAGTACTGAGGTCCCATCCAGTGACAGAGGAACCCTCTCCGGCACCCAGGGTGGGATGCTGAGGGGTGGGACGAACCACCCAGTGGCACATGCGCAACATCCATACGGACTGTGCATGTGCAGCATCCCATACAGAGTGTGCACACACGGCAGCCTGATATAGGGAAGTTTTTTAATGTTCATTTTTAATGTTTTTATATATGTTGGAAACCGCCCAGAGTGGCTGGGGCAACCCAGTCAGATGGGTGGGGTATAAATTATAAAATTATTTTTATGGAATAAGACATCCCTATTTTCACTGGAGAAATGTTGGAGGGTATGAAGATGGCATACCTGGTTCAATGCCCTGAATCCTGAATGGCTCAGGACGACCACAATACCTCAAGGATCACCTTTCCCTATATAAACCACCCCAGACTCTGTGTTCATCATCTGAGGCCCTTCTTCACATGCCTCTCCACATGAGGTCCAGAAGGTGACAACCAAGAACGGGCCTTTTCTGCAATGGCTCCCTGTTTGTGAAATGCTCTCCCCAGGGAGGTTTGTCTGGCACCGTCATTATTTATTTTTAGGCACCAAGCAAAAATGCTCCACTTCAACCAGGCCCTTGTCTGATTCTTCTTTCTTCTTTGGCGATCACTCGTAGCCGAGTAAGATTGCCTTCCATAAACATGGTTTTAACAATGAGTCCGTAAGTGACTGTGGATGCCAATTCTGGATCCACACGTCCTTCCACAGTGGGGACATTGGTTTCCGGGCAGGAATTGATCACAGTGTGGATTTGCCAAGCATGCCTTCATCTTATCACATTTCTCCCTTGCTTCCTGAGTTTGAGTGTCTTCAAAGCGCTCGCAGGCAAGTGTTTCCCAATTGTTAGTGTTTATACTACACTTTTTTAGATTTACCTTGAGACAGTCTTTAAACCTCTTTTGTTGACCACCAGCATTACGCTTTTGATTTTTAAGTTCAGAATAGAGTAGCTGCTTTGGAAGACAATCATCAGACATCCACACAACATGACCAGTCCAACGAAGTTGATGTTGAAGAATCATTGCTTCAACACTGTTGATCTTTGCTTCTTCCAGTACACTGGTATTAGTTCACCTGTCTTCCCAAGCGATGTGAAAAAAAATTTCAGAGACACCATTGATGGAATCTTTCGAGGAGTTGGAGAAGATGTTTATAAGTGGTCCATAAGTGGTTCACAAGCATACAGTAAGGTTGGTAGTTCAATAGCTTTGTAAAAAAGCATTTTGGTTTCCCTGTGAATGTCCCAGTCCTCAAACACTCTGCACTTCAAACGGAGAAAGCCGCACTTGCAGAGCTCAGGCGGTGCTGCATTTCTGCATCAGTGTCAGCCCTTGTGGAAAGATAACTGCCCAGGTAGGAGAAGTGATCAACATTTTCCAACATTACACCATTGAGTTGGATTTGTAGTGCTGAAGAGGGGTTATTTTGTACTTGTTGGTGCAGCACTTTGGTTTTTTGGATGCTGAGCGATAGGCCAAGCTTTTCGTAAGCTTCTGTGAAGACATTTAGGATGGTTTGGAGGTCATCCTCTGAGCGTACACACACTACGTTGTCATGAAGCTCTATGACGGAAGTGACGGTAACCTTACTCTTTGCTTTCAGCCTGCTCAGATTGAAGAGCTTTCTGTCTGTTCAATATATGATTTCTGCCCCAATGGGGAGTTTCCCTTCTACAAAGTGTAGGATCATGGCAATGAAAATACTGAATAGAGTTGGGGCAATAACACAACCCTGTTTAACACCTGATCCCACTGTGAATGGTTCACTTTGAGAGCCATTGTTATCTGCGATTGTTGCTGTCATATTATCATGGAGGAGCCGAATGATGTTCACAAATTTATCAGGGCAGCCAATTTTCAGAAGGACAGTCCACAGGGCATTACGATTTACAGTGTCAAAAGCCTTAGTCAGGTCAATAAATGCTCTCTGCATTTTTCTTGAAGCTGTCGAGCGGTGAAAATCATGTCCACTGTCCCTCTAAAAATCATGTCCACTGTCCCCCTAGAAGGCCGAATTAATATTCTACAACCTTTTAAATGTGTTTGTGGAAGAGGGGTTATTGTTATCATTTTTGTTTGTTTAAACTATTTATTTGTGCTTTTATCTTGTATGCTTATATTGTGAATTGCCCTGAGATCTTTTAAGGAAGGCGGGTATATAGATCTAATAAACCACCACCACCCTTTAAGGTAGATTAGAATTGGGCAGGTTGTCTCCAGAGGAAGAAGGCCAACCAATCAGCAGTGTGGTTAGTGACAAGTCAGAGGGGATCTTCTCTAGTAGCCCCACCCCCAGTCTGGTGAAGCATTGGCTCAATACAACAGTGAAGGGGAAATCGTACATTGTAAGTCCTAAAGCCGTCACTGCCCCATGTACAGCCTCTGCCGCTGCACCTCTCCTCTCTTAGATTCTGAGCAGGAAGCAAAATCTCATTTGCTCTTATTGACTACTATTACCTAATCACATTCCTCATAATCTCCAGTAGCAACACTTTAGTAGTCCAATGATTACCTTGAATTACAATGGTCACCTTGAAACTACTGTTACTTCTCCTCATTGTAATCGCAGAGTGTAAATGGGGCAATAAATGTAGCACAGATATTGTGCAGATGGGCTAATAAACATGTGTATTATTAAAAATGAGAGGGAGGGGGAAAGTCACCTTTATAGACAGTGCTCGGGTGTTGATTATGCAGGATCCAATGTGATGGCCTTTCGACAGGGCATCTTGCCTGATTTCACTTCTGTTCTTGAAATACAATGCCTTGCTTGTGAGCAGCCAGTTTGAGGGTTGAGGTACTTGACCCATATTGTGAAATGATAAGGCTCCTATTATGACATAATGCAGAAGGTCCCCAGCATCTCGAGGAATGGCTGGGAATGCCCTTCCTCCTGAAACCCTGGAGAGCTACTATCAGTCAGTGTAGACTTTACTGAGCTAGATGGGCCAGTCTGGCTTAGCCACCATAGACATCTAGTGTTATAAGAGGGAGAAGAAGAAAAATTCTCTTTCCACTCTCTCCCCATCATGCACAAAATCAACTCTTTTCCCTAACTAAAAAATCCCAAATGCTACAACCTTTCTCCATAGGAGTGTTGTCACTTCATCTCATGGATAATTTTGGCTGCCCTTTTCTGAACCTTTCTGGTGAACATTTGACACCTCTTTTATTGACCATTCCGGGTCGCCCAACCACTGCCACAGTGTCGTTTCTCCTGGCAGATCAAGAGGAGCAGATGACTGCAAAGGTTGCAAGGTTTCTAGCTGGGGCAATCAGAATAAGGTCCACTCTTTGACTGTTGATTCAGGAGCCTAAACCATTTGTAATCAGCTTTTATTTTGTTCTCTGTATATTGCAATGCTTTTTGTTGCTATGGCCAACAGCTGGTGCAAATAAAGTTTCATTCATGCCTTCAAGGAAGGTTGAACAAATGCCCCTTCAATGGGCAAATACCCCTCCATTGCCCCCCCCCAATAATCAGAGTTTCTGGTACACCAACTTTCAACCTCCCATGTGGTGTGGGACAGCACCTTTCTCCTTCAAGAGTTTGCCTCCGGCCTCTGTGAGATAGTGAGTAAACGAATCTGTGTGTGAATTAGGGTGAAGGATTTTATAAATATAACATTCTGCCCCCACCAAAAGAAAAAAAGGGGAGACTGGAGTTGAAAACAGATCACACAGATCACTTTGAAGTCCGATCAAGGAAGCAATTAAACTGAAAATAAAACTAATCAAGCTGGCCTTACCCGAGCTTGTTATAACTCTGCATCGTGTCTTTTATTGAAATATTAATGATAATTCCTACAAGGTTTTCATTTTTGGCATTACCCTATAGCAGTTAGAAAAGTTTAAAGTCTGTGTCCTTTTAAGCTTCAAGGAGTCAATTTGTAGAGTCTGAAACTGCAGCATAACTTTCAGTGCCCCAGTTGACCTCTGGAGATCCTGAGGCAGGATGCTCTTGCCCACTCTAGAAGTAATTTCACATCACTGCGGTCTGTTGCAGATTATTCTTGTTGTTACAGGGAGGGCTAAACCAAAATTGTCTGCCCCCTCCCCCCCCCCAGAAAACACTTTCCCTGGCACATTTGCTGCCCATGAAAGTGCGTGTGTGGGTATTATTTTAAAGAAGGCAGAAGAAAACCTCTAAATTGTCAGTGTCAGGAGTCCTACCAGGAAAAGAGTCAGCAACATTCCCTTTCTGCTTTAAAAGAGGAATAGGGAACCTGTGGCCCTTGAAATGTTGTTGGACACCAACTCCTCTCATCCCTGACCTTTGGCCATGCTGGTGGGGACTCAAGTCCAACCTGACAAGAGGTAGTTATAGGTGGGTAGCCATGTTGGTCTGCCGTAGTCGAAACAAAATTGAAATAAAATAAAATAAATCCTTCCAGCAGCACCTTAGAGACCAACTAAGTTTGTTATTGGTATGAGCTTTCGTGTGCATCTGAAGAAGTGTGCATGCACACAAAAGTTCATACCAAACTTAGTTGGTCTCTAAGGTGCTGCTGGAAGGAATTTTTGTTGTTGTTCTGACAAGAGGTAGTGATAGTTTAAAAAACCAATCAGACAAATGCATGGGGGATAAGGCTATGAATGGTTACCAGCCATGATGGCTATGTTCTGTCTCCATTGCCAGAAATAGCATGCATCTGAGTACTAATTGCTGGAAATTGAAATTGGGGAGAGTGCTGTTCCACTCAGATTCTGCTTGTGGGCTTCTCAGGGACATCTGGTTGGCCATCGTGGAACCAGGATGCTAGACTACATGGGTCTTGCTTTGATCTAGCACACCCCTAACATTAGGAGTGCCAAGTGGCCTGTTCCACTCCCTCATAATCAGAGGTGCTGTCTTGCACCCAAGATTTGGGGGGGTGAGGAGATGGGGTGTATGTTACATCATGCACCCAGCATGCAGTACATGCATGTGATATCATATGCACAATGTGTGTTATGTGCGGGATGTCACATCGTCAGGAGGAGGCAGAGTGCGGAGTACAGTGTGGTACAGCTTCCTCTCTCGTGCTCAGGAGGAGCCAGGCACTGAACTGCTCTGTGTTCAGCCTCCCCCCCCCCCAATGTGGAATGGGCCTGATCCCCTGCTGGCAGACTTTGAGGGGGCCGAAGACACCTCCACCCCTAGTAGTTGGCATGCCTGCCCACAATGGCTTACTTAGAGAGACAGCATCATTTTAATTTCTGGAGTTGATTAGGATGCCATGTACATACACACACACACACACAGCACAAGTCGATCTAGTAATGAGCTTGGCTCCCTCTCAGCATACTCACACTTGCATTCATTCCCGATATGCTATTGGACCAGATGCAAGGTCCATATATTTATAAGGCCCTTAGCAATTTGGATCCAGGATAACTTAAGGACTGCCAGTTTCTTTATTTCAATGCCTGATCACTGAGGTCTTTTAGGGGAGTCACTGTTGGTGGTTCCCTTTGGCTCAGATGCATGGTTCATATATTCCAAGAACTCTGCATTCTTTACTGTAGGCCCAGTACTCGGGATAAGATCAGGCAGGCCTCCTCTCCCTGGTGAACTTCAGGTGCTTGGTCAAGTCCTTTTTGCGTGGACAGGTGGAGTCCCCCCAACCCCAGGTGACCCCCATGTGGAATAATGACTTAAGACACTATGTTATGGGATTAAAATTGGCCACAACTTTATTAAAACTTCAAATGTAGGGAGACCTTGGCTTAGGCATTGGGCGTTTATCCCTCCCAGTCCCCAGCCGGGGAGCTGGGGAACATCAGGGTTATCCAGAATGAGTGGGGATTGGGCTGGCTCTGGAGAACATCTGTTCAAGCAGAGAGCCTGCCCCCCATTTCACCACCATCGCAAGGGAGAGCAATGACAACCTATTGGTATATGGCCAATTCCTCCCCTCAAACAACCCCTTTAACAGGGAACGCTGAGATTGCTGCTGCAGGGGGGGCATGGGTCACCGCTTCACGCCCGCCCCCCCCCATTTAGGGAAGATAGACTAAAGGATTCCGCCCAAGGCCTGAAACCGCCAAAGTTGTGACGTTTTGCTACAGGGAAGACAAAACCTGCCAATGCAGGAAAAATCCTTTCCGGCCCTTGAACAGCGACCGTGACGTAGCAGCGCCTGTGTACCTGTGAATAAGAGGTTAACCTGAAAAATAAGGCTTAACTGAGGGAGGGCAGGGTGGGAGAAGCTCTGGAGTCGACTGAGGATTCCCAGGTAAGTTCCGCCCTCTACTGTGTGGGCAGGGCGGACCCTCCCTTACCTGGCCAAATCTCTTGGCAAAGCCTCCCCAGCCGGGATAGGATGACTGGCAGAGGTAGGCGGAGACCTCCAGGTGTCCGGCAAGAGGGCAAAGCCAGACTGCACTGCCAGGAGCTGCATAGGTCCAGGGGGGCTATGTGCAACCACGCAAAAGGCACCCCCCATTTGATGTGGGGAGTGGTCATTATTTCATTTTTCTAAACTTCATTTTTATTAATTAAGCTTTTCCGGGTTTTTGGTTAAGTTTTGTAACCTCACTGTACAATAGTGATAAATTATGGCATTAAGTGGTATAATGGTACAAATAAATATTGGGCAGAATCTGGTGTGTGTGTGTGTGTGTTCATATATGTGTGTATATATATGCTTCGGTGGGCTAGGCCGAATCCTCTACTATTCCATGAGTTGCCGAAATAAATATTTCAGCCAATGGAAGGAGGAGGATAAACTGAATCTCTCATTTGCCCTAATACTCTCCGGCACTAACATTAAATATTATGAATCCATGTTTAATGTTTAGAACAAATGAATTTTTCATGATGCCGTCAATATTTTACATGTTTACTTAGGCCTTAAGAGCTATCCAGGTTACCCATGCTAGTTACAAAATGCCATAAAGAGCCCTCACAACAGGCTAAACATACTCAAGCCTTTGAAAATTCTCCATAGGATTTGTCCGTCTTCTGGACACGCTCCAGTTACTCATATCTTTTTTTAAAAAAAAACACCACACCAATAGTACAAGACTATGTGTCTTCTGAAAAGTAAGTTCCATTGAGCTAAATGTGGCTTATGATATGGTTTTGGAGCCGAAACTCCTGAAATGGCTAGTCAGATTACTTACACAGAAACCACTAATCCTTTGCAGTGTCTTCTTCAGAGGCTGATCTCTAGGTTCATGAAGATTACTTATCTGTGGCAGCTTCCAAATGGTGAAACTCTTCCCAGACAAGTTCACCTGGTACCATCTCTGCTTATGAAATGCAGTCTGCCCTGTTCTCTTGTACACATCACCAAAGAAGAAGATACTGCAGAGACCCCATCTTCTGAATAACATTGTTCTGAAGAACATTGAGGGGGCTCAACATGGTGTCCTGATGTCACTCTGTGTGCAGCTCCATGTTTGATCTCAACAATGGGGGGGTAACCCCCCTCAAAATAAACACTGAGGAGGCCCAAAGAGCCTTGGCCCTTAGAAACTGGTGCCTATGGAATACTGATGTGCATAAATGGACCTCCTGATGAGGTGGTATCTGCCCTTTCCTGCAGAGCTCAGTGCTCAGTTGGATGAGACAAACTTTTAGGTGTCCTGATTTCCAAACTATATAGGGCTTTCTACACCAATACCAGCCTCTTGGATCTAGCACCCTGAAATAACATACATATATGCTTTATATTAGGGGGAATTGCTTGCAAAATAAATGAGTCTAACAGACAACGTTCAGTGCAGAAATGTGCACATTAAGAGAGGGAAATTAATGGATACGTTTTTCAAAAAATCACAAACTGAAGCATAAAAATGGCAAATGGACTTAATGAGAAATGAGAAAATGACAGAGACTGGAATTGACAGTTTTGTCCATTCTTGCGGATGTTATGGAAAGCAAATCAGAAATTGCCTTCTTTCGTCCTTTTTTTTTTTTTAAGGTCCTCCCCTCAAATCCACCCCCTCTACTTATTTGGTTCCTTTAGCTTGATTCCTTTTACAGTGCTGTGAGTTTATGTGGGGAAGAAGTTTGTGAGCTCCAAGGAGAATTACTGAGGCTGGCAGTTTGTTTAGCCAGTAAATGAAAGAGGTGAACTCTCTTGTTTTCTAACCGAGACAATTTAAGCCCCACGTGTATGAATGTGTGTGCTAAGCTTGCGTTTAAAATTTGGAGCCTGACAACAAAGAAACTTCTAAAGACAAAAAGCAACCCTTTTATCTTGAATGCCCTTGTCTCGTTGAACTACACAAGAAATAACGGGGGGGGGGACAGCAGTGAATCACTTAAGCATGGAGAAGAGTAGGGGTTTGTTGTTTGGTGTGCATGTGTGCTTTAACGACATTAGGGATCATTTCGAAGCAAAGCTGAAAACTTTACTTTTCTTTCTACCTGGATGAAAGGTAACAACAGGAGGATCATTAACACCCAGACGTATTTTTTCTTTAACAAAAACAAAATAAAATAAGATGTGGTGGAAGTTGTACGAGGCAGTGAAGAAAATGTCCTTGTGTCCCAAAGCTACTTTGCATCAACTCTGAATGCAGATGGGAGGAGGGGGGAGGCTAAATTGGGGATGGGGTGGTGAGAGTTACACTTCAGACAATGTTTTTTTAAGACTCCAGATGCTCCTTATTATATAATAGTATCATAAAAGGTCGTCATGCACAAGATTCCAGCCGCATTTCCTTTTCTCTTGTTCACTCTCAAGAGCCATCCTGGGTTGGTGTTTGCATTTAAATTAAAGAGTAATTAGATCCAGGAGGAGACATTAAGAAAAAAAAGCTGAAGTGTAAGTTAGTTCCCAACTCCCATTCAAAAAGGGCATGTGGGACAACAACTTTTCAACATTTAACCGGTCAAAGGAAGCGAATGAACTAAGCCAACACTTTGATAAGAGACAGCAAGAGACTTTCAAATGTCACCCTTCATTTGGACACTCTAAACCAGGGATGGGGAAATCTGTGGCCCTTCAGGCCCATGGACTCAAAATCCCATCATCCCTGACCACTGACTCATGGGAGTTGGAGTCCAAAGACATCTGAAGGGCTACAGGTTTCCCTATCCCTGATCTACAAAGAGGCATCTCTCTCTCTCAGGAGCCATCTCTTGCATGCTTTGTCCACCCAGATGTTGTTGGACTTCAGCTTCCATCATTCCTGGCCATTGGCTATGCTAGTTGGGGCTGATGGGAGATGGAGCTCAACCCTGTCTGGATAGGCACAGGTTCCCCCAACCCTGTTCTAAATGATATTTTGACTGTACCCCACCTACGCACAGGCCTAACCACAGCTATCATATCAAGAGCTGTGCTTGACTTTTAACTCATTTCAATTTCAGTGTGACAGCATCTTTTCCCAGAAAACACTTAGTGCAAATAGACATAAAGGGTTGGTGTTGGCATTTAAATTTTAGAAGTATTTGATCAAGGAGGAGACTCATGTTTGCTGCCATTGGGTTCCCTAGCCGCTGCTGTTTCTGTACAATCCCTGCCCATCCACATCACCGCCACCTCTATCTTCTTCCTCCTGGATAAATGTCACAGGTAATTCCATTCAGTCGGGGATCATACAGTGAAAAGAGATGACTTCACAACAGCGAGTAGCCCATCCTTTGCTAACCAGGTGCCCTCCAGATGTTTTGGACTACAATTCCCATCACCCTCCCACAGCCAACCATATTTGTACTGAATGCTACTGAGGGCAATGGAGAATGACACCATGGTGGCTGGCAGGGGGGGATGATGGGAGTTGTAGTCAAAAATATCTGGTTAGTGAAAATAGGTTGGTGAAAAGAGATATAGACAATCAGATTTGCACTGAGGACCAGTGAATTGCATTACAGTTTGAATCCCATGGAATGCAAATTGTAATACAGTAAAACGTAAGAAATAAAAGAAGCAATTAAAAATTCAAATCATACAGTGACCAGCACACCACATTACAATTGCTACCATAGACACTAAAATCATTAAGTAGTCCACCAAGACCACCATCACTTTTCAAGTGGTCTGTGGTGGTGGTGGTGGTGAGTTTGGGAACTCCTGCCTTAAGCCAGGGAGTTGAGCATGGCCAACCCTGTGTTTTAACCAAAGAGTTTCCCCATCTTTTTATTTTGCAGTATCACCTCCTCCCTGCTGTAGGTGTTGTGATCTGAAAGCATAGCCCCATACTATAAATCACCCAGAAAGCAGCACAGAGAGGGGAAGGACATGGGTCAGTTCTCTCAGCCAATATTTTTACAGTTTAGACAAGGGGGGAAAGCCAGAAAACGATAACAAATTGAAGCCTGAAAACCAAGCACGCCTGCCATTATTAAATGCTTTGTCACAGACTCCAAAAGGATTGCCATAGACTCCAAAGTCCTCCCATTTCATATCAGACTGGTGCCTCCCCTAATGTCTTTTTTGCACCTGTTAAATATGTTCCTCTTTCAACAAAGAATTCTAATACAGTGGTACCTCTGGTTGCGAACGGGATCCGTTCTGGAGGCCCGTTCGCAACATGAAAAGCCCACAACCTGAAGCGCCGTATCTGCGCAGGAGCATGGCGTGATTTGGCGCTTGTGTGCATGTGCAAAGCATGATTTAGTGCTACTGCGCATGCACGAGTAGCGAAACCCTTTCCAGTACAGTGGTATCTTGGGTTACATACGCTTCAGGTTACAGACTCTGCTAACCCAGAAATAGTACCTTGGGTTAAGAACTTTGCTTCAGGATGAGAACAGAAATTGTGCTCCGGCGGCACAGCAGCAGCAGGAGGCCCATTAGCTAAAGTGGTGCTTCAGGTTAAGAACAGCTTCAGATTAAGAACAGATCTCCAGAACGAATTAAGTTCTTAACCTGAGGTACCACTGTACTTCTGTGTCGCTGCAGGACGCAACCTGAAGAAACATAACATGAAGCAAACGTAAAATGAGGTATGACTGTATCTTTATCTCAGGGAAAACATCTAGAGGGCCAAAGGTTCCTCATACTAGGTCTAAAGATACAACACCTCCATGTGGCTGACATCACCCTGGTTCAGGAAAAGTTCAATTATCTACTCCTTTATCTACTTTATCTACTCCTCCCTGCCCAGGAAGAGCCCATGATCAGCCTTGGTGGGTGGAGCCAGGCCAGAAAGGGATGGTTTTCAGAGAGAAATAGGAGGGCCATATGGCAGTTAGCCTTTCAGTCAAGCCAATGGATTATTTAGCTAGAGCACGTTACTGGAATTAAGGCTTACGCTGTTACATCACAGGGTTATGGGCAGGGTCCTAAAGACAAATCTGGAGGTTATTGCTTTGGTTAAACACCTGTAGAATTCAGAACAAAAGCAAAACAACAATAGTTTTGACAAGACTGGTGAAAATACTTGGGGTGGGAGGTCAGTATTTAATTTACAGGGTGGAAATGGCTGTACAATTAGTGGCGCGCTATGGAATCCAGGAGCATTATGCTGTCTATTGCAATGCCATGCTCACTTGCTGGGGCACAAACTCTATTGTACTCAGTGGGATTCACTTTTGAGCAAATGTGTAGAATCGAGTTGCACATCATTGAACTTCTACCCCCTTTTTCTATCATGTGTGAGGCTGCATTGACTGTAGAGTGTAAATACAACCTTCATTTCATGACTGTCTTCACCTAAGTATGAATTGTATCTACTAAGGCCATAGATTTCCACACAGGTGACAAGGTGATAACTCCTTAGACTGGTTTATCTTTTTCTATCCAAGCGGGGGCAGGAGGGGGGATATCTGGAGTGGATGAATGAGGTGAAACATTTTTGGATCAATGACAAACTGGCAGAGAAGGAATGTAATTCATGAAAATATTTTCCACCCCCCCCCCTGTCCTGACAAATAGCTCAGGGCCTGATCCACTGGGGAGATTTTCTATTCCAGTCTTTCCCCAACCTGGTGCCCTCCAGATGCTGAGGGACTCCATCTGCCCTGATTCTTTGACTGAACTCTGAGCTTAAGTATTTGAACTCTGATCCTTAAGTATTTGCCTGAACTGTCACCATCCATAGGCTGAATGATGTGAAAAAGTGAAATTGATAAGTGAACTATAAATTTTAAAAAACCTGTCCTCCCCCCCAAAAATATAGTTTTTCCAAAATAATTCATTTCCATTATCCCCCAGTAATTATAAACCGAACCCAAAGACTCCCATCATCCTTGGAATGAATTACAATCATCCCTGGGGGTCAGCGTTTGTTGGCATGTTTTCGTTCTACAATTACCACAGTTATCCAATTAATGGTTGGAGAGACCAAAAGAATGATACCACTCAATTCAATGAGGGAATGAATCCCTGACTCTTTGAATGAACAACTATCACTCCGACCCCTCATTTTAGTACTATTGGCCATGCTGGCTGAGAACATAAGACGACCCTACTGGGGTCAGGCCAATGGCCCATCTAGTCCAGCATCCTGTTCTCACAGTGTCCAACCAGATATCTGTGGGGAAAGTTACAAGCAGAAGATCACTCCCCACCTCCTGGCTTCTATCAACTGGCATTCAGAAGCATTACGGCCTTCATCTGCAAAGGCAAGGGATAGACATCATGGTTTGTAGCTGTTGAGAGACTTCTCTGTGACTTTGTTGAATCCTCATTTGAAACCATCCAGGTTGGTGGCCACCATTGGCTCCTGTGTTAGTTGAACCATGCACTGCATGAAGTACTTTCTTCTATCTGTCCTGATCTTCCAAAATTTAGCTTCATTTGATGCCCATGAGTCCAAAATGCCTAGAGAGCACCAGGTTGCGAAAGGCTATTTTAACTGCATTTGGCATTTTTCCATGACTGACTGTCATTTCATTCACTTTGGCCTGTGGACTGGAACACTGAATATGGCTGGGAAGACCCAGGCTCAATCAGTAATGTTCACTGAGTGGCCACCCTGGTCCAGTAACTCCCAGCCTAGCCTTCCTCACAGGCTGCCTCGGGCTCCTTAGGGGAAATCCAATAATAAATGTAATTAAAATAATTGTCCTCGATAGGTAGGAAACAGGGATGCGGGTGGCGCTGTGGGTTAAACCACAGAGCCTAGGACTTCCCGATCAGAAGGTCAGCGGTTCGAATCCCCATGACGGGGTGAGCTCCCATTGCTCGGTCCCTGCTCCTGCCAACCTAGCAGTTCGAAAGCACCTCAAAGTGCAAGTAGATAAATAGGTACCGCTCTGGCGGGAAGGTAAACAGCTTTTCTGGCGCTGCTCTGGTTCGCCAGAAGCGGCTTAGTCATGCTGGCCAATAAAGCGAGATGAGCGCTGCAACCCCAGAGTCGGTCACGACTGGACCTAATGATCAGGGGTCCCTTCACCTTTACCTATAGGTAGGAAGGCTACTTCTCCACTGAATGTGGGGAGCATTCTCATATGCTATCCCAGGGATTGCAAACTTCAAGCCCTGGGAGTGAATGTGGCCCTCCAAGCCTCTCTATCTGGCCCTCAGAACTCTCCTTGTAAGACGCATCCCCAACTGGCCCTATCTTGCACCCTCCTTGACTGTTTTTGCCTGCCTAGAATCTGTCATTGAACTCTGATAAATGATTTTTGCTTGCCTGGGTGGAGGTTAGAGAGGGACACGTGCGTAGAAACCCATGTGCGTAGAAACCATGTGCGTAGAAACCCTTACCTTTAGCCTGACAATAAAAGGCAGGAAAAGCCTGAGCACTCAGCTTTGCTGATTGCAAAATAAATAAATAAAAACACCCCTCTGCCGTATCATCAGAGTTGTTTCATAAAATATCAGTGGATAGAGATGCAGCATCTGACAGGGGTGTGTGTCTGTAATTGAAGTACACTGAAAATCAAGGGATGTGTTTGATCGAAAAGGCACTTGCTGCCAAATGCTTCAGCCTCAGAAAATGCACAGGGAGGGGAGAAAGGAGACAAAGTTACAAAGGAGGGGAATGTCCAGATGTTAGGCTTTCGTTATGTTGTCAGTGGAGGCCTGCAGGTTCTATGTCTATTCTTAAACAGGTCTTGCCAAATAATCAATGGCAGTCAATTGAAGGAAGGGAGAAAATGAAACCTTGGCTGATCCAGGAATCACAGAATCATAGAATTGTAGAGTTGGAAGGGACCTCCAGGGTCCATCTAGTCCAGTGCAGGTTTCTTTTGCCCAACATGGGCCCACAACCCTGAGATTAAGAGTCTCATACTCTACCAATTGAACTATCTCTTGGGCAAAGAATTGGGTTCATGTCTGATCTACTCATAATGAATGCCAGCTAACTATAGGAAGACAAGAAGCTGCCTTATACTCAGTCTGAACAGCGGTCTATGTATCTCAGTGTTGCCCACACTGATTTGCAATGCTCTCCAGGTTTTCAGATAAGTGGGTTTTTCTGGCTCTACTTGGAGATTTGCAGGACTGAACTTGAGACCTTCTGTATGCAAAGTGTGTGCTCTACCATTGAGCTATGGAGCTTCCCTGTAGCTATTAAATTGCAGTTTTGCCCTGGAAATCAGGGGGTCTCCATACTTTGGGGGGGGGGGGTCATTTACATAACTCCACTCATTTTCAGATATGCTCCTGGAATTGATCAGCAAACAAACTGAGAGGTGTACTTGCTGTTCTCACAGAAATGCTGGTGTAGGAATAGGAGAGAATTTGATCCATTTCACATGTGAAGGTTAACATTTAAATATACAATTCACACTTTCTGAAATCATGTGCACACCAAGATGCAGATATCCTTCCAAATTCATACTTCTCCAAATTTTTCATGGACTTCTCCACACAAATGTATCTGCTGTGGTAAAGTGTGTATATACCTGCCTATATGGACTGCAAGAAGATCCAACCTATCCATTCTTAAGGAAATCAGCCCTGAGTGCTGACTAGAAGGACAGATCCTGAAGCTGAGGCTCCAATACTTTGGCCACCTCATGAGAAGAGAAGACTCCCTGGAAAAGACCCTGATGTTGGGTAAGATTGAGGGCACAAGGAGAAGGGGACGACAGAGGACGAGATGGTTGGGCAGTGTTCTCTAAGCTTCTAACATGAGTTTGACCAAACTGCGAGAGGCAGTGGAAGACAGGAGTGCCTGGTGTGCTCTGGTCCAGGGGGTCATGAAGAGTCGGACACAACTAAACAACTAAACAACAACACCTGCCTATATGAGAGAAAATAACCTGCAAAAATATATTATGTTATGGAAAATCATTTGCAAAACTATGTACGGTATATTGGGCAATATTGCATGTGGAAATGTGTACAATAGGAGAATTTCACACTTAAATGCTGAATTTTCATGGGGACTTAAATGAATTAAGGACTTAAATTAAATGAAGACTTCTTAAAAAAACAAAAACAACTAACCGTAGAGAACTGTAGACTGAAAAATGAGAAACTGAGAGAAATTGAAATTGACAGATTTTCTCATGACTAGGTAGGAGAAGCCATACCTGTTGAATTTATCAATGTCAAGCAGTATTAAAAGCATCAGAGTCGTGGCCAGAAAGCTACATGACAACTGATGCTGAACTCAGGCATGGTATGAGACGCATCTCCTTGTTTAATTAAGCCCATCAAAGAGTTCAAAGCAGAGGTAAATTTGGGAGCACTGTCCCTCCAGGAGAATTTATGGCTACCTCTCCACTTCCCTCCTTCGTCTCTCTCTCTCTCTCTCTCTCTCTCTTTCTCACTTTACTTCTCATTTTTACAAATGCCTCTACACTTTGAGGCAGCACTGATAGATTTGCCATCTTTGCTGTTACAGCTTAGGAAAGTTCAATAAGTCAGCTGTCAGAGGCTGGGTCCCCTTGCAGGCTAAGGAATTCCAATTTCAAAGTACAAGAGACTGAAGCCTTGAAACAGAAGCTCATCAAATGCTAATCATTCCTGACTCCATCTGGAGCTGGGAGAGGGGGGAAGGGAGGGGAGGGGAGGGGGAGGCAAACAGGGGCCTCTGCTTAAAAGGGCGCCAAGTGCAGCGCTGAAAACCTTGCACTCGATTAATTCTACGGGGTGCAATAAGGATGATATGAAGGAACTCAGATGCGAATGAACAAACCGTTTAAGGGCAGCGAAAAAGGGGAGCCGAATGACCACCAAATTGCTTTCCAAGTAACTGGAGAAAGGACTCGTAGGCATTCAATCTCATTTAGGTGGCACCTAGGAAAATAGACCTTTCTTCCAGACTCTCTCTGAGAAAAGAAAGGGGGGAAAGTCCAACATCACTTAAACTTTAGGCAGGCCCTGCTGGAGGCAGGTGGATGCTCCTGGCATGGTCCTGATTCTTTCCCCCACAACCTTCAGCGCTCTAGCCAGGAGCCATTGCATTTATTAAGAAAACAGATGTCCTGTTTTTCTCTCCATAAGCCAACACTCATGTTGGCCTAAGATGCAAGATGAGGAAACAGTTGAGCTATGCCGAAAGATCAAAGGCCCAGCTGTTTTTATTTTTTAACGTGAGAGAAAGAGAGATGGGTGGGCTGCAACAATATAAGCTGCTCTGTGGAACTCCCTGCTGGTAAAGGCTCAGCAGGAACCAGCCCTGCTGGCTATTAGATGATGACTGAGAACCGTATTATTCAGAGAAGGATTTTGAAACATGGATTCCTTTCCCTAGCACCACCAGTATTCATTGATGCTTTTATTGTAATTTTGTATGTTATCTACTGCTTTGCAGTATGTTTATTAAAGAGAAGTTTAGAAATATTTAAATAATTAAGGTACTTTGAAATTCCAGACTGGTACAAAGCACGATCACCTTGACAGGTTGGGTGTGTGTTGGAATGTTGTTGTTGTTTAGTCGTTTAGTAGTGTCCGACTCTTCGTGACCCCATGGACCAGAGAATGCCAGGCACCTCTGTCCTCCACTGCCTCCCGCAGTTTGGTCAAACTCATGCTGGTAACCTCGAAAACACTATCCAACCATCTCGTCCCTGTCGCCCCCTTCTCCTTGTGCCCTCCATCTTTCCCAACATCAGGGTCTTTCCCAGGGAGTCTTCTCTTCTCATGAGGTGGCCAAAGTACTGGAGCCTCAGCTTCACGATCTGTCCTTCCAGTGAGCACTCAGGGCTGATTTCCTTCAGAATGGATAGGTTTGATCTTCTTGCAGTCCATGGGACTCTCAAGAGTCTCCTCCAGCACCATAATCCAAAAGTATCAATTCTTCGGCGATCAGCCTTCTTTATGGTCTAACTCTCACTTCCATAAATCAGTACTGAGAAAACCATAGCTTTAACTATAGGAACCTTTGTTGGCAAGGTGATGTCTCTACTTCTCAAGATGCTGTCTAGGCCTGTCATTGCCCTTCTCCCAAGAAGTAGGCGTCTTTTAATTTCGTGGCTGCTGTCACCATCTGCAGTGATCATGGAGCCCAAGAAAGTAAAATCTCTCACTGCCTCCATTTCTTCCCCTTCTATTTGCCAGGATGTGATGGGACCAGTGGCCATGATCTTCGTTTTTTTTTATGTTGAGCTTCAGACCATATTTTGCGCTCTCCTCTTTCACCCTCATTAAAAGGTTCTTTAATTGCTCCTCACTTTCTGCCATCAAGGTTGTGTCATCTGCATATCTGAGGTTGTTGATATTTCTTCCGGCAATCTTAATTCCGGCTAGGGATTCATCCAGCCCAGCCTTTCACATGATGAATTCTGCATATAAGTTAAATAAGCAGGGAGACAAAATACAGCCTTGTCGTACTCCTTGCCCAATTTTGAACCAATCAAAATTGTTGGAATAGAAAGGTTCAATAAGGTACAGAGCTCTGTCAATGAGGGGGCAAGGCAGGAACACCAAGCGAAGCCTCAGAACCTTGGTGTGGTCCCCACCCCCTGATGTTGGGGTTCAAAGAGCTCCTACTACACATCTCACTATCTGATAGCCTGATAGGCTTCTGATAAGCTGCTCAAGTCAACATTCCAGCTGCCACGTTGAGGACAGAAACTGACATTTCTGAATAGTCTTCAAAGACAGCACCATGTAGAGCACATGGTAGCAATCCAGTTTCCGTATCGTTAAGGATGTTGGTGCTGATTATTCAATCTCTATCCCATTCTTCCTCCCGCCAAAGGAACTAAGGGCAGCAAATACCAAAATGTTAAAACAGTATAATTAAAAATATAAAATATGTTTTGTTTTGTTTGCAAAAACAAAATCAGTTTTTTAAAATCTACATTTTACAAACCATCACATATGCTCACAGCTAATAATTTTAGAGTTGCCATGAACAGTATCTTTCTTCCATTAAATATCTGGCACAACAGAAATGTGTTCAATTTCCTCCTGAAAGTTAATGAGGAATGCAGACACACTTCACCAGGGAGGGCATTCTACAGATGGGGAACCACCACTGAGAAGGCCCTGTCCTGGGTCAGCAACAACCAGGCAAAGCCACCAACAGGGCTTCCACTACTGATTGCAGGGTCTGAGATGGTTGATATTAAGAGAGGTGCTCTTTTAAGCACTTGGGTCCCTAATGCTTTCCAATGCACTCACCAGTAAAATACACATTTATAGTCAACTTTTAGGTAAAATACATATCTTTGTGCACACTTTTTAATACACCAAAAATGAGTTGTGACATTTGAAGGAGTACAAAATGCACAAGGAGTTGCATTCTGATCCACAAGAAAGTTGATGAGCATTGGATCAAGTTGTTCCAGTTCAGAAAGTAAACTAAATAAATCCTTCCCCCATCCTCATACATTTTCTTTTTCATGAGAGTTATTTAGCAAAAGTTCCTGAAGGCCAATAGTGTGTTCTTGGAGCTCTGGTGAAGCCTTTTTCTCTTCAACCCTACCATATAAGGGAGGGGAGGATTCTAAGAAGAACAAATTAATGCAGGTTTAATCAAATAACTTGTTTTTTGGGTGTGTGCGTTTTTAAATGACTCTCTCGCTTTCTCTCTTTTTCTCTGTTCCTGTGTTTGTGTGATTGCTTCAATTTGCATTTATGGGCCTGGTGCATCAAGGCATCAGCACTAAGATCTTGAGTCAGCTGTGTCAAAATATGCAACAGGAATTTTTATTTAATCAAAACACAATTTTGGCATGGAGAGAGGAAGGAGGGGGAGAGATGCTGTGACAGTCGAATAATGAAAGGATACTGTTGAGCAAAGAAGTCGTTTAGCTCCAGAAACATCCACATTGTTAAGATGAGTTGGGGAATCTGCTTGGGGTTTTTTTGTCCATTTATCTTCTATTTAACAATTTACAGTCTTTGCTTTTGGAATGATAATTACTGTATTTACTCAAGTCTAATGCACCATCGAATCTAATGTGCAACTCAATTTTCAGAACCTTGAAACCAAAAAAAGTATTTGCTGGCGAATGTCAATGTGCCATCAAATCTAATGTGCACCTTAATTTTCATAACATAATTTGGCCAAAAAAAACGTGGCCAGAAAAGATTCCAGTAAATACGGTACTTTAAAAAAGGAAATAAATAAATAAATAAAAACCTTATATTGTACAGTGCCTGACTTAACACATCTAGACCTATCAAAGAGTAGATGAGGAAGTAAACTTGTGTCATGATTATTGTGATTCATTGCTCCTCCATGCTACCTTACTAGATAAGGCCCTGCACTCAGAAAATTAGCATGTCGGGTTTCTAGACTAGCTCTCTCCTTGATATGTCAACTTTCTATTTCAGAATACTATGGAGTTGTTTGTTTTTGTTTGGTACAGAGGAATGTTTAATGAGGTCTGGCACCAACACCCAACATCCTTGAGTCTCTTCCAGGATTGCAGCACCCCAGAAGGGCCAACCACTAAAATAAGAACATAGGAAAAAGTCTCCTGCATCAGGCCAGTGGCCCATTTTGTCCAGTAGCCTGTTCTCCCAGTGGGCAACCAGATACCCATATAAAGCCATCATTGCTAGTAGCCACTCATGGCCCTGAGCTAACTTCCCAGCAGGCGGGGGGACAATGTTGCTTACTGGGGGGAGCGGCGGTGAGGTCACTGAGGTTGGCAAGGTCAGCATTCCTGTCTGAGCATTTGTCTGAATCTGTGGACTATAGAAATCTTAAGGGAAGTTGAAGGTTAAAAAAAAGATTGGAAATAATTTCTTATGGAGGCTCATCTTATCTTTACCTTGTCCATGAATTTAGCACAAGGTGAAACTTGAGGAAAATTTACAGAATCTTGATCAGCTGAAGAAGAAAAACCAAAGAACCTCAAGGGCAGTTCAATGCAATTAGCAAATTTTCTTGGGAGACTTTCTCTGACTTCTCCATTATTATTATTTTTTTCACTCAGCAAGTGCTTACTGTGCACTGGATACGGACAAAGTAAATATTAAAACAACTCTGGTGATGAGCTCTCAGGCAGCCATTTCCCTGTTGCTAGGCAACCTTAAAATCTTGGATTAAACAGGCCTAAATCTTGCTCCTCACTTATCATCCTGGCACAGAGAGGGTGATCCAGACTTTCTGTTGAGTCCCCCCCCCTTTTAACTCTGTTTTCCTGCTTCAACGATAGTGATAACGGAAGTTTTGTAAAAGGGAAATCTGTCGCTTGCAGTTGAGTTTCCTATGAATACAAGCAGATTTTAGGTTGGCCATTTCTGCAGCACCAGAAGGAGGAGAAGAGGGAGGGAGAACAAAAGAAGGCACAAATCTGCATAAAATTTGCATGTGTCATTTCGTTTTTATACGTGCACTTTTAGAAATAATTATTGCTCTCCCATTGGCCAGGCTAGAAGATGGGGGTAATGATTGCTAGAAAACAAGCACGCCATCTCTAGGGCAATGTTAGGGGAATGTGGCTCCTACTCTTGAGTTTCCCTCTGAGAAGTCTTGAGTTGTTTCTCCCATGGGTGGAGTTGAGAGAGAGAGAGAGAGAGAGAGAGAGAGAGAGAGAGAGAGAGAATAATTCTTCTTCTTCTTCATTTCAGCACCTCCCCCCCCCACTCTTCCCTCCCTCTCTTTATATTGTTGGGTTTGCTAGTTACTTTTTATAGGGTTGAGAAGATTTTTTTGGGGGGGTGGGAGCCTTCTATTTTGCCTACTCCACCTTGTTGGGTGTTTTTCTTTGGCTTTTTGAAGTGAGGTGGGTCAGTATTTTGTTTGATTGGCATTTAATTCAGGTGGGGGAGGGAAGTAGAGAAATAAACACCAGAGGAAGGATTGGGGTAAAGGCCACTTTTCCTAACTTTCCACTGCCTTTGGTTCGGGGGGGCCCTTGGGGATGCCCTTTAGACTTGTCATGAGCACCTTGGCAAACGGTGGACAGTGGTTTCAGGGTGCAGGTTCCAGGTTCACATACCAAAGGCTCACTTAGTGAGGAGAGAGAATTTACCTCCAACCCTGACTGTGTGGCCACAGTTTGTAGCTGCAAAAGTACCCAGGAGATAGAAGAGATCCCTTCATCTGTCTGGACTTTTATTATTTAGTTGATTGGTTTTGCATAACTTCTAGTGTTATCTTTAATGAATATTGCAGTTCTTTTTTTAAAAAAGTATTTTATTTTATTGCCTGATTCCTATTGATATTTTTTAGATTTGAGCACCATTTCACCACTTAATCTGCCTCTCAAAGTGTTGTTTTTTTTTTTGTGAGTTTGCTGGCAATGAGGGACCTTTTGGAACCTGCATATCCACTCTAGGTGTGTCCCATTTTTCCTCCCTGGCAACAGCAAAAGACAAATCACAGGAGGTCCCATGACCACAACAAAGAGGTCACTAAGGGCAGACTTCCTCTTTCCCTACCTATTGAAAGTGAAGGCTGAAATGTTGGACATCTGTTAGACCACTCCCTGAAGGACCACAGGATTACGCCCTTAGAGAACGTGTTGCTATAAGACATGGATGGAGGACCTCAGGCCTGAGGGGTAAATGCCTGTCACTCTCCAGCCCACAGGATAATTCTGCAGCCATACTTCATCCACAGAACACTTCCCTCACCAGACCAGCTCTCAGGGTGGTTAAACAATTAATCATCTTTTCCAGGAAAGTCTGAAAATTATAGCTCTTTGTGGGGAATAGTAACTTCTTACCAACTCTCGGCACCCTTAACAAACTACAGTTCCCAGGATCCTTTGGGGAAAGCCATGACTTTTAAAAGTGGCATCATAGTGCCTTGACTGTATGGTTCAAATGTGGCCTTAGTGTACTTTTGTGTGGCTGTAATGTGCCTTTGAATTGTGAGAATGCCTCTGGCTTGCCTGGATGGAAGATGGAGGGCAGGTGTGTGTTTAGAAATGGATGACTTATGTGTAAAGGAATGCAGGTTATTGGACAAAGCCGCATATGCCACTCTGTCTGTATTAATGTCTGGTCCAGCTACCACTGGCACATGGCCCCCAGAAGACTGATCAGGAGGCAATGTGGCCCTTGAGCTAAAATGCTCCCCTATCCTTGCCATAAGATTATGACAGTCACTGGCTTAGATGAGTTTCAAAAGGGCATTAGACAAAATTTACGGGATAGGAGAGCTGTAACAATGCCCATGAGTCATGACGGTAAAGGCCATAATTTTCATGCTCTGCTCATGAGAGCAGAATGCCAGATGAAGTGGGGCATTGATGCAACCTGCTCCTTCAAAAAGCATGGAGTCAAGCAAGCATTTTTCACCCACTTCAATGAGGCTGCATAAAAGAGGGCGTCCTTGAGGACTGCACCATATTAATGGTAAGTGACTAAATTACTTGAGTCACCATTGTTTGGCCTGCAAAGCCTCCGAAAGAAAGAAAGAAAGAAAGAAAGAAAGAAAGAAAGAAAGAAAGAAAGAAAGAAAGAAAGAAAGAAAGAAAGAAAGAAAGAAAGTCAAAAGCCTTAACTCAGATCTAATGTATTTTTAGTATTGATCTCTCTTAGTGTTTCTAGCAAGTCTGTCTCATCTGGAATAAGTTATTGTCAGTGGAATTAACCAATCTTACAGCAGAAGAATGACGAATCGACCATGCATTCTTATAATGTTTCTTACATGGCTTAAACTCTAAACAGCTTGCAGGAACTATGGCGAGGGATTGGGGTGGGTCTCTGATGCTGATCTAGCCTTTTTTGCTGTGTTCAAATACTATCGTCTTTGAAAAGAAAGCAAAGTCATTAGTGGCTGAACATGGCAAGGTCTTAATCACCTTTTGCTCTTGGCTTATGGGACTTCTGAGTTAACATCCACAGAATCAGGCTGTTAGTTAGGGATTTTGCCCAAGTGCATTGGGAATGAGAGAGAAATTCAGTTCTGCTTGCATTTTAATCTCAACCTTACTAATACCTGATTAGCACTACAAGGGGCGGGGGGTGGGGATAAACAAACAAACTAAAACACTTCTCTTTTGCAGTGAAAAAGTGTGCATATCACTGAATCTGAATCAGATTGCCCATCACTAGGAAAACAAAAAGGGGTGTATATTCTGGCTCTATTCCTCTCTCATAGGAAGGAACATGGAAAAGTGCCTTACACTGAGTCAGACCATTGCTCTATCTAGACTGGTATTGTCAACACTGATTTACAACCAGTTTCCAGGATTCCAGTTCTACTCAGTCCTACCTGGGGAAGTTGCGGATAAAACATGGGATCATGTGCATGCAAAGCAGTTGCTCTGTTACTGAGCTGCAACCCTCCGTTAACTGTTGTCAGGGACCGTGCTGAGGAGGGCTTCACTGAGGAGGAATGGTGGGAACCACCAGTGGCAGAGCTTCATACTCTGGCACAGGGGGGTGGAGAGCAGGTGGGGGTGAGGCTGGCGTGCATCCTGGGGTGGGGCGTGCCACCCACAGGGGAGAGGCGCATGTCCTGGGGGGTGGGGCATGCCGCCTGCAGGGGCATGGCACCCAGTGCGGGCTGGGGGGGCAGCCACGATGGCACCTACTGGGATCGCACTGCCAGGGGCGGTGTGCTCCCCCCGCACTCCTCTTCCTCCGCCAGTGGGAGCCACCCTCCCCCTGCTCCTGCTCCTGAATCTTCCCAGGAGCAGAAGGACAGTATAGATTTGGAACAGTGGTTTGCAGAGGGGCATAGTTCAGAAGGCAGAAGCTGGGAAATACTGGATAGGGAACAGCTACGAGAAGAAACACTGGAAGAGAGAGGGTTAACAGATTCACAGTCATTGGACAGCATTCCTCTGATCTCCCCAAGGTCACGAAGAGCTCAGAAAGTCTGAGAACAGAAAGCGCAGAGGGTACAAACTCAGATTACAAGACGTAGGAGTGACAGATTAATAGGGACAGAAGGCGGTGTGATTTTTAGCTGGGAGCACCACCTTTTCTAGGAGATGTGTTCTTTGTTCTCTTGTTGTGATTATTAAAGTTTCTAACTGGTAAGATGTTCCTTTCATTTGATTTTCTTATCTACTGCCCTGGGGGGAGAAAGCCAATTCCCCTGACAACTGTGTGTCTGGAAGGACTGTCTGTGGATGATTAACGTGGTAGGGCTCACACCATCATTTAATAACAACATAAAAACAGCCCAATGGCCCATCTAGTCCAACATCCTGTTCTCTCAGTGGCCAACCAGATGCCTGTGGGAAAATCTCAAGCAGGACCTGAGAGCAATAGGACTCTCCTCTTTTGTGACTCCAAGCAACTGACATTTGGAGGCATACTGCCTCCAACTGTGGGGTAGAACATACTCAGTGGTCTAGTAGCCATTGATGTTCTTGTGCTCCTAGCATTTCCAGTGGAGGCTGGTCTATTAGGGCGACTGGAACAGTGCCCCACCAGCTTCAGTTTGCACTTAGTTAACCCCTGGCTGCCTGCCTTCTTACAACCAGTCCAGAGGATAGAACAGCCTGTCATGTTCCACCCAGACTGTTGGTCTTCCTATCTTCCACTCTACCGGTGCCAATGAGCATCAGTCACCACTTCTGCTGTCTTTTTAATGATGAGATTGTTGTCCCCCTTTTTTTGTTTTCGTGGGCTAGCATTGCACATGATGGAGATCCTTCGGTGGCAAAATTGCTTGCTTGACAGCTGTGGGTGAAACATGGAATTTTAGATAATGTCTTAAATTCACTGGGGAAAACCTTCCTTCAAGGTAACTTATAAATTAACCAAATTCAAATATTGTCTCCCGGCATGTATCTGTAATTAGAAAACTGTCTTCAAGAGAGAAAAGGATGTGTATGAGACGTCTGGGATACAAGTGGTATTCTAAAAACTTGGGTTTTTTGCAACTAAAAATAGGAATTGCTAAATCTGGAGAGATTTGTGGAGTGGAAATGGCAGGGTGAGTTATACCTTTTAAAAATATTTGTGTAGGTTATTTACATAAAGCATTTTGCACATGTGATCTGTCAGCCTTCAGATGCCTGTTGGTGGCAATAAGACAGAAGGTTGCATTATGAAGGAATCACTGGTAGGCTGATGTACAGTCAATCCAACACATTTTTACTCAGAAGGAAGACTTATTGAGTTCCATAGAGCCCGACAGACTTTATTCTTTTTGATTTTAATGGAAGAATTGCTAAAATGTGTGTTTAACTCTCTTCCATTGAAATTAGTGGAATAGAAAGTTGGCGATGTTGTTGGTGGAGGAAAAGTAGTTCAGTGGTAGAAAGATGCAGAAGGATCTAGTTTCAAACAGCAGCATCTTGAGATAGGGCCGGGATTGGGAGTGTATCATCTAAAGCCCAGGAGAGTCACCATATATAAACGTCAACTGTGCTGAGCTGCAAAGACCAATGATCTGACTCTGTACAGGACAGCTATTTTATCCTTATAGCCCACCTGTTCTCTCATAAGAGCCCAGGGCAGTGAACAGAAAAAGCAAATTAAATCCACAGTACAAAATAAAATTCAGCATATAATGCACATTGTGCCTGCATTTCTGTAATTTCCTCGTCGTCATCAATTGTATTTGCTAATTGCTATCTTACAAAGGTAACTCTAAGCAATTTTCATTACATTACATGGGGGGGGGGATACGGAGGGTGACCAGCGCCTGCTGTGGCAGCCCAGCCCTTGCCCCCCACACTGCTGGAGCAACACAAGCCCTGAGCCACTTTGATCCCAGCCTCGCAAGGTGGCTCAGGGCTGGCAGGGTGGTGCAAGAAGGATGCAACAGCCATGCACCCTTCGATCCCAGCCTCACCCTTTGCAAAGGGTTAGGCTGGGATTGAAGAGCATGTGGCTACTGCGTCCTTCTCACACCAACCTGCCAGCCCTGAGCCAGCCAGTGAATAATTCAAATCAGATCCCAGCCTTTCAAAATGGCGCAAGGTTGGCAGGTCAGCATGAGAAGCGCCCCTCAGAAAAATACTCCAGGGGCTATTGCTCCGTCAGCCAGCCCCCCCCCCAATTTGCCCCTGCCTCACCTCACATTGCCAGGGGATTGGAAATAGGCAGTTAAACAGATTAGGACATCGCACGCCATTGAAGGTCTTTTTAAATACAGGATACATTTGTGCCTCCTGTTATATTGCCTCAAAGGCAGTGTGTCATTTCCCTATTTGAAGTCCACATGTGTTTGGAGCCCAGGAGAGACCAGAATCATTTGGTGTTCTGTGATGACCTGTGGTATAAAAGACCCATTGATCTGGACTCCAGTCCCACTTCCGGTGTGGCAGTGGAGACTGCTCAATTTGGGCAAATGGGGCAGTGCCCCCACCAACTGCAGTTCGCTATCAGCTAACCCCTACCTGCCTTTCTTCTTATTTATAAGCAGTCCCTAGGGTGGCCCTGGCTGTCGGCTTAATCAAACTCAGTGCTGCCCTTCTAGGACTCAGCAGGGAGGAGGTAAACTGGGGTAGTTGGCCCTGCCTGTCATTGGCTTTGGTGCCACCTACTGTTGAACTCCCTGCCTTCCCAGTCTCAGTGGGATCATGCAGTCTGTTTAAGAACCCTGATGGTCACAATGTGTGCAAATACATTCCCTCCCCTCTCCCATTAATCAGGGCCCCACCCCAGCTGCAGGAGGCAGTTCATTTCTAAAAGTGTCTTCTTGAATGTTTTTCAATTGCCTTTTAATCTGTTTTTATGGCAGTGACTGGAGCTCTCAAGGCTTTCAGGATTCACTTCCTGCTGGAATATCGAACTTTTCCTGGTGGACTGAGGCCAGCCAGGAGCTGTTGGATAGAAATAAGAGAGAATTGGACCCTTTTCCCTAGAGAAGGGCAGAGTAGCATTATTCCATCATCAAGGCTGTTTTGAGTCTTTGCAGTGGAACTCACCCTGCCATGCTGAAGGGAGGAGCTGAAGGTCAAAAGTTGACTCATGCTTGATTTAATATACAGTAATCAATACTCCTCTGAATTACTAACCAACTCTATTCATCCATGGAAGGCCCAGTAAGGATGAATGGGGGAAAGTAGAAAGAAATATAGATGTGATTGTTGGTCTTCCTTTGGGAAATGGAGATAGATGGTACTTTTTCATGGTGGACATTGGCCTCAGGGCAAGGCCAGTCTAGGCACTATTCTATAAATCACAGGTGAGCAAACCTGCAGCATGGCGACCACATGAGGCCCCAACCTCATTTTTTGTGGCCCCTGGCTCTTCCCACATCTGCTTCATTCTCCCATCCTAGATCCTTCCTTCCTTCCTTCCTTCCTTCCTTCCTTCCTTCCTTCCTACCTACCTACCTACCTACCTACTATTTTTATCCTGATTTTCTCTGGCCTTTTAAACAGAGAGAGAATATTTCTATGCAGTTTAAGAATTTAAAAAGCCTTATTTGTACTTCTTCGGTGTGATTGAGAATACATTATTAGGCTTCTGTTGTGTGTGTATAACATCTAGGATGGGGGAGAAATTGCATTCTATTCACATTTAAAGGCAATTACATAATTCACACTTTATGAAATAAGAAGTGAACTGAAATGCAACAATCCTTTGAAATTTCCGCTTCTCCTAATTTTGCAGTGCAGTTCTCCAGCCACGTAATATCAACAAAAAAGCATACAGTGGAGTAATGTGTGCATAGAAATGCACATATTTGTAAAAATAGCATACAAATTGCATTATATTAGGGGGAAATTCTTTACAAAAATATGTATGTTAAGAAAATGTGCAAATGCGCACAAGAAATGGACATGAAAATGCCAATGAATTTTCATGAGGGCTTTTCTAATCACAAACTGATTATAGGAAATGTGGAGGACTGAATTTAAGAGTGAGGGAAATGAAAAACTTTGGGGAACTGAATTTGACAGATTTGCCTGTCCCTTGTAGCTCTGTACAAAAGTCAGAAAGAAGTTACCTTCACTTAGTCTCCACCAATCAGCAACTCTTGCTCCACCTATTGTTATTAAGCTACCTTTAGATCCTATTTTGTTTTTGTTGACTTGATGGTAGCAGCAATGATTGCATATTTGTAAAAGGAACAGTCAGGCATAGACTGTTTATTTTTTGTTTCCTCACCTTTACGTTTATATCCTGCCTTTCTTTCAATATGGATCTCAAGGCAGCATCCATATGGGTGCCACCCCAGGTGGTCTTCCATACAGGCAATTATCGGACTCAGATTTGCTTAGCTTTAGCAAGTGGACTCCATCACATGCCTTCAAACCATAGGCCTAAGATTTGCTGCCATCCTGAATGGATTGTTCTTGCCGTCATGGAGGCTGACAAACCATGCAGATTGTCACACATAGCAGGAAAAAAAATCTGGAGGAAGATATAAACCATTCATTTCTCCCTTTTATCAGGAATATATTGCTCTTGCTTGTCATTTATGCAAGTTGACTTCTAGATAGGGAAATGTATGTAGACATCACCGCTAATCTGATCTTTGCCCTGAAAGCATTTGCTGCCCCTGAAAAATGAGAGCTGTGTTGCGATACTTAATCAGGTGTTTGGAAGCAAATGGCACCCAGACCAGCTCAGATAATTAAACAGCTCAAAAGCCTAGGGACTCTTCTGCTCTGTATCAAGTTGGATGATATATTGGGTGGGTTTGTTCTTGTTTGAGGGTTTGCTTTCAGTATTCATTTTCTTTTCCCCTGCATGTGTTTGTGCAGACTGCATCCTCCAGTACAGACTGAGCCAATGTTTAAGGTCTTCTGAGGAGACCCTCCTGGCCATTTATTAACCGGCAAATTGTCACTTCTTCACATAGTTAAACTATGGAATTCACACCTGCAAGAGGTGTTGATGGCCACCAATTTGGATGATTTCAAAAGAGGATTACAGTGGCACCTCTGGTTACGAACTTAATTCATTCCAGAGGTCCGTTCTTAAGCTAAAACTTTTCTTATCCTGGGGTGCGCTATGGCTAATGGGGCTTCCCGCTGTGCATGCGCCTCTGGTGCACAATTTCCATTCACATCCTGCGGCAAAGTTCGCAACCAGGAGCAGCTACATCTGGGTTAGTGGAGCTCGCAACCTGAACCATTCGTAACCAGAAGCGTTTGTAAAGAGAGGTACCACTGTAGACAAATTCACGGAGGATAAGGCTACAACAGGCTGCTCACAATGATGGCTATTCTTTAACTCCGTTGTTGAAGACAGACTGTGTCTGAATACCAGTTGTTGGAACCACAGGTGGGGAGAGCACTGTTGCACTCAGGTCCTGTTTCTGGGCATCTTGTTGGCTACTGTGAGAACAGGACGCTGGACTAGAAGGGCGCCCATTGGCCTGATCCAACATGCTCTTGTGTTCTAACATTCTGGATGTTTCCATTTTATCCAATGGTGTTGCTGTGTCAGTTCTATACAGTGGTACCTCTGATTAAGAACTTAATTCATTCCGGAGGTCTGTTCTTAACCTGAAACTGTTCTTAACCTGAGGTACCACTTTAGCTAATGGGGCCTCCCGCGGCCACCACGCTACCGCTGCACGATTTCTGTTCTCAACCTGAAGCAAAGTTCTTAACCCGAGGTACTATTTCTGGGTTAGCAGAGTCTGTAACCTGAAGCATCTGTAACCTGAAGCATCTGTAACCCGAGGTACCACTATATGCATGTACACACATACCTTTCTCTATCATCTTAATTCTCTGTTTTGTACACTGCTCAGTTTTGTTCTGTTTTCAGGAATTTTTATTGAGTGAGATTAAGAACCTATGAAGAATCTTCTGCATCAGGCTAATGGTCTGCCTTAAAGAAAGGGCTGGTGCCTTAGCTGAGATTCCTGCATTGCAGGGGGTTGGACTACATGATGCTTGGGTCCCTTCCGACTTTATGATTCTATGATTCTAAGGCTGTCATAGCAGCAACAGGGAGAGCAGGAGGATATAGCCTTCTTGTCTTTCCTCCTCAAACTTCCAGAAGTGCTTCATGGCATATCAGGACTGGAAGGAGAAGTCCTTGAAAGCCAAAGCTGTTGAGACAACCACTGCTATTTCCACATTTCACATGGCTCACATAAACATAAAGGAAATGGAAGAGGGTGCCTTAGTAGTTTGGGTCTGGCATAGACAGAAAGGGGAGGGACAGAAGGAGCATCTTCTCTAGCTCATATGCTTATCAGAACTGGAGACAAGCAGAAATGAATCTTGTAAACACAATCAGTACTCACTGTTGTTGCTTTCAACAGAATGATATGTAGGTGATCATGTTTATCACATTTATTCCATGCTTATTCCTCCATTTGCATGGTGTTTCCTTTGCCTTGAAATGAGGGGTGGTAGTGGAATAGCCTAATGGCAACATAACTTGTTCAGTTTACATAATATTTATGTAAGTTACATAATTTCTCCACAGTGAACAGCAAGACAAATAGCGTACCTTTCTGGTGGAAGGTACAGTGCAGTGGTACAGAAACAGCACTGCACGTGGCAAATACAGGGCGGAATGGGAAATGATGCCTGCTTACATCCCTAGTCACTATTGGCCCCATTTGTCACACACTGATGCTTTCCCTATTGGCCAAGCTGCCCTTATTAATTCCACAAAAAGGCCCTGAAAATTAAGAAGACTTTGCTGTGGGCGCAAGGAGCAAATAAGCCAAACCCTGGGATTCCTAAGAAAGCTTTAATCTATTTTCATTCAGGAGCAGACAGATCTTTCTGGAGGCATCGTTTTCTACAAGGCTACTGTATGATTTATTAGCTCGGCACACAGTTTTAATGTAATTTTCTTCCATTGTGTTCGCGCAAGCCCCTGAGCTACCTACAAAAGCCTGAGTCCTGAAACTGCTGACTTGAGAATACAATACTTCCACCGCAGTCAAATCTATGTCTGATTTGTTCTTCTGTTTCTGGTCGCTCACCCCCCTGGGGTTTTATGAAGCCTGTCTTCCTGCTGAGTGCAGTACAATAGAGAAATGCTTTTCCTAGCTGTAAGAAAAGCTTGCCAGCCTGGAGTAGGAGAGGGCACACAGGAGAACAATGGAAGCATAATGCCTCAGAGACTGAGCTGCAAAACCACCAGATCCCTGGCTGAAATCTCCCCTCTGCCAGCAACTCATGGGGTGGTGGTGGTGCTAGGGATCATTTAACTTAACCAGCAAAGAGGATAAAAAATGGAGCATAGAGTTACATAAAATATGCATACAATAATTTACGTATATGGATACAAATGTATAAACAGTGCTGTTCTGTACATATGAGGTAGCCAATAGGTCTTTGTTTTGCTCCATAGTCCCAATGTCCTGTGTATTTCTAAACACAAACAGAGCTTTTCTAAAGTATTTTTTTTAGAAAAAGAAAATAGAAAATATTGGACCGTCTCCAGTGCTAACTCAGAGCAGGTCCATTGAAAGCAATCGACATGACTAACTATTAATTTCAGTGAGTCTGCACTGAATAGAACTCAGATACAATCCATTCTTTTCACACTATTATTTAAAGCCCCATTTGTGCTTGGGGCAGCTTGGGGTTCTGTGAAGGCAGGCATTGAGAGCAGCAGCATTCCCTGGAATGGTGCTATATTCATACAATGCCACCTGGTCTCCTGGGCTGCCATGAGTTCTGAGGAGACAGCAAGGAGGGGCTGCTGGAACCAAGACAGAGGGCAGTTGGAGGAGTTGCCTGCTGATAGATCCAGTGGGTTATGACAGGCTGCATCAGGGCCTTGAGAGGGAGTCACCCCTGGAAGGAGTTACAAAGGTGGAGTCAGATCATGGGGAGGGGCCCAGCACTCCGCTCTGTGCCCTCTAATGTCACCCAGGTGCACTAGACCCATTTTATCCCTGGCCCCCATGTCAGTTTCACTTCCAGCCCTGGCAAGCCCTCTGGCACCACTGCAGCCCACCTCTATGCCATCATCTCACGAGATTTCCACCACTCAGTGAGGTTCAGAGGTCTTTGTAGAATGCCTGATTTAGCATGAGGTCTGTCTCAAGTCCAGGGTGGCGCTGTGGGTTAAACCACAGAGCCTAGGACTTGCCGATCAGAAGGTTAGCGATTTGAATCCCCGCGATCAGGTGAGCTCCCATTGCTCGATCCCTGCTCCTGCCAACCTAGCAGTTCGAAAGCATGTCAAAGTGCAAGTAGATAAATAGGTACCGCTCCGGCGGAAAGGTAAGTGGCGTTTCCGTGAGCT
This sequence comes from Podarcis melisellensis, assembly GCF_964234715.1. Classification (NCBI taxonomy): domain Eukaryota; kingdom Metazoa; phylum Chordata; class Lepidosauria; order Squamata; family Lacertidae; genus Podarcis; species Podarcis melisellensis. Next base: position 21,041,633 of record NC_138546.1, read on the forward strand.
GCTCTGGCTCGCCAGAAGTGGCTTAGTCATGCTGGCCACATGACCCAGAAGCTGTACGCCGGCTCCCTCGGCCAATAAAGTGAGATGAGCACCACAACCCCAGAGTCAGTCACGACTGGACCTAATGGTCAGGGGTCCCTTTACCTTTACCTTTACCTTTACCTTTACTTGTCTCGAGTCCACTTTGTTTTCTCCAGTCACCGTTAGGAAGGCAGAAATATGAGTGTAATTTTGCCCCTTATGCAGAAGTGGGTGAAATTTGCAGGAATCACCAGGGCAAACATACCCTGCCAAATTACAGGGAAATAGGTTTGAAAAACTGGTCTTAAAAATGCAGACATGAGAAATTCCCCTGAGTAGGAAACCTGCAAAAATGCAGTCAAATAGATCTACAATGTTTTGTTTGAAGCATATTTAAATATTACTATTATTGTAATATTCTAGAAGGAATATTGTCGCATAATTTGCTGACTGAGGAGCAGACCATTGCATCTGTGGCTGCCTCCGTCCAATCCAGCCAAATCCCAGCTTGACCCAAATTGGCCTGAATCGGCCTGCGATCCAGCCTTCAGATAGATACAGTATGGTGCAAGACCCTAATGAACACCACCCTTGGCCAACTAACAATAAAGTAACCTCAAACCCCCATACCTACCAATGAACTAGAAAAACAGGAGCCTCTTTCCTAGGATACTTTTTTTTCAAGAAAATGGATTACAGAGTTCAGCCCAGCACTAATTCATTTACCATGTTTATAAGTAATCCTATACAAAAAAACAGTTTTCAAGTTTTAGAATATGTTGCAACTGGGTTGACTTGAGGTAAGGTAATAAAATGTATTTCTATAAGCAAGTATTGCAGATTACTTGCATCTATCAGAGCAATCACTGAAATTACTCCACTTCCAAAGATGAATATTGGAGATAAAATAAAAATAAATTTGGTATAAAGTAGCTGATATAGCAAGACTGAATTTACAGGAAGAAATAACTGAGTAGTCTGCTTGCTAACGATTGTTGGGGGAGTCCTAGATGTGGTGCAAAGGCCCAAATATATCTGAGCAGTAGATGAGGAACTCTAAAAGTTTGAAGATTTATGGAGGAGAGCAGTGCAAGAAAACCTTGGGACCATTTCTTCCCATTATTTCTCAAAGCAAGCTGAATGGTATCATTGAAATTGAGATAGTTCCATTTGAAGATTAATAGGAGAAACAGCAAATAATCATGAAGATGGCTGTCAAAAGCAAAGGCAGCATAGCCAGGTGGGCTATACCTCTCCCATAAACTTCAAATACAGGTCCATAAAAATAAATAATATAAAGTGAGGATCGAAGGTTATGACTGTTCACCATCCTTACTTATTTCTCACACACACACACACACACACACACACACACACCCCTAGAAGAACCATCCTAATCAAAAATGCAGCTCTGATCACTTCCTTTGAAAGGGTAAAATAAAGTTCCTCTTATATATTAACGCTTCAATGGAAGTGATGGAAGAGGGGTGTTTTGTTTTGTTTTGTTTTGTTTTTAAAGGTTCTGTTCTGCCCTGCCATTCTTTTTTATCACAGCTAAGTGCACTCTTCAATGTAGGCAAAAGTGTTGGGCTGAGCGTGACTTAGGGGTACAATGAATACATGGGATTTTCCACTCCCAAAGAGGGGTCATATATTTGTTGCTATAGATACTTGGTGGTGGTGGAGAGATCATGACTTGCCAAATGGAATCAAGTGAGTTTAAGGGCGAGGCAAAGCCATCTCCAGTATGGAGGTGACCCATGGATGGAGGCCTCTGGTGGCACCTCATGCTGTTGGCCCTTCCACGTCAGTGGAAAGCACCTTCCTGCCTTCTCCTCTCCCTCCTATCTATTTTCACCCATTGCAGGTGCAGATGAGTAGACTTACCAAAGGATAAGGGTGGTGAACACTGGGCATTGACCATTGTAACTGCCCACTTTGGCTTAGAGAACAGTGGCCTGTAGCGACCCGCACTTCCACAGGCATCAGTGGTCCACAGTCCCATGGAGATAGATGGCCCTGAACACCCAGATATCAGTTAGTTATCCACAAGGACCAGGAGCATTGTAGTGTTACTCTGATGCAGTGGGTCACTGAAATGGTGGCTGCCCAGTGCTCATAAGGAGCACCAGAAAAAGGGGTCCATAGCAACAGAAATGGGCCTTCAGCAGTTGCCTGAGTCTAGACTTCAGATGAACCTAGGAAATTGCCTTAGACCGAATCAGGTCATTGGTCCATCTAGCTCAGTATTGTCTATCTATGCTGACTGGCACAAGGAGTAACAGGTAATGGGCCTGATGTTTCTGTTACTCCTTCTCACACTTTCAGTGTCAGTGGCATGCAGTGAGCTCAATTACTCAAAGCTCAAACTTATTACATATGCTCAACGATGGCTCATAGCTGCTAATAGAGGCACCCTCCAAGAATGTGTCCAACCTTTTTTCTGAGGTAATGAGCATAAATGCAGGAAATCCTTCTCATTTAACCCCATATTTGTTGTATCCAAGTCTTTAAAAAGAGAGGTGTTTTTTTAGGTGTGGGGGGTAGGGAGTGTTTTTTGTGTGTGCATGTGTGTCTGTGTATATATACTTTGATTATAGCAATATTATATGGGGTCATTGCTCAGTCAGCTGTTAAATAAATTGCAAATTCTCCCCCCCAAAAAACAGCAGTCAGCCAGAGTCATTACTAACTGTAATGTTACAACTCTGAGCGGAATTACATCTGGCTGCAAACAGGCGTCAGAGGCATAAATTAGACAGCCTCTGATTATGTTAAATTCCATCATTAAACTTATTTTTATAGGCACCAAAGAAATAGAACCGCCGAAAGGAATATCTACATTGGGGTGGGGGTGGGGAGAGAGAGAGTCAGAAGAAGAAAAATAATTGGCAAAGCTGCACACACTCACTCCTCTCACTTCCCCAACCAGACTTTCATTGCTGATGCAACCCTTCCTTACTGATGTTCAGTCACACAAGGAAGCTGTGGGGTGTTGGAGAGACCCAGGAGATGCCTTTGAGACTCTGTGGCTCAGCTGGGGGGCAGGGTCAAACAACTTTTCTGCCTCACCTTCAACAATGCAGGTCCTCAGACAGGAATCTCAAGGACCCGGTCTATCATTTTGTATTATCACTCTGCATCTGTTCTCTGTCATTTGCTTTTTTGGGGAGAGAGTACTTCTGATCACTACAGAGGTATGTTTCTTGTGGCACAGATGTCACTTAACTGTAACGAGTACAAGGATAGGAACCTCCAAACACCTGCCTTGAAAGTTAAAGTCAATGGTAGTCATTTGTGGGTGGGGGAGCCAAACAGCATTCTCTGGATAAGACAAACCATCATCTACAGCAGGAACAGTGCTTTTTTCTATTTTTAAAAAATGTTTAGGAGTACTTTCATTTTCTTACTGATATTGAAATACCGCCCCTCAATAAGGCCAAACTTAGATTCACAAAATGTTTAAGGGTATGTGTACCCCTGTGTACCCCCAGAAAAAAGCACTGAGCAGGAGTGAGCAACAGGAGTGACCAGCAAATATTGTTGGACTCTGACTCCCATCAGATCCAGCCCAGCAGGGCCAGTGTTCAGGGATTGTGAGAATAGCATTGCATGTCAGAGCAAAATAAAGTCTTAATTCAGCTTATATGCTCATGGGGTCTGCACCAGCAGTGATGGACCAGGAATAAGACCTTTGGGTAATAACGAATAGTTTGATAACAATGTCAACCCAGTGTGTGGCAGTGGTGGAAAAAGACAAACTCAGTTCTAGGGATTATAGAATTGTAGAGTTGGAAGGGACCTCAAGGATCTAGTCCAACCCTCTGCAATGCAGGAATCTCAGCTAAAGCATCCATGACAGGTGGCCATCCAACCTCTGCTTAAAACCCTCCAAGGAAGGAGAGTCCACAACCTCCCAAGGGAGACTGCTCCACTGTGGAACAGCTCTTACTGTCAGAAAGTTCCACCTGTTGTTCAAATTGAAATGTTCAAAAAGCAAGGAGATTAGCAATGAGAACCTATATCCTGGTGTATGACAAAGTTTTCATCACCATTAGAGACCTGATCAGCTTGGACATAATCTGGATGGACTTTTTAACACTTGATGACTTAATCACTTTTCTTTGTATTATTTCTGGATCAGCCCAACCAACATTTTTGATCAGGATGAAGTCGTATTCTTTGCTGGTTGCAATGTTTTAAATACCCAGTTAATTGGGTGTAGGTCTGATGCTGGTTCCTCCCTGACAAAAGCAATGTGTTTTTTAAAGAGCTACACAATACAGGGAGGAATTTGCTGATTTTCCTTAGTGTTGCCTCTGGGGGGAAAGCAGGACCTGATGAATTTTTGCCTATCATCCAGCTGTTAAACTCACAGAGCCTTAGGGTGACAGCCGTGTGTTGGAGGAGTAGAAAAGATGGATGGATACAATAGAAAGCTAGCCAATGCCACTGAATTTTGGAAACAACTCTCCTTTAAATGAAGCAAAACGAGTCTTTTTATGATCCAAGCCAGAAGCAACTGTTTGTTTAGAACATGTTTATCTAGCGGAGTGGAAATGTGTGGGGCTATGCCGACCTCCTCAGCAATGCCTCACTTACTGGCAGTGTCCCTCTACTGGCATGTGATTGGCTCCATCTCACAGGGTTTCCTACATGGAGGCAAGAACTAGGCCAATCACAGTTCCCAACCCCATAGAAATTACCCTATATATGTTGAATCATCTCCCTTCAGACACAGCTGGTGATAGATTGACTGGGGAACATTGTCTCCACATTAATTATTGGAGGCAGTTGAGCCATATGCTCTGACTGTACTCTTTACATGTCCCATACCTACAGTTACCAAATGTACAAATAGGGCTCTAGTTAAACTAGAATTCAGAAGCAAATGACCACAGAGCAGAGTGGGCGCATGGGAAAAGACAGTAACAGTGCATAGTTAAATTTGATTATCCTTGGGATTCATTGCAACTCTATAGTTCTATGATTCTTTGATTCAAGATCAGATCCAGGATATGTTGCAACAGAGCTTTGGGCCCTGTACAATACTGTATTATATCAGCCAACAGCATTGGGAGCCATGGAAAATATATTCCCATGACTCCTAACTTCATAAGCATGAATGACAGCATCCCTGGATGCTGTGCTCTATGGGAACTAAATTTAACTGTTTGAGATGGAGTGGGGAGAGAGAAAAAGACAGTGCACAATGAAATGAAATTGATATATTTAAGATTGGACCAAGCCCTGGAATTAGCCAGGGTCTGAATTTTTTTTTGGGGGGGGGGATCCAAGGAGGCATTCAAAAAAACCTGGTGCCCAAACTCTGGGATTTGCCATACCAACACCAATCACTCCTTTTTTGCATAGCTGTTTATTATAATGTAATACAGTGGTACCTCAGGTTACATACACTTCAGGTTACAGACGCTTCAGGTTACAGACTCTGCTAACCCAGAAATATTACCTTGGGTTAATAACTTTGCTTCAGGATAAGAACAGAAATCGTGCAGCAGCAGCGTGGCGGCAGCAGGAGGCCCCACTAACTAAAGTGGTGCTTCAGGTTAAGAACTGTTTGAGGTTAAGAACAGACCCCATGAACAAATTAAGTTCTTAAACCAAGGTACCACTGTAGTAGTAGTAGTAGGAAGCACAGTAGCTTTTGAGCATGCTGGGAAGATGTAGGTTTACGAGTGATTCCCAAGTCTTTCCTTTAAGTCAGCACAATGCTTGTTTGAGAGAAACTTTCCCAAATTGTTATATATTAGATCTTTATTGCTCTAATTTGGTAAAATGGTTTATTCTGTCTATTTAAGGGTGACTAATATTTCCAAAAGATAATACATTTTGAAAGCAAATAACATCCATTATATCACCATTATAGAAATGCTTTGTGTAATTGAACTCTTTAAATAAGCTCGAGTTGGGGTGGGAAGGGTGGTGGTGGGGAAGACAGCAGTAGAAGAAATGGAGAAGAGATTGTCAGCCCATCTTTGTGGGGAGTGGTGGTAAAGTAGAAGTGGAAGCTGAATGTTTGAATTGCTATCCTGGGTCAAATTTCTGGGAGAGGGGGAAAATACTGGGTAGTCCTTGGGAAAACTAGGAACCTAGGAAGCTGTGGCACACAGAGTCCAGACATTGGTCCATCTTGCTCAGTACTGTCTGAGCAGCAGTGGGATTATCTAGGGAGTGCTAAGAGCAAGTAGGCAGCAGTGGAGGACCTGCAGGTATAAATGACTATACGACTTTGAAAAGCTCATCAGGTTTGTTAAACCTGAAAAGTTCATCATTAGTTTAAATTAAACTAAGTAGTTTTCACTGGATTTTGAATAAATGTGCAATGACTTGTTACTGTTTTGAATTTTATTGTGTCATTAATTTCCTTAGTCAGACATGCAAACCGCTGTTCTGAATAATGTTTTTTATAGGGTAGGGGGCACTGGGGATGAGTTTATAGAACCAAGGGGCAGCTGGCTCAAAAAACATTTGGGAAACACTGGTCTACACTGAGCAGCAGCAACTCTCTAGGGCATGGGTAGGCAAACTAAGCCCCGGGGGCTGGATCCGGCCCAATCGCCTTCTAAATCTGGCTCATGGATGGTCCGAGAATCAGCATGTTTTTACATGAGTAGAACGTGTCCTTTTATTTAAAATGCATCTCTGGGTTATTTGTGGGGCATAGGAATTCGTTCATTCCCCCCCCCCCCAAAAAAATAGTCTGCCCCCCACAAGGTCTGAGGGACAGTGGACTGGTCCCCACCTGAAAAAGTTTGATGACCCCTGCTCTAGGGTTTCTGACAGGTAGTCTCTCCCAGCCTTACCTGAAGGTGCTGAGGTCCTTCTGCATTCAAAGCAGATGTTCTCCCATTGAGCAGTAGTCCTTCCACCCTGGGCACCAAGGCATTTTGCAGTTTAAAATAATGGCTTATAATCTAAGAGGCATGATGTCAAGCAAGGGGGGAAGTGTTTTACCTAACCACATTTAGAACCTCTTAATGAGGGTGAAAGAGGAGAGCGCAAAATATGGTCTGAAGCTCAACATCAAAAAAACGAAGATCATGGCCACTGGGCCCATCACCTCCTGGCAAATAGAAGGGGAAGAAATGGAGGCAGTGAGAGATTTTACTTTCTTGGGCTCCATGATCACTGCAGATGGTGACAGCAGTCACAAAATTAAAAGACGCCTGCTCCTTGGGAGAAAGGCGATGGCAAACCTAGACAGCATCTGAAAAAGCAGAGACATCACCTTGCCAACAAAGGTCCGTATAGTTAAAGCCATGGTTTTCCCAGTAGTGATGTATGGAAGTGAGAGCTGGACCATAAAGAAGGCTGATCACCAAAGAATTGATGCTTTTGAATTATGGTGCTGGAGAAGACTCTTGAGAGTCCCATGGACTGCAAGAAGATCAAACGCATCCATTCTTAAGGAAATTAGCCCTGAGTGCTCACTGGAAGGACAGATCGTGAAGCTGAGGCTCCAATACTTTGGCCACCTCATGAGAAGAGAAGACTCCCTGGAAAAGACCCTGATGTTGGGAAAGATGGAGGGCACAAGGAGAAGGGGACGACAGAGGACGAGATGGTTGGACAGTGTTCTTGAAGCTACAAACATGAGTCTGACCAAACTGCTGGAGACAGCGGAAGACAGAAGTGCCTGGCATGCTCTGGTCCATGGGGTCATGAAGAGTCGGACACGACTAAACGACTAAACAACAACAATTTAGCCATGCTTTGCCATGTTATTGCTCTGCCAGTGGAAGGCAATGTTCTAAAAGTGATGGAAAGGGCAGGTTGATGCAAGACCAGGCTGCCAATTTTTTGTGGCATATTGCATCTCCTAGCCCTGGTGGCGATGTCTTTTGGGGGCACTATGCCTCTGAATAGGGGATGCAGGTGGCGCTGTGGGTTAAACCATAGAGCCTAGGACTTGCCAATCAGAAGGCCGGCGTTTCAAATCCCTGCAACGGGATGAGCTCCCGTTGCTTGGTCCCTGCTCCTGCCAACCTAGCAGAAAGGTAAACAGCGTTTCCGTGCGCTGCTCTGCTTTGCCAGAAGCGACTTAGTCATGTTGGCCACATGACCCAGAATCTGTATGCCGGCTCCCTCGGCCAATAAAGCGAGATGAGCACCGCAACCCCAGAGTCGGCCACGACTGGACCTAATGGTCAAGGGTCCCTTTACCTTTATAGGCCTCTGAATGCCAGTTGCTGGGAATCACCAGTGGGGGAATGTACTGTTGTGCTCAGGTCTTCTTTGCTGTTTCCCATTGGGGCATCTGATTGACCACTCTGAGAACAGGATACTGGAGCAAATGGCCCCCCTTTGGCCTGGTTCTGGTGTTTTTCCTCCCACCCTTTCCATCTTCCCCATCACCCTGAGTGTTTGTCCACATCTCCTTAGAATGCAAGAGGCGAGCAAATGAAGCTAAGTGCATCCTTTGAAGCAGCCTCCAAATGGCCTCTCTCTCTTGATTCAACATGGCCATTAAGCCATTCAGGAGAAATGCTATCTTGTAAACTCCAAGGCACTCATCTTTTTACTAAGCTTCACCTTCTTCACTCCTAATCTCTAAAATAGGAAGAGTTTTGGTGGGGAGGAGGAAGCGGGGAGGAGAGAAATGTTCTCTCAGTGGGTGATTAGAAAAAGTATATCTCACTAGTTCTGCGAGCAATGGATTATAGTAAATCAAATTGTCCTCCCTGCCTCTCCCCACTCCCTCCCTCCTTCTCCCTCTCCTCCCTTTTCTCTCTTAAAGAAGTTCTGCTTTTAAGGGATGAGGTTTGAGAATTCAGCCTGCCAGTGTGTGTTAGCTGAAAACACTTTTTAAAAATTTCTATCTCCTAGCATGAAATGTGTCAGTCTCAGAGCATGTAATTTCATCTCTGAGGCCCCCACTGCAGACATCACTCAGACTAACAATGCAACAATTTTCCTTTTTGAATAGGGAGTAAAGAAAGGAAAGGAAATATACATGTAAGAGTGTGTCTCTGTCTGTGAATTGTGTTTGTGTGCATGTGTTCACCTGTGTGTGTTAGGGTGGGGAGGGAACAAGAACTAAAGGAGAATAAAAGGGACGGGCAGAGGTAGATGTAATGACACATTCATCTTGTTATACACACCCCAATCTCTGAGTGGTGAGAGACTCTTGGGAGGCTTGTGCTATCCCAGGTTTTGGTTTCCTTGGAACGGTGGTCAGTGGAGACTGTGGCATCTTTAGGCTATATGGTTTTATTTATACATATATAAAGCCTAAACATGGGGTGGAGGGGCTCACAGCATTAACACTCCAGCAGATCCAAGGAAAGCACCAAGTCACATCTTTTCATCCACCCAAAAGCAAGACATACCTCTATCTCCAGCTTCCAGCACCAGCCAAAACTCTGCCTCTCACACACAGTCCCACTCGGCCTATTGTTTTCCCTCCTAGAACAATACAGCATCTAGCCAGGTGAAGCGGGAAAAGGCCCACCCATTTGTCTTTATGGCAACAGACCTACCTTTTGGGACATGTAAAATGGCAGTACTTAACCGGCCAGCTGCCAGGAGCCGGTGTCAGGAGGAGGTCAGCAATAAAAAACACCAGTGTCAGCAAAGTTAACTCCTTATTCAAAGAAACGAAATTGGTGCAGGCCTACTGATCACAGCAACTCTTCCCAGTAGGTCTGGCCCCAATGAGGCAATTGAAAGGACTGGAGGCCCCTGCCTTCCCACCACTCTCTAAGGCTCCTCCCCCAGTCCCTTCCCTAGCAGCTTAAGGCCTTGTATCTCATTGCTGCACCCTCTTCATTTCCCTGTGTGTTCTGAGAGACCAAAGGGAAGGGGAGCTGGTTGCAGCAGGAGAGAGAAATTTCCTGGATTCTTCATCAGCCTGCCTCATTGCTGCCTCTGACTCCAGCCTCCTCTTCTGTTTCTGTCTAGACTACTCTCTGCTCCAGATTCTTCCTGCTCACTAAACCCTGTTGCCTCTTCAGCTTTCGACAGTCTGTTCTTAATGGCCATGCTCTGCTCTTCTCACTCTGACCACTCATCATCATCCCACCACCACTCATCATCATCCCACCACCAATCCGCTGGCTCTGAGCCTTTTCCCCTGGGAGTTCCTTTGGTGGTTCACCAGCTGGTGCCTCTCTCCACTCCTCTGCACCCAGCCAGTCTGTGAAACCAGCTAAGGCCATTATCTTACAGAGAAACCAATCTGAGTGGTCCAGCAGCTTTCCTCTTAGAGATTCTAATCTCACGTAGACAGGATTACAGATGTGGAAGTTCTTGAAATCGATCTGCCGTGACACCTGATTACTTTATGATCGTCAATCAGCAGTTTATAACGGGTCCGGCACACTTCTTCAAAGCTGCATCACTGTTGCTCCCTTCAGGTCACGGCTTAGCAGAGTAGAACACACAGCGGTGTAAAGCAGACTTACTTCTTTCTTCTGGCAAGCACACACAGACAGCTCCGTCTATTTACAGCTCTTTATTGAAACATTTCAGCTACAAAGACCGGGGCTTCTTTCAGCCATATCCAAAGGCACGTCTTTCTCTCTCACAGATACACAGAGAGAAGTGAAAGTACAGGGTAAAACTCCTCCTCCTTAGCTTCTAAAAGCTTCTGTCTCCTCCCGGCTTACGTCTGACGTCGGAATGTGACGCACACTCAGAACAACTTAACCATTTAAGTTCTGAACACTCACCCCCCCCCCTTGCGTTGGATTCCGACTGCACCTGTGGAACATCCTCAGCAAAACTCTGTGAGATCAATGCCTTCCCCAATGCCTTGCGCCCTCTCTTGGCGTCCCTGTTAGGCAACTGTGGAACCACCTCACAACTCTCAGAATCGCACTGTGTGAAACTTACCCACGCACCTGTGGCCTGGTACCTCTCTGGTGGAATACCCTTTGTTGTGCGACTGGACCTCCTAGGCACAAACTCAGGTGTTCCCTCTGACTCACTTTGATCAGCAGGTGTGTCCTCTGCATCATGGGATTCTCCTTCTGACTTAAAGCGTCTTCGAATCCTCTCCATCACACTCACAGGAGAACTAGGCTCACTTTTGGGCACTCTCTTAACAACTTGTGGAGATGCCACATTCTGCTCTTGACCCTGGTCAGTGACCTGGTCGTCATCAGCAGCCTCAGCCTCTTCTTCCGCCTCATCAGAACTGTCTTCTGGATCAGAGAGACATTCTGATAGAACATCACGCCTGACAGGAGATTTTGACTTTACATCCTCCTCACAGAACTCAGCGTGTTTACTGATCAGCACCTTACTCTGATCACCTGAAGGGTAAGCAAACCGCCATGCACGGGCTTCTGGCTCATACCCACAGAAGATCATTTTCTGGAATTTGGCTCCATCTGGCCCTCGCAAAGCCTCAGGCGCAGAGACAATCGCAGGAGACCCAAACTTGCGTAGAAAGTGAACCTGGGGTTTGCGGCCATTCAACAGAGAAAACGGAGTGTCACCTACCAGCGAATTGTAGGTCCTATTCCAGGTGAAGCATGCAGCTCTAGCCGCCTCCAGCCAAAACTGTGGAGGTAACTCAGACTCTGTAAGCATCACCTGTGCTGCCTGAACCAGAGCTCCGCTCCTCAGCTCTGCCACCCCCCTCTGATTGGGTGAAGTAACTGTGTGACGTATCCCTTTCTCGTGAAAGAACTTCTGCAAAGCAGAACCAGTGTACCTAGCATTTCTGTCACTGATGATCGCTTGCACTCTGGTGGAGAACCTTAGTTCTACTCCCTCAATCCAGCTCTTGATCAGCTGTGCTGCATCCTCCTTGGATCTGAGACCATGACTCCAGGAATTCTGCGAAAAATCATCCAGAAAAGTCAGCAGATACCTGGCCCCCCCTAGACTCTGTTCCCTGACAGAATTGGACAGATCTATGTGTACCAGCTCAAAAGGTTTGGTGGTAACCCGTTCCACCTTTGGGTAACTGCACCCTCTCACCTTTGCTTGCTTGCAAGTGTCACAATTAATGGCACTTCCACAATTTTTAATCCTACACCCCTTGGCAACCTCGGGCAGAGTCTGCAAGTCCTCTACCGACCCATGAATTGTTCTCTGATGCCATACGCATGCACATGAGGCATCATGAGCGGGAACTGTAGTACGCTGGTTGGGAACTGTAGCACGCGACGCTTGTGCTTTCTCAACCTTCCCCTCACCCCCAAGAGACGTTTTAAGAACGAAAAGATCATTCTGTCCCCGTTTCACTTCAACAAGTCGTCTTCCTTCTCTGGAGATTGTGCAGGAATCCCCCTGGAAACAAACCTGAAAACCCTTTTTTAACAAATAAGGCACAGATAACAAACAGTGTAGAACCCCTGGAACAACACAAAAATCCACCGCCTCCTTCCGGAGGCGGCGCAAAACGGCAATGGCGGTCCTCTTTACCGTGTGAAGAGGGGCTCCGCGAAAAAGGGTCGTCCGCTGCGGCAAAGCGGAGACCCATTAAGACAAACCGTAGGCAGAGTGAGCCTGCGGCCGTGGGACTCGGCGGGTGCCAGAAACCCCCCCAGAAACGAGGAAGGGACCTCGTAAGAGGCTCCGGAACGTGAACGGGGGAGCGGCGCTGTGAGTTCATCGCTCTTTTCGCGGAAGTGAAGCCGCGCTGCTGTTGCTGATGAGCGTCGACCTTTCTTCTTGAAAATCATCGGAATTGGCTGCAATTTACCCGTGAGTAAGGGGTACTAAAGATTGACTAAAGATTGATTTAAATTCGTTTAATTCGGCTGAAAACGGGAGGCGAGTAACAGGAAGTCCGCCTTCCGGTCCTGCTAATCAGAGCAAAGCAAAGAACCCGATGTGGGCTGAAGCGCTCAAAAGAGACTTTGAAATTAGTATGAAGGGGCATTAACAGACTGTGTTCTTCTAGAAATTAAAAAGATTGAAGGATTAAATCTGTTGGTTCATTGCGCTAAGGAATCTTCCCCCTATTGTGAAGTGACGTGGAATTGAAGGGGATAACCGAGCTATCGGACTGCCAGTGTTGCAAAGGAGTACTGTCAGGCTGCTGAAACTTTTTCTTAAGTACAAATTGTTGCATTGATGGATACACTATCGCTTTAATACTGATATTGGAACCTTTCCGTTACCTTGTGGCACTATTTTGAAACAGAACTATCTGAAAGCCTCCTTTTTGAACTTGGGGACTATAAAAGTTGAAATAGGAACTTTGATGGTGGAAAAGAAACTTTCTTTCTTATGAAAACCCCCCCTAGTGGATTTGCGGAGGCATAGAGGTCTGGGAACTGTACCTTATTGGGATTTTTTGTGGTTTCATTGTTTACATTCTGGACTTGCCTTTCTCATGGATTGAAAGACTATTTGACCTTGAACAGAGGCAGCTGGGGAATGAGTGGCCCAGGGAAAACAAGAGCATCTAAAGCTAAGGAAGCTTTAGCTGAGGAAGCTAAAGAAAAGAAAAAAGATAAGAGAGCTGGGCAGCTTGTTCAAACAACGTTGACTCATCAACGCAGATCCTCGGTACCAACTGTGCTGACGGCGCAGGAGGAAGAAGTTGAAACGCTTGCAACAGAAGATATGGCAACTGGAGGAACTGATCCAGTCTTGAAACAAATTTTGGAACAACTGGCACTTTTGAATAAGAAGGTGGACGATCAGTCATCTAAAATTGACAGAGCTACATCTACTATCAGCAAGTTAACAGATCAGGTTTCCCAGCATACTCAGGCTATTGAGAAACTGCAAGGAGCTACGGCGGAGAACTACAAATTAGCTGCGGAAGCCAATCAAAAAGCTGAGCAAGCGTGCAAAAAGGTGGAGGAGATCAAAGGGGAAGTAAGACCTCTGAAAAGACAGGTAGGAGAACAGCAAGCCTACCTGTCAATGGTGGAACTGAAAAGTAAGGAATGTAATCTTAGGCTGAGGGCCGTCCCAGAGCTGGAGCAGGGCAACCTAGAGGAATTTTTGACGCAGTTGTTTTCTAAATTTTGGGGGGTTGAGGAAGATAAAGACTTCAAAATTGTGACGGCCTTCAGATTGGGAAGATCGGTTAAGAAAGACAAGTCCAGAGACTGTTTGGTTTGTTTGAGAACAAGAGAGGAAAGAGACAAGATACTAGGCCAACATTTTAAAAAATCTCTGGAAGTTGAAGGCAAAAGGGCAGAAATTTATAGAGACATTCCTAAATATCTGTTGGACCTTAGAGCCTCATATACAGACTTGGCTAAATTGTTAAGGTACAACGCAATCCCTTACAGGTGGGAATTTCCTCAAGGTCTATCATTCACCTATAAAGGAAAGAAGGTAAGAATTAAAACACCAGAGGACCACCAGAAGTTCCTACACGACAACGAGGAGGACCTCCAAAAGAGAGCTGCAGATTCTTGGCCTCCACCACCGGGATCACCACCAAGACCCGTACCATCTGGAGGCGGACCGGCACCACAGCCTTCGGGAACGGAGGACAAATTAGATACCCAACTGTGATATCTAAGAAGTAGACCAGGATGTCTCTACAGCTTCTTAGTTGGAACATAAATGGCGGGAATTCTCCAGAAAAACGGAGAAAAGTATTTCATATTTTGAAAAAAGAACAATTGGACATTATTTGCCTGCAAGAAACACATGTGACAAGACTCCACAGAAAAGTGTTAATTAACAAAAGGCTAGGCCAAGAATTTATCTCATCGGACAAAGTTAAGAAAAGAGGAGTGGTGATATATGCAAAGGAGAACTTGTCACCAAAATTCGTATTCAAAGATGAACAGGGTAGAATTTTGGCAATTGAAATTCAGACACAAGGAGAAAAGTTTTTAATTCTAGGAATATACGCCCCAAATGATGGAAAATCGGAATTTTTCAAGAAGCTGCATGAGACTATGCTGGACTATTTGGATTACAACAACATTATCATGTTGGGAGATATGAACGGCGTCGCCTCAGTGAATATGGATAAGTCGCAAAGTGCTAATATAACGAAAGACGGCAGACTACCAAAAACCTTTTTCGAAATGACTGACAATTTGGATTTGATTGATATATGGAGGATCAAGAACCCTCTAGGGAAAGAAGGAACTTTCTTTTCTGAGGCCCACATGACATGGACGCGAATCGACCAAATATGGATAACTAGAGGGCTGGCACCTAAGACCAGAAAAGTGGAAATCTGCCCAAAAACCTGCTCCGACCACAACGCTTTGAGAATGGAATTGAGATTAAATACAACCGGATCTTTCAGATGGAGAATGAACGACGCTTTGTTAAGAGATCAGGAGATTGTTAAGAAGGCCCAAAAAGTTTTAAAGGATTATTTTGAAATAAACTTAAAGACAAATGTGGAAAAAAGAACAATCTGGGACGCAAGTAAAGCAGTTATGAGAGGGTTTCTAATACAGCAGAACACGATTAAAAAAAGGCTCTGGAATGAAAAGAAGGAGAAGATTTTGGAGAAAATAAGAGAAGGAGAGAAAAAACTGAGATCCAGGCCTAAATCAAAGGAAGTATTGAGAGAAGTGAAGTTTTTCCAGGCACAATATTCGAAACTGATAAATCAAGAGGTGGAATGGACTATTAAACAAATGAAACAAAGATCCTTTGAATCTGCTAATAAGTGCGGGAAGTTGTTGGCTTGGCAGTTGAAAAAGAGACAAAAGCTTAACACAGTTACAAATCTAGAGATTGAAGGGAGAATGGTTCAGAAACCCGAGGAAATTAGAAAGTGTTTCCAGAGATATTTCAAAGAACTTTATTCACAAAGGCCACAAAAAGGCTCGGAGGTGGACCAATTTGTCACAACTAATGGATTACAAAAAATACCCCAGGAAATGAGAGCAACCCTGAACTGTAATATTACAATCCAAGAAATGGAATGCGCCATTCAGAACCTCCAACTGGGCAAGTCTCCGGGACCTGATGGACTTACTTCCAAATATTACAAGGCATTGAAGGATTCATTGATACAACCATTGTTGGAAGTTTGTAACCAGATTATGGAGGGGAGGAAGGCACCGGAAACGTGGAAAGAAGCTTTCATCACGTTGATACCAAAATCAGAAACTGAAAAAACTCAACTTAAAAACTACCGTCCTATCTCACTCCTAAATGTGGATTACAAAATCTTTGCAGACATTTTGGCAAGCAGGTTTAAGAAAGTATTAAATGAAGTGATTCATAAGGACCAAGCAGGCTTTCTCCCTGGCAGACATTTATTTGACAACACAAGAAACATCATTGACATTTTGGAATTTTTACAGATTAACTCAAATACAAGAGCGGTGTTGATCTTTATTGATGCGGAGAAAGCCTTTGACAACATTTCTTGGATGTTTATGAAGAAAAAATTGGAAAGGATGGGAGTAGGGCGGGGGTTTGAAAATGGAATAGAAGCAATTTATTCAGAACAAAAAGCTAAATTGATAGTAAACAACGTGGTGACAGAGGAGTTCAAAATTGAAAAAGGGACACGACAGGGGTGCCCTCTATCTCCTCTGTTGTTTATTTCAGTCCTGGAGGTGCTATTGAACATGATTAGAAATGACCGGTTGGCACAGGGAATTGTGGTCGGAGAGAAACAATATAAACTGAAAGCATTTGCAGATGACTTGGTATTAACATTACAGGAGCCAGCCTCTAGTACTAAAAGAGCGTTAGAATTAATTTCTGACTTTGGTCGGGTGGCGGGATTCAAGCTGAATAAACAAAAAACTAAAGTTTTAGCAAAAAACTTGACAACTACTGAAATAGAGGAGTTCAGAAAAGAAACAGAACTAAATGTGGTTAAAAAAGTAAAGTACTTAGGGGTGCACCTGACCTCCAAAAATTTGAATTTGTTTAAGGACAATTATGAGAAATGTTGGTCAGAGATCAAAAGAGACTTGGAAACATGGTCAAGACTGAAACTTTCCTTGTTGGGCAGAATAGCTGCTATAAAGATGAATGTATTGCCGAAAATGCTATTTTTGTTTCAGGCCCTCCAGATCGTGGATAAGGTGGAATGTTTTGGAAAATGGCAGAGGGATATATCTAAATTTGTCTGGCAGGGCAAAAAGCCCCGAATAAAGTTTAAAATACTAACAGATGCGAAAGAAAGAGGGGGGTTTGCCCTGCCGGACTTGAAGTTATATTATGAATCTGCAGCCCTCTGCTGGTTGAAGGATTGGATTTTGTTGGAGAACACCGATGTCCTCGACCTGGAGGGATTTGATAATGCTTTTGGGTGGCATGCATATTTGTGGTATGACAAGGTTAAAGTTCATAAATTGTTCAAAAACCATATTGTCAGAAGGGCAATTTTTATGGTCTGGTCAAAATATAAAGACTTATTGGAGAGTAAAACTCCGAGGTGGCTCTCACCGATGGAGGCCAAAGCACGTAAAAGACTCAATATGGAGGCCCACTGGCCTAAATATTGGGAAATAATTGAAAAAATTGGAGATAAATGGAGGTTGCAGAGTATGGAAAAGTTAAAAAACAAGGTGCGAGATTGGTTGCATTATGCTCAAATTCAGGAAGTTTTTAAAGCGGACAAAAAAGTGGGTTTCCAGGAGGAAAAATCGAAACTAGAGACAGAGTTGCTTGAGCCAAAATCTAAGCTAATTTCGAGAATGTACAACTTGCTGCTTAAATGGAATACACAGGATGAGATTGTTAAATCCTCCATGATAAAGTGGGCGCAGGACTTGGGGCATAACATTATGTTTGAAGACTGGGAAAGGTTATGGAACACCGGAATGAAATTCACGGCATGTAGTGCCTTGAAGGAAAATATTATGAAAATGACATACCGGTGGTACATGACCCCAGTCAAGCTTGCAAAGATATATCACCTGTCTGATAATAAATGTTGGAAATGTAAAGAAGAGGAAGGGACATTTCTACACCTCTGGTGGACCTGCCCGAAGGTGAAGGCCTTCTGGGAGATGATACATAATGAACTAAAAAAGGTGCTTAGATTTACCGTACCCAAGAAACCGGAGGCCTTCCTCCTGGGCATGGTAGACCAGAGGGTGGCCAAGAAAGATAGAACTTTCTTTATGTACGCTACTACAGCAGCAAGGATCTTGATGGCAAAGCACTGGAAGACACAAAATCTACCCACACTGGAAGAATGGCAGACGCAGCTGATGGACTATATGGAACTGGCTGAAATGACTGGCAGAATTCGAGACTCGGGAGAAGAAGAAACGGAGGAAGTTTGGGAAAAATTTAAGGACTATTTGAAAAAGCATTATAAGTTGTATGAATGTTAAAAAATGCTCCTTTCTAGGAAAGTACAGCTTCAGTATCGGTAAATTTTTGAATTGGTAAATAAGGCACAACAAGACAGAAGTGGTGTAATGAAATAATTTTATTGTGTTGAAACTAAAAATTAATGGATTTGGATTGAAATGTTTAGAGACCAGATATCACGATAAAATGGAAGATATATTATTATGTTTAAAATAAGTCAACAAATTGCTGAGGTTTTGGATTTACAGAGAATGCAGTGCTCGGAAGATGGGGGGAGTCCATTAGATTTATGGAAACATGTATTTGCAATTTGAATTTTGTATATTACAAACCTAATAAAAATTATTCATAAAAAAAAAAGAACGAAAAGATCATTCTGTCCCCGTTTCACTTCAACAAGTCGTCTTCCTTCTCTGGAGATTGTGCAGGAATCCCCCTGGAAACAAACCTGAAAACCCTTTTTTAACAAATAAGGCACAGATAACAAACAGTGTAGAACCCCTGGAACAACACAAAAATCCACCGCCTCCTGCAAAACAGAAAGATATACATTAGTACACTTATTGATTTTCGATCTCTGTTCATTTGCGAACTTTACAGTCTGTCCCTTTGAAACTGCCGTGCAATTCCACATCTCGACTGCAGGGGTCTCTGGAACCATGTTGCGGTTAGCTGCAGAGTCAATAACAAGGCTGAGCTCGAAATTTTCCACTCGGCCGTCTTCGAACAATGCCATGCTTACAGAAACTTGATAAGACTCTTCCCCCGGGTGCTTTGCACGAACACCTGCACGCTTGCCTGTCTTCCCAGGCCTGTTGCCATGGAAACCCGCCTGGCTCCCATGAGAAGTGTCCTTGCCAACATCCTGCCTCGGCTCTCTGCTCCGGTGGGGGCTACTGCCACGCAGATGTCGAACTCCAGTGGAAAAACACTGCCCGGGGCTCCTGCCAGCTGGCCTGGCCTTCCTCCTTCTGGAACGGCGCCTCCCACCAGCCTGGCCCCCCCTGAAGCTGCTCTTCACTTCAGCACAAGTGAAAAGTCTTTTAAACTTGCCTTTGGAACTCTTCGCCCCCCCCGATCTGCTCACTAGCGCTCCTAGAGGCCAAGACATCAGGAACAGGGCCTGCCAGTCCAGAGAGCACCCCCAAACTGTAACACTGTTATGCCATGGTAATTAGGGCTGTGCACAGGAATCAGCCGTCCCAAGCCAAATCAGGCCTATTCAGAGGGATTTGGGTATTGATTAAGTTGGGCAAAAACAGCCATGGATTGGGTTGGATGGTCCAGAGCAGGCACCCCCAAACTAGGCCCTCCAGATGTTTTGGGACCACAACTCCCAGCTAAGAGGACCAGTGGTCAGGGATGATGGGAATTGTAGTCCCAAAACATCTGGAAGGCTGAGTTTGGGGATGCCTGGTCCAGAGCAATCCATAAATGTCAGGGGATGGGGTGTGAGGCCAGAAGGAGAGGCAGTGAGAAAACCTGCAAAAAGGGTGAGACCTACCTGACCATTGACTGCATCTTCCTGAGAGAAGGTAGGTGCCCAGGTTGCTGGATGTTCCTTCCTGCCCGACCCCACAGGATAAATACCTCCACTCAACAGCTGTCGAACCAGGGGTTGGGTTCTTTTCATCAGTGATGGGAGGCAAAGACCTCAAACTGAAATTGCATGAAGGAGCAGCCTCAGAGGCACAGGTATGCAGTGAAGCTGTGGCACCAGTGCCCCCCCCAAAGATGTAGCACTGCCATTCACTGACTCCAAGAATTACACTGTATGAGACTCTGGGAGGTCTGAGCGCCCCCCACTTCCTCACCAGGGGTGGACTTGGGTAATCTTTTGCAATATGGTGCCCTATGCAAGGGCAAACTTTGGTGCCCCCGAGTGGATCTTCTCAATTATGGATCTTCTGAATTTGGGGTCCCTTCGGCTCAGTGCCCTGTGCAGGGGAACTGCCCGCACCGCCATAAATCTGGCACTGCCTTTATAGTTGGAGATGAGTGGAGAATGCTAGGCCCCTTTAAATAGTGTACAATCTTACAGTGCAGGTGATGCTGATGATTATGCTGTACCTGGTGGTGGTGGTATGAAAGAACTCCGTTTCTGCTCATTCTTCATTGGAGCAACCTCAGCAGTCTGTGTTCCCTAGAACCTCACCTTAGCACACCGTGTCTTGGATCTAGCCTCAAAATTACCCTGGCTGACCCTTGCCATGAGTCAGAGCAGGACAATTACTGTGCTAGACTCTTATCTTCTTCAGGTTGAAATAATTTTGTTTTCCCTTTTTACATCATCTTTCCAAGTAATCTACATCCCAAGAAAGATGGGCCGGACCTGGGGGAGGTGTTGATTTTCATGGTTGCGGGCAAAGCTACATTTTGTATTGCATCTAATTTCACCCTCAGAAGCTTCCCCAAACTCCGTAGCAATGTTAAGCAATGAAGTCTGTGAAAATGGCACTCTCCTGCTTCAGAAAAAAACAGCTTTTGAAGGATTCTATTGGCACAAATCTTCTGCAAGGTGTGGCACAATTTTTGCATGCCTAAGGATCCACTGCCTAGTTTTTTTAATACATTATTGTAGGAGTGGCATTGTCTATTGTATTCAATTTCCCCAGTTGTGCAGGTAGCCGTAGGCTCCAAACATATGAACTCTGTGTCACAGAGGCTGTGGCAAAAATATATTGCTTTTAATTTGCCAAAGGAACAGAGGGAGCTTTAAATATGGGGTTGGGAATTGGCTGGCTACTTTAATCCAAAGCAAAGGAAACTTTGCATATACTCCCTTTCTGTGCATGTTTCCTTAGTTGTGCTAACATGCTACAAAACCAAACAAAACTTCACACTGTTCCCAGAAAAATTAATAAAGGAGATTTGTATCCTTCTCTGCTGCATTTCCTAATGGGTTGTAGCTGATGTATACCAACCTTCTTACACCTGTTGTCCTCTGGAAGTGTTGGACCACAACTCCCATCAGCTCCAATCAGTACGGTCATTTTGGACTACAAATTCCATAATCCACTGTCAGTATGGCTGTGCTTTTTTAAAAAAAGTTGGCCCAAACTTTCCAGCATGGGAGCCAAATTTAACTGACCTCTTGTTTTGCAAAATAAAAATTGGCTTATACACAGGGGCCCATTAAAAGCACTGGAGCTGACAGTGTCAGCTCTGAACAAACCACTTCTATGGACTGATGGTAAGGGAAGCAGGGCCCTGCTTTGGATGCACATAGTGGAGAGATAGATAGATCTTTCCAGGAAGATGAGGCATAACCGGTTGTGAAAGGGATCCATAACTCAGTGGTTGAGGAACCGCTTTGCATGCTGAAGGCCTCAGGTTCAGTTCCCAGCATCCCCAAGTACAGCATCTCCTTCTTGCGTGCAGAGGGTCTTAGGTTCAATCTTTAGCATCCTCAGGTAGGGCTGAGAAAGATCCCTACCTAGAACTCTACAGTCAGCCAGCCTCTGCCTGCCTGCCTGCCTGCCTTCTAATTTACGAAGATGGGAAACAAAATCAGTTGTATTTGCCTGGTGTTGGTTGTGTGGCACGTTCCTGCCTCCCACCAGTAGAAATAAAGACACGCGACACCATTATTTAGGTTAATGGGCTAGAATTGGCCACAACTTTATTGGTTACAGGTAATGAGCGATATTGGCTTAGGCATTGGTGCTAATCAACTATCCGGCTTCAGTCTGTCTGCCTGAGAGGCCGGGAAGGGTTAACACCAGCAGGGGGAGCCCTGCTGATGCACATCAACAAGGCACTCCCCCGGGGTCACTGCTCGGGGGCGTGCCTTGGGCTTCAGATGGGGCCACGCCCCCCGGAATCCTTTACCGGACTACCCTTCACTCACCGGGAGAGGTGATGGCGCTCCTCCCCCCATTCATCTGCATAACAATTACCCCGACCAATGCCTAAATGCCAAACCACCAAGTTGTGACAATTTGCTACGAGGCAGCTGAATAAACCAAATGGCTGGAGCCAATTTGCCACATGGAAAAATTCCTACCAGGCCCCTTAACGGCGACCAACGAAGTCCATAACAAGGTCAAGGGAGAAACCTTAAAGGGTGGGTGGGTGGGAAATTCCCCAGCTGATCGGAGGCAAAGAGGAGGCTCCTCTGCCGCACTTGCCTTAAATGCAGCAAGCCACACCCCCTGCGCCAGCCGATTGTCAATGATGTGACAGAGGACTCCCCTGTTCACGTGGGGCTGGGAGCCAGCAACACCACCTCCTCCCGAGGTCGGAAGTGGCTTTCTGGCACCACCTACTGTTGGGTTTCTTGCTCTCTGCTGCACCAGCCCCCACTGCTCCTTAGAATGTCTATTTAGGATTGCAGCCTAAAAAGCAAAGGGCCCTAGTTTCATTGGTGACGCTTGCTTTCTTCAGATCACTTTTAATTCAGGTACCTTGTAGCCCAGCCAGAGCTGAACGTTCCTCGGAGTGTGTGTTTCTTTCTATTTAATTAGCAAGGTTAACTCTCTCGATAACGCCTTGACTCATCTGTGAGCAAATCCCTTAAAACCTTTGTCCAGAAAAACATCACATTTCCAAGGGGTCACCCGGGTTGCCGCAGCTGATATTGCCTCCACCATCCATTTCTGAAATAGCTTTGTAGAAGGGCCAGGAGGTTAGGCTTGAAGATAAACGGGAGAACATGCTGCATTCCTGAAGAAATCTTGTCAAAAGCCTCAATTTGAATTGTCCCATTTCTCTCCCTTTCTCCCCCACTCATCGCAGAAAGAAAGAGGCATCTGGGTTGCAGCTTTTCATCTCTGAATGTGAATGGCTGTGGAGTTCTGTTGGTGTTGTAACTGACTCCGGTGGGGTGGCGGTTTGTGGGACAGGGTGCTGTTGGCCAAGGTGCACTGAGTGGGCCCCTCCTCTGAATGGGCTCACCTGCTGACCCTGCAATCCCATTCTCCTGCCTGGCTGCGGAGAGGTCGAGCCAGGAACCTGTTTACATTGGAGAAAGAGGACGACAGGGAAGACATGGTATCAGTGCATGGGGCAGAGCTTGCTGTAAGTATACATGCTAGATCCATCCTCCCCTCATCCTTTTTGTGTCTCCTGCTGGCACCAACTGCAATGGAACATCACTGCCTGGATAGCTCACTTGGTTAGAGTTTGGTGCTCATAATGCCAAGGTTGCAGGTTTGATCCCTGTATGGGACAGCTGCATATTTCTGCATTGCAGGTAGACAATCCTTGGGGTCCATTCCAACCCTACAATGATTCTATGCAAGTGATGGATAAGGGACAGAGCAGAAAACAATGCATCCCTAACTGCATCCCTTAAAGGCCCCTAGCCCCACTCTCCTCCTGCTTGATGTCAACTGCCGGTTCAGCTGCCCCCTCTCTCAAACTGAGCCTTTTTAATACTAATATACTATCTCCCAGCTATAAACTCCATCATCACCCTCATGTACTGTCTATTCATAGTGAACTTCACTGCAAAACTAGTGGTGAAGTGATGGTCGGCACAACATTCCCTTTAACTGATTGCTTTGCAACTTGTGGGGCATTTTTTTACAGCATTTTTCAGATTTAAAAAATGTGTTAGACCTAAAGAAGAAGAAAAAAAAGAAAGAATCCATGAATGAAATTTAGGGCAGGGCGAGGCTGCATGTGGGTCTACAGTTATAATTAAAAACAGCAACAACCAATCAGGTATTAGACACAAAGGAACAGTTGAGCCTATCTAACTGTTCATTGGCCTTTATTTCAGTGTCAGTATAGTTCCCCCCCCCCACCGCTGCCACCCAGGTGGAAAGCCCAACCATAATTTATCAAGGGACAAATCATTTTTTCTTGGCAGTGAAGTCTGCAAAATCCCCATTTTTAAGACATTAAATCTCCCTCTTTTGACAGGTGTAAGAAAGCATTAAAAGCTTTGATTTAGCTGGATCATACAAAATAGTTTCTCATAATTATCCTTTGGGATGATATATGCTGGTCTTCTGCTTCTTTCCCCTCCCCCTTCTTATTAAACCTGAGGTCTCCATTTTTCATTCGGCTGTATTACTAAATTAAATTGCCTTTTGTTGTATTCGAGTTGAGCGCTTTGCCAAGAAAGCTTTTCCTTATGCTCGCTTGGTAAAAATAAGGTTTACTCGATGCGCTCTTTCTGGTTCAAATTTACTGCTTGCAATTGTTTGGCTCTGTGAGCAAATGAAAGTGATTGTTTGTATTTAATAGCAATAATGAATCATTTCCACACTGAGCCTGGGGAGGGCATTTCTGCTCCTTAAAGTGGGACATATGTGTGCATGTGTGGACAGTTGTAGGGGAATCCATTGTAAATGTATCCATCTATTACTTGGGGAATTTACTTTTAGGTCTCTCCCCACCCCACCCCACCCCACCCCCACCCCCCAAAACAGAATGACAGTTTCACCAGCATTTACAACCCATCCATTTAACTTTCCATTTTGAGAGCCAGTGTGATATAATGGCAGGACTAGACCAGGGAGAGATGCAGGTTCAAATCCCGACATAAAGCTCATTGGGTGACCTTCGGCCAATCAGTATCTCTCACCCTAACCCACTTCACAGGGTTCTTGTGAAGGGGAAAAGTAGGGTATCACTGTATCATGTACAGTGAGACCTGAGGTTAAGAACTTAATTCATTCTGGAGGTCCATTCTTAACCTGAAACTGTTCTTAACCTGAGGTACCACTTTAGCTAATGGGGCCTCCCGCTGCTGCCACGCTGCTGCGATGTGATTTCTGTTCTCATCCTGAAGCAAAGTTCTTAACCCAAGGTACTATTTCAGGGTTAGCGGAGTCTGTAACCTGAAGCATCTGTAACCCGAGGTACCACTGCACACCACCCTGAGCTCCTTGGATAGAAATGCAACAAATAAATGAATACAATTTGGTGGTTCTCGTGGAAGGGTGAAAGAATGACCAGGTAAACTTTCCACTTGATAAACCTTCAGACAGCAATGAGCTTGGGGAAGCATCAGAAGGTGGCATGATTTGCTCCCTTTCCTGTATATCCCTGTCCAACGAACCTATGTAACCCAACTAAAATGCCCCCCCCCTTTCTGTAGAGTAGGTGAAAAATAATTGCACTCTCCTCATGCACCAAAGCACAGGTCAATCATTCCTGCTTTGACCCCCTGTGGCAGCAGCCAGCACATCTTGCACTGGAACAAAGGGAGGTAGGGGATGCCAGTGACACTTGGGAAGGAGAGGGCGGAGCATGCTTAAAATTAGACCTTCCAGGCTCTGCCCCAGTCCTCCATCAAGGTGGGCTGCATCCACAGAGGTCATTCAGCATTCTTCTCCCCCCCCCCCCCCACACACAATTTAGCCGCCACTCAGACCTGGGTTGGAGAAATCTGCTAATTTCTTTTTTTTCCCTGTTTCTTATTCATTTCCATAGTTCTGCATCAGTTTTGTAATATTTCAAAACATTTTTTTAAAAAAAAAACTCATGAAAATCCAGCATTTTCAGTGTGCTTCTCTCTGCAAAAAAAATGCATATATTTGTATGCAGTTTTGCCTGATTTACACATTTTGACAAAGGGATTCCCCTTATATAATGCAACTCACTATGTTATCTTCACAAATATATGCATTTTTAACACAAATTTCCCTCAAACACACAGTTTTCTTGCACACTTCTGGACTGGATAATGGTATCCTTAAAACTGTGGCTTTTGAAGGATAGCCATGTTTCAAAGATGGAATCTAAGGCCACATCCACACCCTACATTTAAAGTAGTATCATACCACTT
This sequence comes from Podarcis melisellensis, assembly GCF_964234715.1. Lineage (NCBI taxonomy): Eukaryota > Metazoa > Chordata > Lepidosauria > Squamata > Lacertidae > Podarcis > Podarcis melisellensis. The sequence continues at coordinate 21,067,590 of NC_138546.1, forward strand.
TAAGCAGCCTTAGCTTCCTCCAGTGAATTCTCGGAGGTGTAGCTTTTTAAGGATGCTGAGAATTGTTAGGAGACACCCCCCCCCCTCTCAGAGCTACAACTGCCAGAGGGATTTAACAATTCATCTCTGTTCAAAAGAAACTCTAGGATTGTACCTTTGTAAGGGGAAAGGGGGCTTTCTAATACTTCACAGCATCCTCAAAAAAATGACAGCTCTCAGAGTTATTTGGAGGAAGCTATGGCTATTTAAGTAGGGATGCGGGTGGCTCTGTGGGTTAAACCACAGAGCCTAGGACTTGCCGATCAGAAGGTCGGCAGTTCAAATCCCCATGACGGGGTGAGCTCCCGTTGTTCGGTCCCTGCTCCTGCCAACCTAGCAGTTCAAAACCACGTCAAAGTGCTATTAGATAAATAGGTACTGCTCTGGTGGGAAGGTAAACGGAGTTTCCGTGCGCTGCTCTGGTTCGCCAGAAGCGGCTTTGTCATGCTGGCCACATGACCTGGAAGCTGTACCCTGGCTCCCTCAGCCAATAAAGCGAGATGAGCGCCGCAACCCCAGAGTCAGTCACGACTGGACCTAATGGTCAGGGGTCCCTTTACCTTTACCTATGGCTATTTAAAGTGGTATCACAGTGCTTTAGATGTATGGTGTGCATACATGTGTGGCCTAAGTCAAATTTCTCTCCCACCCTCCTCCAATCCCTAGTACAAGATTATAGTTGCTGTTCTTTCTTTCCCCAGTCCAGGAGTTCAGACTGAAACAAAGAGAAAGCTGTAATGTGTGGTGGGTTTGACCACTGGACAAAAAGTGGGGTGACAGGATTTAAGTGGAAAGGCAAATCATTGTCCATCATCAAGAATCCCTTGATACATTTCTGCTATGCTGGGCTGCCCAGAAAACATCATCTGTGGGGTTTAATGCTCCTGGAGATGGAGAAAGCTAAAATGAGTGTTATCTCTCAGGGCCTAATGGTCCCCTACATGCCATAAATGTGTGAGTCTCGTAGGCCCAGGGAAGATTTAGGGTGCCATCCATCTTGCAAGAACTGCTTCCATGGAAACATTGTGGCAATGAATGAGGGTTTTTGGGCTGGAATGCTGGGTGCAATAACACCAGGCAGAATTTAGATTTTACACTTATTGATAACCACAAGCTTGTCCAGTATAGCCTGTATAGAGCAGGCCCCTTTCCTAATGCTCCCCCAACCTGCCCCAAGGTCATTAGTGCAAATTTAAGGGCTCTCACCCTCTTACAGTTCCATGAGGTGCCCACTGCCATTTCAGCAACTGCCCATTTAATTTGGGTCTCCTCATGAGCCAGAAGGGTAGCGGAGCTCAACAGCAGCCACCGCTTCCCCACACATCAACTGAGGAAGCCCCGCTGCTCCTCTGGCTCACACAGAGACCCTCCCCAGAGCATGAAGGAGGGTCTCCTCAAGAGCTGGAGGTTTGCTGAGGCTGCTCAGCTGACATGAGCTGAGCAACTCAACCAAGACCTGCTGCCTTCTGGCTCCTGCTCACACAGGCTAGTTAGTTACACACACACTGACACGACTCTCTCTCTCTCTCCTCCAGCCAGGCAAGCAAAAGGCACTGTGATAGTTAAAGGACACATTCCAGTTTGGGTGAAACAACCAAGTAGGGTGTGAAGCAAGGATAGTCAGAGGTGCTTGCACCGCCGCGAGCCCCCATGGGGTGCCTTCTTGTGTGTGTGTCCCCCCCCCCAGACATGGCACCAGGGGTGAAACCCCACCCCCATTGCGACGCCACTGCCCACATGTCATGGTCCTGCAACAGGAAAGCCAGTGAGTCTTCTCCACCAGGGGTGGTAGTTATTCATAAAACCCTGTTAATAATAATAATAATAAATTTATTTATATCCCGCCCTACCCAGCCGAAGCTGGGCTCAGTGCGGCTAACAACAATAAAACAGTACAAAAGTACAACACAAACAACACTCTAAAATCATTCATTATAAAATTATTTCAAATCAAGCCACTGGCAACCATTGAGCCAGAGCTCCGCGAAGATTGCCAAGGGAGGGAGTCAGGCTGGTGGAACAGCTCTGTCTTGCAAGCCCTGCAGAAAGATGTCAAATCCCGCAGGGCCCTAGTCTCTTGTGACAGAGTGTTCCACCAGATCAGAGCCACAGCCGAAAAAGCCCTGGCTCTAGTTGAGGCCAGCCTAACCTCTCTGTGGCCTGGGACCTTCAAGATGTTTTTATTTGAAGACCGTAAGTTTCTCTGTGGGACATACCAGGAGAGGCGGTCCCATAGGTACGAGGGTCCTAGGCCATATAGGGCTCTAAAGGTTAAAACCAGCACCTTAAACCTTATCCTGTACTCCACAGGGAGCCAGTGCAGCTGGTATAGCACCGGGTGAATGTGATCTCGCAGCGAAGACCCCATAAGGAGTTTCTGGGTCAGTCTCAAGGGCAGCCCCACGAAGAGCGAGTTACAATAATCCGGTCTGGAGGTGACCGTCGCGTGGATCACAGTGGCTAGGTCAGGGCAAGAGAGGTAAGGAGCCAACTGCTTAGCTTGGCGGAGATGGAAAAATGCCACCTTTGTTATAGCTGCAATCTGCGCCTCCATGGAAAGGGAAGTGTCGAAGATTACACCCAAACTCTTAACGGACGGTGCTGGCACTAATTGCACCCCCGCAAGAGATGGGAGTTGCCCCCCCAATCCCAAATCATCCCGTCCCAGCCACAGGACCTCTGTCTTCGAAGGATTTCGCTTCAACTGGCTCCCACGTAACCATCCAGCCACAGCTTCCAAACATCTGGTCAGTGTGTCTGGGGTCGAGTCAGGATGGCCATCCATCAACAGATAGAGTTGGGTATCATCAGCATACTGATGGCAACCCAACCCAAAACTTTGGACAAGCTGGGCGAGGGGGCGCATAAAGATATTGAAAAGCATCGGGGAGAGTATCGCACCCTGAGATACTCCACACACCAAGGAGTGGCGCAATGACAATTCCCCCCCAAGCACCATCCTCTGTCCCCAACCAGAGAGAAATGAGCGCAGCCATTGAAGGACTGTGCCCTGGATCCCCACGTCGGCAAGGCAGTGGTCCAGGAGTTCGTGATTGACCATGTTGAAAGCTGCTGACAGATCTAGAAGAATCAGCAGCCCCGACCCGCCTCGATCCAGCTGTCTACGAAGATCATCTGTTAGGGCAACCAGATCCGTCTCAGTCCCATGACCATCGCGGAAGCCGGACTGGAATGGATCCAGAGCCGATGTTTCATCCAGAAACCCACCAAGCTGTTCAGCAACCGCTCTCTCAATAACCTTACCCAGGAACGGAAGATTCGAAACCGGGCGATAATTGGATAGATCTAAAGGATCTAATAATATTTTCTTTAGGAGCGGGTGCACCACTGCCTCCTTCAGTTCCCCTGGGAATGTCCCCGTGCCAAGGGACAAATTGATATCCCCCAGGGGGGCCCGCACCTTGTCTGGACACGCTCTAATCAGCCAAGACGGGCACGGGTCGAGAGGACAGGTGGTGGGCTTTCCAACTCGGAGGAGTCTGTCCACATTGGCTGGGGATATCTGGTCAAAGTGGTCCAATACTAGACCCGAGGACAGTCGAGGGGCCTCCAGTTCCTTTATTGTATCCAAATTGGCCTTGTCTGCAGTTCAGGGCAGAAAAAAACTTCCACATTTTTTTTCTTCCTCCTTGAATCCTTAAGCCTACAGGGAAGGGCAAGAGATGCTTCTGCTGCTTGTGGTCGCCTTCCCAGCATGTGCAGCAGAATAAGGTGCTTGAGGCTCGAGGGGATAACAGTAGGAGGCTGTGAGACATTCTTGCTCCTCCACCTCTTCCCATCTCTTTGAAGCTCAACAACTCTAGTTAAACAAAAAAAAAATGATGGTTTCCTAAAAACAACTTTGGAGGTGTCAGGAATTTTACTTTCTGAAATGTGGCAAGCCTACATGTGCAGGACTGCCCTATAGAGGCTTGAATGAACACTCATCAGTTGGGGTTGAGCTTGATTACCATGGATGTTCACTTTGTCTTTATTACGAATGGGAAAATAGCTCATGGGGAGATAATATGAGAGAAGTGTTTTCAAGTTGAGGCTAAGGTTGTATTACAGAGGTAGCAGGAATATTGAAAGGGCCAAAGGCCTGACTCAGCATAAGGCAGCTTCTTCTGTTTCTAAATGTCAGTGATGGGGAAGATGTGGTGGTCCAGGTGTCTTCAGAGCCATCTAGGGATGTCAGAGGATGCCAGTTAAAGCAGAAAAGAAAGTGGAAAATGCTGCCATTCATGTGCTTGTTTGTGGTCAGAAATGGAAATCAGTCAAGTGAATGTAACTGAGATTTGTTCACATTGATGATGTTCTGTTTGTTCACAAATGATGCATAAGTTATTACTCTTTAAACATTCTTTTGAAATTTTATTTACGTTAAAAGGAATGTAAGTTATGAAATTGTTACATAACTTACATTAAATAGCAGAGAGCCAAATAACACCACATTCAGCAGAAACTGAACTGCAGTGGAATGGAAACACTGCTGATTGGGAGAAGTACAGGTTAGAAAGGAAATTGCTGCCTTGTTACATTAATGCTCTCATCATGCCCAGACAGCACAATAACTGTTCAGAAAAGATGAGAACTGGAGTCCAACAGCCTCTGGAAGGCCACAGTTTCTCTGTTTCTGGCTTCCATTCACAGGAACCCTCTTTCCCTTTGGAGAGCTCAGCTCTATCTTGTCTTGATAGCTGCTTCTCCTCCTCCCTCTCCTCCCCCCTTTCTTCTCTTACCTCTCTAACATGCCTCTAGGAATCCCAAAGCGAGTCCTGCAATTTGCTTTTTTGAAAAATGTATGCGCTCCCTGCTGTACTTTGTAGGTCAAATAATTTCTCATCCTGCTTTACAACGGCAGTCATGCATGAAAGATACATGGATATATTGTTCTCTCAGTCTCATCCTCGGATTTGCTATAATGCAACGTAAAGCGCTTTCTGTGCCTGTTTTGGTTTAGAAAAGAGGCATCCCTGCTTAAGTCTTTGAAATGCTGAACTGATCTCCATTGTTTCTTTCCGCATTTGCTCCCTGACAGTAGGATTTTCATCTTCTGCCTCTACGCATTTTGCCTCCCTGCATAGAAATGATAGGAGAAAATTCATGGGGGAGATAAATCCAGCGCTGATTCTAAGTGAAAATGGGACCCGTGCAAGAAGATTTAAATGTTCTGCAATGCAATGGCAGCTACCATTTTGACAGGTTTCATAGAGTACCCCAGGCCCTGTTTGAACCAGCATCACTTTCCCCCACTAACTCCAATGTTGCCAGCTCTGAGCTAAGGATTTGGGAGAAATCTGGCTTGCTCTGCACTTCCTGAAACAATATGCAAACTGAAAAGCAGTCATCCTCCCAAATTCACACTTCTCTGAATTTTGTGATGCAGTCCTTCAACTGAATATGTGTACACCGTTGTGCAGATTGGGGAAATGTGTGTATACACACACACACGCACACATATATATATCCCTGTCAATAACGCAAAATGCATTATATTCGGGAAAACTGCTGGCAAAAGTGTCTGTTTGGGAAAAAATTACACAAAAATGCCGACAAATATTTGTGAGGATTTTTGTTTAAAGTAACACCACAAACTGACATGGAATTGTAGCAAACTGAATTTTTTTGGGGGGGGGCAGAAACTTTGCTGTATATCTGACAAAAGGGAAGGAAAAATGCAGATCAGATTTTTGAAAGTAGCCACTATGGCCACTATGGGGAACTGAATACTAGAATAGATAGGCCTTTTGGTCTGATCCTGCAGGGAACTTCTTATGCTCACTCGTGTTAAAATGAGAGTGCTGACATGGAGATATACAATAGAAAACCTCCTGTGTGGGTGCACAGTTTTGGGCACACAGGAGACTTTGACTATACAGTACAACCAACTTTATTCTCCCCTCATGGTACACTAGCGTGTTCCACCCATCAAGTTAGGAATTACTAATATAATATTAGTGGCATTTTCAGTAGAGCAAATTGGGTACTCATTGGTGCCTCCTTCAATTTGCTGCCCTGAGCAACCTCCCACGGTTTGCTATCCTGTAAATACACTTCAAATCCACACCGACTGGCGGCAGCTCTCCAGGATTTCAGAATGGGGGCATGGAGATAACCGAGGTTGAACCTGGGACCTTCTGCACACCAAGTAGATGCTCTACAACTGAGCTGCGACCCGTCCCTATGTGACATTTGAAGGAGAGGAGACTTATTGGAGCTAATCTTTCCAGAAGAGCTGATGGCACCAGCCCTGTTTCTCAGCTCTCCCAATGATAATTGATATTTATACATTCAGCACTTGCAGAGTCTAGAAATGACCAATCCCGTATCCAGCTGAAAACCAGAATCTTGACACTATTGATTTTAAAAGGGGGAGAGAGTTAAGTACTTCTCTAACTTTCATGTTGAGATCAGCAAGACTTAAAAGTGCTTCACTTTTCCTGGATTGTGGCCAATGTTCTTTGAGTGCCACAAGTTTCATGCAGGCATATATTCTGCAGCTCACAGAAAGCACAGGAGCTCATAGAGACTTCCAAGCTCTGCATTTCACAGGGGACCTTTATTTTCCTGTCAAATACTGAGCTGTTTGCAGACAAGTTAGGAAGACTCCAAGTCCCCCCCCCCTTCTTCCTCTTTCCTCCTCCTCCTCCTCAACTTTCTCAAGTTCTCAGTTTGATCTCAGCATGATTTGGAGAGCTTTGATCTTTGGGGTTTTTAATTTACTCCAATGGCATTGCCATTTCTTGACGGCAAGTCACCTTTCTCTGACATGAAGAAAAGAGGGGAGGGAGAATCTGAAAAAGTGAGGGGAAGAGGTGGGGGGGAGTGAATCCTATACATTCCTCTGGAAATTGTCTTTCAAGTTAACTAAGACTTTACAATCCCATTAGCAGTTAATTAAAATAAAATCTCTTCAATGGAAAATTCACCCCACGCAGGATGACAGCTTTTGCTGACTGCAGAATGCAGGCAGTTTGTTTTAAAATGGATATGTTTCAAGGTTGAGACAAAATTAGTCTTGACTGGTTCTGGACAGCTTTTGGGGCAGCAAGGAATCTACCTGCCTTCAGAGGCGGAGCTAGCTGCTGTGCACCCGGGGGCGGGGCTAACCACCCACAGGGGTGGGGCTAGTCGCCCACAGCAAGCGGTGAGCATCCCAGGGGGGTGCCGCCCACAGCGAGTGGCGAGCAGCCCAGGGGGGGTAGGACAGTGATGTCACACCCCTCAGGGATGACTCCTGGGGCGAACCGCCACCGGCATCCCCCTTCCTCCAGCACCCCCTGCAGACACACAAAAAGGAAGTTGCCCTCATTGACCCTTGCTCTCCCTCGGCCTCAGTGACATCACAATGTAGCCAGAACTGATCAGAGATGGGAGAAGAATGTGTTTGGTTCACATTTTGTAGCCAAGAGACCCAATCTGACACTGTCAGTTCTCCCAGTTGGATGGCACATGTCTCCAGGTTTTACAGTTCATTTTTGGTGCCCTGGAGTTAGGGAGATAATGCTATTTGCAAACCAACCAAATATTCCATTCCCAAACCAATCCACCAACCAAAACACAGCAACCCTTTGAAATGTTGAATTATCTGAATGTTGCAGTGTAGTTAATCCAAACAAAGAAAACCCACACCAAAGAAAGTGCACAGGAAATGCATATATTTGCGAAAATGGCAAACAAAAATGCACCATATTCAGGAAAGCTACTTGCAAATATGTGTGTCCATTAGGCGACATTTTGTAGGACAATGTGTATATTAGGAGAAATGAACATGGGAATGTGAACAAATTTTCATGCAGATGTTTCTAAAGTAAAATAAATAAAAAATAATGCAAAAATGGAGTGAATTGAATTTATGATTGGAAAAATTAGATAGTGAGATACACATTTGTCCTACCCTGTTTCAAGCCAGCATACCAGCACAGCCAATCAGGGTTGAAGGTTTCACTGCTATAAGTGCAATACAATTGATTTGACTATCAGATGTTGCATTGACTATTTGCTAACAACATCCTGCGCCAAAAAGTTTCCTCTGTTGCTAAATAACCACCCCCCTCCCTTCTTGTTTCCTTTTTCTTTCACTTTTTAAAAGATAACTGAAAGAATGCCTGACTTTACCTACCAGGCGAATGCCACAAAGAATTTGTGTAATTAAGATTTTAATTAATTTTATGCCCCTCTCTCCTTTTGCGAATAATATCAAAGCGAGGGGAGAAATTTACAACCCAACGAGAACAATAACTTTGACAAACTGCAAAGACAATTTAGACTAAAGTGCCATTAATCCCAAAGACACCTTGACATTTCTATGGATTTGCTCCTGCATTGGACAATTTTCTTTTTCTTTCTTTCCTTCTTTCTTTCTGCTGCTAACTTCACTTAGCTGGCTAAAGGTGGACAGGTAACAAACTATTATGGAGGGTTTTAAATGCCATCAGTAATATTTAACATTATATATTTTGCACACATGCCAGCACAGAAACACGAGACCAGAAGAGTGGTGAAAATGTCACACCTTTTATTAGACTACTTCAGGGTGGGGAACCTCAGGCCCTGGAGCCAAATGTAGACATCCAGGCCTCTGATCTGGCCCTCAGAACTCCTTCAGTGTTTTCCCCTGGCTGGTGTGCTGGTCCGGGGGGGGGGTTACTGTGTGGTGTGGTCTGAGTCCGATCCTGGGTCGAGGGTCTGGAGGCTGTCCATCAAGGGTGAAGCGGGGTCCAAGGCAAGGAGCCGGGCATGGTCAGGAACTCTGGGAGAGCAGGTCAGGGTGCTGGCAGGAACAGGTTTCAAACGATGTTGCTCCCGCAACCTGGGACTGGGCTGACTGGCTTTTATCTGCCCTGAGGCATAGGGCGGTCCCGGCCCACAGGTGACTCGCCTCTCCTGGCCTTAAGGCGAGCACTCCTCCTGAGATAACTTAGTTCCCTCTGCCTCTCTGCCCTGAGCCTCTGCAGCTCCAGAGAGGCTGGAGAGTTATTGGACCCAGAGGCAACCTCACCTTCCCAGGACAGGGCTGAGAGAGACGCACCTGCAGGCAATGGGTCCTCGAACACTGCTGGAGCCAAAGCGGATTCAGCTGGTGTCTGCTCCTGAGGATCCGGCACAGGTGAGGGCCCTTCAGGTTCAAGCCCCAACCCCAGCTCAGCCGGCCCTGGAGGAGGGGACTCCTGTGCAGGCTGGGATTCCTCAGGTTCAGCCTCTGAATCCGATTCCCAGGCCATCACAGCTGAACTCAAATAATGCCTCTTGCTTGTCTCAAAGGAGGATAGAGAGGTGCTGGAACCAGAGGCGGAGCTAGCTGCTCAGGCACCCAAAGCAGCACACATGCTATGCACCCGGGGGGGGGCGATCAGTGTGGCAATCGACACCCATTGGGGCCAATCGAAGTGATGATCTGCACCCATTGGGGCAATTGGCACTGCGATTGGCGCCCATTGGGGATGATCAGTGCGGTGATTGGCGCCCAGGGGGGGTGGGCCGGCAATCCGCCCAGGGGGTGTTTTCTCACACACACACACCCTCAGGGATGACACCCAGGGCAGAACTGCCCCCACCGCCACCCCTTCCTAAACCCCTGGCTGGAACTAGACACATCAAAAAAGCGATTCAGTTAAGCATGTTGCAAACTCATACAGGGAAATCCAATAGGGAAAGTGAGGACTCCACATCGCAATCTGGTGTCAGTGTTATATCACATATACAATGCAAATAAAACTCTTTCTTTACCAATCTAGCTGAGTCCAGTGTGTGTGTGTGTGTGTGTAAACTAGTTTAATGTACAAAGGTAAAATTTGCACTCATTGCTCTGCCTACTTTTGTATATAGTTCCACCCACCATTGGTACATTGCTCCAAGAAGGTTTCCCAAAAAGAGCCCCACCACTGCGCTGATTCGTGAAGTATCTGCAGTGTTGCAAAAAAGAATTCATTTCTCTTTCTAACTGTAGACAATCAGAGCAGAGGAAACAGAAGGGACTATTCATCCATCTCTCACATTGCCTTGTAGCCCAGTGCCTATTCTTTGAGAGATGCAAACCAATGCCAACTTCCTTTAGAAATGATAACAATGAAGTGGTATCTAAATCATCAAAATAAAAACCCATAAAACTCACCATAAAGATGAGCTGGTGGAGTTCCTGCTTGTCTACACCACCTCACCAGGAGAAACCACCAGGGCTCAAGAGAATTCTCCTTTGCAAACAAACCCTCAAACTTTTGGGGACGATTGCTATTCACATGGAAAGCCATATCTTCTCTTTTGAAACTGGCAGACAGCATCCCCCTTCACATAACTATGTTTTTCTTCACAGAGCATCACTCTAGTGCTGCCACTTTGGGGCAATTTATTTTTCCCAGAATGCATTGGGAGAATGCAGGATATGGGGGCTTTGAGGAGGAAATTGCATCACCATCACAGGTGACAGGGCTAGAATTATATATATATATATAGTTCGCAATGTCACTTCTGCTATTTCTCCTGCACTCCCAAATCCCCCTTCCCTCCGTTTCAGGGAACCGTAAACTTCAAGCTGCCAGTTCTCACTTGAAAGTTGCCATCTCAGGTTTAGGTTTTTAACCTCAGGTATAAATATATATATTTGCTTGATGAGATGGTTGCAGTTCTCTATGGCATTTGGTGACAATTATGCTTGAAAAGGAGAAGGTTAGCCTGCTTTTATGAAGTCTTTCCGAGACGCTAGATGGAACCAAAAGGTTTGTGAGACCCCTAAATCACACCGACAGGCACGAGGACGTTTATGAAGTGCCTCAACACACGTCCTGGTAGAAATTATGTTGACATTTAAGCGTTCGTATCAAATCAGTCGGCGGGACAACAGGGCGTTCAATTTCTACAACTCAATATATTAATTAATTATGGCCTAATTATAACACGGAGGCCGGCGCTGGAGCGTTTTATAATGCTCTGTAGTGTAAACACGTATTTCAGAATGATTTAAGAGTCTGTCCATGGTGGCTCAGGTAGAGGAGGGGGAGGAGGCTGGGGGAAACCACTCTGAAATCTTGATCCCAAATCTTGTCTCTCACAATCAATAGAATACAGCTGAACCACCAAGAATGTTAAATACTTTTTCCCTTTTATCCCTTACCAAAGGTTTAAAAGCTTCACGCTCCTTCTCCTTTTCTTTCTACCATGCCAGCCTCTTAAATCTTTTATCGTATTAATGCTGGGGGGGGGAGAGAGAGAAGGGGGGGCTCAGCGCTGTGAAGTTTGGATACTGCCTCTTCGGCTACTTAACAAAATTAACAGTATGCATCTTTTGTACTTGAGCAACTGACACAGCAACTGACCTCCTTTTAGATTGCCTGGCCCAGTGAGCTTCAAAGCCAGGCAGAGGCCTGCTTGCCGCTCTCTTCTTTTTATGCAGGGGGGAAAGTTGTTCTGTACAACTCAAGGAAGGCACAATGAGAAAGGCAAAAGGGGGTGGGGATGAGGGTGAAGGCAAGAAGGGAAATGAAACGGAAATAAGTGAATGATTCTTTGTATATTATTTGAAAACCCCCTAGAGGGTTTCTCTTAAGTAAGAGAGGCATGCTCACTTTGTTCGGCCCAGAACACATTGCTACAGTTTTATTTATAATTATGTGATACACAAGTTCTGTTAACTCAAATGAAACCGTCAGGGCTGTTTTGGTTGTTTAAATTTATGCATTGCTGAATACAAAATCTCCCTTACAGTTAGAAAAAAAACATAGCTGTTGTTGTTGTTGCTACTGCTGTTGTTAAACAGACAAACAAACAAACAGATGTATTGCCTGATGCAAAAGTTTTAGGATGCTTTGAGGTGCTTAAAAGTTATTTGTAAAATAAAAAAAATAAACAGCATCCCATTACAGTTAAAACAAAAGCCTAACAATGCCCCCAAAATAATTTGTAAAATGCACACATTAAGCAAAGACCACCAGCAAAACTCTACTTTAAGCAAAGTCTGAAATGGACCCTGTTAAGGAAAGAACAACCCCAATAAATCTCAATGAGAAAAGATGTTAAAACTATAAAATTGTACAAATGGTTGTTTTGAATATGTTATTATTGATTATGTATACCCAATGTATCAGCCGCCTGGGGGATTTCACTGTTTGTGTTTTGGTTGTTGGTAAAAAAAATAAAAAATTAATTTTAAAAAGAGCAAAACTATAAAATTGTAAAACCATTGCTAATGCATACTACTAAACAACTCAAACTACTCAAAAGCCTGGGGTGAGGAAGAAAGACTTTCCATGGCACTGAAAATACTGTAATGCAGGCTTTATTGTAGGGATAGGCAGTTTGGTAACCTTTGCATTGGAGGTTTTGGTGCAACTTGGCTTGCAGAAGAGGGATTTTGCATGGCTTAAGGCAGATGGAGAGGGGCTTCCAGATTCCCAGACTATCCCTGTATGTTTAACCTACCAGCCTACTTGTCTCTTTCTTTGATGTTAGACCTGATATTCTCAGGTTGCATCCTGCTTACAACTTCCTTCTCAGACTTCTCTGTCAGATCTCAAGATGAGACATCACCTTGAGAGAACAAAGGAGCCAGCATGGTTTTCTTGTTCTTCTCTAAACTACTTAGACTAGAAATAGAAACTTTTGTATTCGTTGCATTTCGTGGAGTAAGCAACTTTATTATTTTCACATCTCCGCTAACCCAGAAATAGTACTTTGGGTTAAGAACTTTGCTTCAGGATGAGAACTGAAACCGTGCAGTGGTGGCAGTGGGAGGCCCCATTGCTAAAGTGGTACTTCAGGTGAAGAACAGTTTCAGGTTAAGAATGGACCTCCAGAACGAATTAAGTTCTTAACCTCAGGTACCATGGTATTCCCAAAGCAGGTGGCACTGCCTGGGGCCAGAGCTGGGGGACACTAAGAGGCAAGGGGACCCTGGAGGTGTAAATGACTATCAGACTTTGAAAAGTTGGTATCACTGGATCAAGGTCATCAGTTTTGTTGAATGAATTAAATTAAATTAAATTATTTTAATTGGATTTTGAATAAAAGTGCAATAAATTGTTAATGTTCAAAATTTTATTGTGTTATTATCTTCCTTAGTGAGTCATGCAAACTGGTTTTCTTAATAATGCTTTTTATAGGGTAACAGGCACTGAAGATGAGTTTATGGAACCAAGTGGGCAGTGGCCCAAAAAACTCTGGGAGCCATTGGTCTATAACCCCTCTTCCCAATTATTCCAAGCAAGTCACTGATCTGGTAAATCTAAGAGGATAGTCATCAGTCCAACAGAACTCTTTTGCCTTCCTGTCTCTCTCCCCAAACACACACACTTCACAGCAAACATGTCTACAAAACAAGATGGGGACATTTCACCAGCTGAACGTATACTTCCAGACAGAATATATATACCGTATGTATTCAGAAATAAGGAGGCTGTTTTTGTTTGTTTTTTGTATATCCCAAATGAAGTTTGCGTGCTGAGCGTTAAGAAGCATGCATTCATTAATTGGTCGTCCCACCAAACAGCCTCTGAATTCTCTCCCACAGCAGGCTGGCAACTTGCAAAGGATTGGAAGTAAATAAATCACAAATGACAATGATAAATGATTGGTGCAAGTTGTGTCAGGGAGCAAGCCGGCCTAGCCTGAATAGTATATCATGCTGAAATGCACCCAGCAATCCACGGGAGGTTCAGGAACCTCCAAATGTTAGTGACAGGTAAAAGCTGGCGGCAGGGCAGGGCGGGGAGAGGAGACGATGGCTAAGAATCTGAAGAGAGATTTTGTTGCTGTTTTGCACTGGTCTTCTTTCTTTCTTTCTTTCTTTCTTTCTTTCTTTCTTTCTTTCTGTACGTTTACAAAACTGTTCTGCATGTGCATGTGGAAACTACATCCTGGTCTGGTCCTGAGATTCCTCCACTATTATTATTATTATTATTATTATTATTATTATTATTACCATATCCACATCCAGCAGGTGAGAGTGGCAAGGAAGGCAAGCTTCTTTAATCCACACCTACATCACCACCAAAGGCTCAGAAGCATCCCTACCAAGGCTGACAGGGCGGAAACGCCATTAAAAGTGAAAAATAACACCTTTTCAATTTGACGGCTCTCCATTTTGCATGCAGGAAAGTGCACTCTCCCAGAGCAGGGAATGCCACTGGAGGAGATGGCTGGCTATCAGAGGTGAGGGTTAATTGGTGCATCTCAAAGATGGACAGTAAATATAGCCATAAATTAGTCAAAGCGCTTATTTATGTCTACCGCCAACTGCTGTCCTTGCGTGCCGCGGTGCACTTCATCACCGAAGGGAAAGGAAAATGTGAGCGTGGGACTCAGAAATGGCAGAGCCTCCAAGATTCATTTTTACCCAAAAGCCCTCTCCTCTCACCGGCAAAAATTGGTATTGGACTCCACTGAAGGATAGTTCCAATTTTCCCAGCGTGGCATCTATCAAGTAATGTCGACAAGGCTGATTCCTCTTCAGTGTATATTTTGCCTGACCCAGACTGCTTTTTTCCTTGCTTCTTTTTTTAAAGGAAAGGCACAGTTATGGCTAATGTCTCTGTGGGATTTGGCAATTTGTGCAAGGATTCCTGTGGCGCACGGTGTCCCACCTTGCACATGATCTATCACAACATCCCTGGAAGTTCAACATTTACATTTAAAGCATCTCCAACAAGAGGGAACAGGGAGCAGTGGTTGGGAAATGTCATTGCCTGAGACCTCAGAGAACCAGTCCCAGAGGAGTAGGTGTCCCTGGGCTGGTTGAATAAATAGTCTGCAAATAAGGCAGCTTTCTGCACCCCCATGATGGGGCAGTGTGTGTGTGTTCCATCCACATTAAACATTTGAAGCAATATGACGCCACTTTAGGAGTCATGGTTTCCCCCAAAGAATCCTAGGAACTGTTGTTTGATAAGGGCGCTGGGAATTGCAGCTCTGGGAAGCATCTCCTAAAAACTCTCAGCACGCTTAACAACAGTTCTCACGATTCTTTGGGAGGGAAGCCATGATACTGTCTTGAATCTATATTGCAGAAGGGGTCAGGGATATATGGAATGAGGCGAATCCCCTTGAGATATCTGTCCACCCCAAGTTTTCAGCCTTTCACGGCACGTTCTCTTGCCGCATGGTAGAACCTTCCGTTGCTCTGTTTCACTTCGTAAAAAAATAATCGCAATAGAAAGAAATGGAAAGAAATCTGGTCCGTTTAGTGGGAAACAAATGCCTCATCATTACACAGCGGCCTAAAGATAATACAAATGATCAATCAACATGCTTAGCTTCAGCTGCCCTGGTTGAACTGGGCCTTAAGGGTGACAAATACATTCGATCAGATTAAGACACAAAGTAACAAGGCGGCAACCAGGAGGGATCCCTGAGCTTGCGGGAAACTTGCCAACAAGCCAAAGGGTCATGTGTGAGCATTCAATCTAGCAGCAAGGAGAACACTTGTGGTGGTCACGTGGACCCTTCATTATTACAAGGCTCTCTGCAAAGCTTGCTGCTGTTTCCTCCTTACAGTAGGAGAGCGCGGCAAAAACAAAACATCCCGAGTTTACTGATGGTCATAGCCATCAAGCAGGTGTCCATTAACCGTGGAGGGTACGTTCTTTCAAAAGCGGTGGACCTGTAAAGGGTAAAAGGGTATTGGGAAATAATACATAATGAATTGGGGGGGGGGGCGTTTAAAAGCACTTTTCCAAAAAAAAAAAAACAACCCAAAACAGAGTCCTTTTTGTTGGGCATAATTCAGATGGAAATTCCCAGGTGTCAAAAAAGTTTATGTATGCTACTACTGCGGCATGATCACTGCAAATGGTAACAGCAGTCACAAAATTAAAAGACGCCTGCTTCTTGGGAGAAAAGCAATGACAAACCTAGACAGCATCTTAAAAAGCAGAGACATCACCTTGCCAACAAAGGTCCGTATAGTTAAAGCCATGGTTTTCCCAGTAGTGATGTATGAAAGTGAGAGCTGGACCATAAAGAAGGCTGATCGCCGAAGAATTGATGCTTTTGAATTATGGTGCTGGAGGAGACTCTTGAGAGTCCCATGGACTGCAAGAAGATCAAACCTATCCATTCTGAAGGAAATCAGCCCTGAGTGCTCAGTGGAAGGAAAAATCTTGAAGCTGAGGCTCCAATATTTTGGCCACCTCATGAGAAGAGAAGACTCCCTGGAAAAGACCCTGATGTTGGGAAAGATGGAGGGCACAAGGAGAAGGGGACGACAGAGGATGAGATGGTGGGACAGTGTTCTCGAAGCTACCAGCATGAGTTTGACCAAACTGCGGGAGGCAGTGGAAGACAGCAGTGCCTGGCGTGCTCTGGTCCATGGGGTCACGAAGAGTCGGACACAACTAAAAGACTAAACAACAACAACTACTACTACTACAGCCTGTGTTTTGTTAGCTCAAAAATGAAAAATGAGCGAGGTTACAACTAAAGAAGAATGGCAACTTAAACTGGTGGAATATACACTTGAGGACCTAACATATAGAATAAGAGAACAAGAAGAACATACATTTAAAGAAGATTGGGAAATGTTTATTGAATATATGGCAGGGGATGGCGTACACTTGAAAACGTGGGCAGCATTAAGATAAATTCAACAGTGCAAGTAAGTTTTGATGGATGTAATAATGGAATACTGAATGGCTTGGTTTATTTAAAATATGCAAGGATTTATGTTATGCAAAATGAACCATGGAGAAAGAAGAAGGGAAGTCATTGATATTTTAAGGTTGGTTAAATGAATATTCTAAATTGTAAAACAGAAAATTTATATATATATCTGAGGTGTCCATTAAGCCACCTAGTGGAAATAAGCATTCCAACGGCTGCAGAATGTCATAGAATTGTAAAGTTGGAAGGGACCCTGTGGGTCATCTAGTCTAACCCACTGCAATGCAGGAATCTCAATGCAGGTTGCCAATTTGCTAGTAGGCCAAGTTCAAGGTAGCACTATTAGTATATAAAGCCCTTAACAATTTTTGGACCAGTTTACCTGTGAGATTGTCATACCTCATATATGCCCACTTGACCACTTCAGTCTGTGGAACAGACACTGCTACAAGCCTCCAGTCACTGGTGCAAAAGATGGTAGATAGTAGGGATGGCTCATGAGGAGATTAATGTTTAGGTATTTATAATCGTATAGCAATTCCTAAGGAGAATTTCTGGAGGTGGGGAAATGGCAAGTGTCAGTCCGTGATTGCAGAGAAATTGGTTTTTAAAAGCTACACATTTGCTTTAAACAGCAACAACAACTATAATAAAGCCCCGAAGCCAACACACACATACACACACATTCACCTCCCTAGAAAAGCACTGAAATGGTTATATTCTCATTTTACCCTCTACTGATGGGGCAGCAACATTAGGAGGGTTATTTAGGTGAAGCCTTAACAGGATCTTGCTGATCTGTATATTGGTGCCCCCTGGTGGTGAGCAAGACAATGAACCATAATGGAGGGGAAATACTGTATTGGACCGAATATAAGCCGCACCTGTAAAATTCAAGATGGGAAAGAAAAAAAGACAATACCCGAATATAAGCCGCTCCCTTAAAATTCTGCAGGCACTCACACCTGTTCCGTTTTACTGTATGTTTGTTTCAACAGCAATACTGTAAAATCCATTTTTTTAAGGTCGCAAATTTAAGCCACACTTTAACTTTTCACGGTCGGAATTGGGGGGGGGGGGAGTGAGGCTTATATTCAAGCCAATATGGTAAGACCTTGTCCTTTTTATCAGTCCCTAACACAGCTCTACCACGCAGATATCTCGGAACATCTTGACCTGCCTTGACCTGGCATACATTTCCAGGTCTGGTCGCCTTTTTTGCCTGAGCAATAATCTAGTTTCTGTACTGTGTTTGTGCCTTTCCGGAAATGGCAGTTCAGAGAAAGCAGATGAGAAGAAGTCTATTTGACTTGCAATTGGTTTGTTTATTGCATTAATAGACCACATTTCTGCCCAAGCACACAAGGTGACTTGCAGTTTCAAAATACTAGAATAACTAAATGGGATGGACCAGCATCGCCTTGATTGTCTTCAGGAGTTAATGATAAGAGCCAGGGGTGGTGTAGTGGTTAGAGTGTTGGACTAGAACCTAGTTCAAATCCCCACTCAGCCAAAAAGCTCCCTGGGTGACCTTGGGCCAGTCACTGCCTCTCTCAACCTAACCTTCCTCAGTTGGTTACTGTGGGGATTAATTGAGGAGGGGGAGAACTGTGCATGCCATGTAAAATGTAACAAATAAAATAAAATAAAAGTGAAAATGGGGCTAACTGAACTCAAGATATGGAAAAATAAGAAACTGAGTGGAACAAAAATTATCAGATTCATCCATTCTTGTTCTGGGCGTTGCAAAAATGTGTAGGTTAGACAAAATTGGCACAGGGATAAAAGTGTACATTAGGAGAAGATGCTGGCAATTTGGGGGGAGGACATGTTTAACAAAGCTTGCAGACGGATGTGGAAATTTGAAGAACTGAGCTGAAGATTGGGAAAACTGAGACAAACTGAAACTAATATATTTGCCCTAAGCCTTGGAAAGTGAATTTAGGATTGCAGACTTCAGTTCATATCTTACCATTTGCTCCCATTCATAGAATCACCTTCTTTTTCCTCTGTTGTTTCCTCCACTTTCTGACTTAGACTGTAAGCTTATTGGAGGCATGGATATCTTTCCATTTATTTATCTTGCCTTTAAACAAGAGTTGCCCACTGCATATATATTGATGATGGCCCAGAAATAGCAAGCAATCTTTAAATCTGGCAAAACTGTGTCCCAGATACCATTTTTTTAAAAAACCCCAAAAGAATGGACTTTGAGAGCTGAAAGGGACTACTGATGGGAACAACAACAACAACAACAACGTGCTTGTTCTAAGAGATGGCCTCTGTAACAATGAGAAATGGGAGCATATGCTTTGAGTCTGGGAAACTGAGAGCCTTTTTGTCTCCTTAGCTCATTCAGGGGGTATAAACCAGGCAGCATTCCGTGTACCACATTACTAAATGCCTTCCTGATCAGAATGTACGGTGGCAATCATTACATATATCATGCACAATGACACCAGGAAAGAGAGCTTTGTTCTCTATTCTGCTCAATGGACCATGCTCAAACACTTGTTTCATATCTCAAAAACCATTTATGATTACCGTTAAAGAGGCTGGCGCTGGAACCAAGAACCATGCATCAAGTCAAGCCATCCCATTCATCTGCCTGTTTGAAAGAGAGCGGGGAGAGAGAGAGAGAGAGAGAGAGAGAGAGAGAGAGAGAGGATTCTTAGACAGAATGAAGACAAAACACAGAACCCAACAGTAGACAATGTTCCACACAAATGGGAACAGCGAAATAATAATCCTTCATAAGTTCATTGGCTAGGAAATGTCAGTTCCATGAAAAAGTGTTGTGTTCCTAAAGACAGAACAGATGGCAAGGAGCAAACCAGGTAGGATTTGGTAGATTTCTGCTCCTCTTGACATGAGCAAGCTAACAAATGTTTGCTGATTTTGATCTAGGGATGGGGCAGAAAATACATTTAATGCAAAACTTTTTGATTTGCACTTTCTTGAATAATATGGAAAATCAAGCACAGGTCTCCTTCAGCATTTACATTTCTCCAAACTTGGCAACGAAGTTTTCCAACCCGATAGATAGATGTAGATTAGGGGAAAGTCTGCATTAAAATGCTTATATTACTGAAAATAACATACCCAAATGCACCATATTAGCAGATGTAAACATGCATTCCAAAATGTGTAGATCAGGAGAAATGTGCACTAAAATGCTTGTGAATTTTCATGAGGATATTTCCCCCCCCCCCCAAAAAAAAAAAAAAATCACAAAATGATGTTAAAATGCAGAGAACAGGGTTAAAGACTGAATAGCCAAATGAATAAACCAAAGGGGTGTTATCCAAAGTTAGCCATGCTCAGAGCAGACCCATTAAAACTGATGGAGTGAATTAATATGTCAATTGATTACAGTAGGTGTACCGGTACTTCTCCTAAAGCTTGGTGGCATTTTGCTCTCAGCTTAGTTCCATCTGATCATCTGTGGTAAGCCATATGTTTATGTTACTGGGGTCAAATGAGAGGTGTCACCAGGAAGTAATCAACAAAATTATACGGGATTAATCAGAATAGACCCATTTAAATGAATGAGCCTACGTCCGTCATGAGCATCTCATTCAAATAATAATAATAGTAGTAGTAGTAGTAATAAATAATAATAATTTATTACTTATATTTCGCCCATCTGGCTGGGTTTCCCCAGCCACTCTGGGCGGCTTCCAACAAGAGATTAAAAATACATTAAAACATCAGTCATTAAAAACTTCCTTCAACAGGGCTGCCTTCAGATGTCTTCTAAATGTTAGATAGTTTATTTCTTTGACATCTGATGGGAGGGCATTCCACAGGGCAGGCGCCACTACCAAGAAGGCCCTCGGAGCTGGACCTCAGTGTCTGGGCAGAACGATGGGGGTGGAGACGCTCCTTCAGGTATACTGGGCTGAGGCCATTTAGGGCTTTAAAGGTCAGCACCAACACTTTGAATTGTGCTCGGAAACATACTGGGAGCCAATGTAGGTCTTTCAAGACCAATGTTATGTCTACTCTGGGGTCTACTCTGAATAGGACTAACATTGGATATAACGCAATATGTCAGGGAGGGCAGAGAAACAAAAAGGAAACAAATAAACGTCAGATCCTGGGGGAACATGTACCCAGAGATTCCACTCTGAAGTCCCTCAGAAGGATGTTCCAAAGAACAGGCACCACAGCTTTAAAAAGCCCATTCTGCACCATCTATAATCTGATCTGAGTTGGTGGGTGCAGAGCAAGGTTTTTTATTCAGGTTCCCCAGCCTGGTGTTCTCCAGGCATTATGGGATCATCCCTGACCACTGTCTTATTGTTGGCTGGAGCTGATGGAAGTTGTAGTACAAGATCTGGAAAGCACTGCATTGACTACCCCTGATTTAGGGACACCACAGAGTACATTAAATGAGAAGACACTTTCTCAGACCTGTAGGAACTCAGAAGTTTGAACCCAAGGCCAGCTGCTTGAATTGGATCCAGATATCCATTGGTAGCTAGTCCAGATGACCCATAATAAACTTCAAGTATGTTTTTATAAGTACCTTAAATTCAGAATAAAGAAATGCTGGTCATTTTGCTCTTATCTGAATCATAGGAGCAAACTTCATGTTTTGGTTTGTGTGCTTCTACAGAAGTCGCACCCCTGTCTTGAAACTGAATTTGCTGATGTAGTAAGTCTTAGGATTGGGCTGCAAACACCAGGTATTTAGAGCTGGGATTTATGAGCTTGTTTTCCAACATCATTCAACTTTTCCCCCCCTAGTGACAAATACGTTAGCATCAAAATGCAACGTCTCAGCAAATGCTTTAATAATAGAAATGGCCAGCAGTCAAAAGCAATGGGGGAACTTTAAACTTTTGTGGCATAAAGTGTTTGCTTTGCAGTTTTGCTCTTCTGCTGGGGTCCAACTTTGCTGCTGTTTCCTCTTTCTTCTAATGCAATATTCATTGGGTTGCTCCTTCATGTACCTCTTTGGAACTCCTCCACCCAACAGATAACATTATTCCCTCCCTTCCCTTTGCTTGAAAGAAGAATTCGGCAGTAGTGTTTTAGAATGAACAACCCAGATCTTAAAAATGCATATTCTTAATCAGGTCAACAAATTCTCCTCATCCTCATCGTAATCTCTAATAGGGATATGGTACTAAGTAATGACGGGCAACCTTCCCTCAGTTCAATTCAGAATTAGGTCAGTTATGAGCACCATCAAAGAATGCTTGGGGTAGCAATCATGTCTGATTTGTAATTAAGGATGCTTCAGAAACTCCTCGTCCAATTTTCTCCTGGACAATGGAGTTCCAAACTAGGCATGCATTCCTTGCATGCATTCCTTGCATGTTCAGCAGTCGTGGGGAAGATTTAGCCCTCTGTATATTACTGAACTACAACTCCCATAAGCCCTAGCCAGCCTGGGCAATGATCAGGGATAATGGGAGATGTAGTTCAGCAACACCTGGAGGGCCCCAAATCCCCAATATATTATGTAGAGCATTACAGACTGTGGCAGTGCTGGGGGTTTTTTAGTCTCACCTCCTCCCACTTGTCTATGACATCAGAACACCCAGCTAGGACCTGGGAGATGAGAATTCAAATCCCCACTCAGCTGGGAAACTCATTGAGAAACTTGGGCAGTTGCCTTCTCTGAGTGAAACCTACATCCCAGGGCTGTTGTCAGGACCTCTTTTCAGCCAGAACTCACTGGATCTCAGTTTCAGCAACTTTCAGTTGGGAGCCATTGCCATTGTAAGACAATTCATGGTGAGTTCCAGCACCTTTCCCCCCACAAAATAGCACTAGCTGTTGTGTTGATAAAATGGGAAAGAGGGAGAACAGGGCATGCAATCTTGAATTCCTTAGAGGAAAGGTGGGATATAGTTGCCATAAAGAGGTAAATAAAAGTGCTTAGGTTACACCAGGGATGGGGAAACTGTGGCCTGCCAAATATTCCTGGAATACAACTCCCATCATCCCTAATCATTGCTAGCAGGGGCTGGTGGGAGTAGGGGGGCAACAACATCTGGGGGTCCATTAGTTGCTCTTGCTGTAGACTTATTTGCAAGGCATGCATGGAGAGAGAGAGAGAGAGAGAGAGAGAGAGAGAGAGAGAGAGAGAGAGAGAGAGAGAGTTGTGTTATGGGATATTGGCATTATAGAGCTACCTTTGAAGGTGACCCGGAAACTACAATTAATCCAGAATGCGGCAGCTAGACTAGTGACTGGGAGCGGCCACCAAGACCATATAACACCAGTCTTGAAAGACCTACACTGGCTCCCAGTACGTTTCCGAGCACAATTCAAAGTGTTGGTGCTGACCTTTAAAGCCCTAAACGGCCTCGGTCCAGTATACCTGAAGGAGCATCTCTACCTCCATCGTTCTGCCCAGACAATGAGGTCCAGCACCGAGGGCCTTCTGGCGGTTCCCTCGCTGCAAGAAGCCAAGTTACAGGGAACCAGGTAGAGGGCCTTCTCGGTAGTGGCGCCCGCCCTGTGGAACGTCCTCCCACCAGATGGCAAAGAGAAAAATAACTTCCAAACTTTTAGAAGACATCTAAAGGCAGCCCTGTTTAGGGAAGCTTTTAATGTTTAATAGGTTATTGTATTTTAGTGTTCTGTTGGAAGCCTCCCAGAGTGGCTGGGGGGGACCCAGGCAGATGGGTGGGGTATAAATAATAAATTATTATTATTATTATTATTATTATTATTATTATTATTATTATTATTATTAAAGACCAGGAACCACCACCTGTGACTTAAGTTTCTAGTTCTCTGTGTTTCTCCAGAATTCCTAAAAGGATAGATACCAATCCCTGGATTCCACTAAAGCATTCTGGACACAGACATACCTGCTGTGTGTTTCACTGGCAGTTTACCTGTTCTAAGCTTTGGGGATGTGCAGAGTTAGGGGAGCAGAGATTGCCTCTGAGACGGACTGTTAGCTTCAAGCCTTCAACATGAAACTATTTCACAGGGACAAGGGGAGTAGGGGGAAGTGTTCTATGTTTTCTCTGTTGTGGCACCTTCATTTACAAAACATATTTGTCAAGTCTTTTCCTAAGAATAATGTGGGGATGCGGTTTACCATCACTCTTCTTAATGGGACTGTCTTAGTCTTACGGTAAACAACCATAACTCTTAGGGCTTTGGTCAGTGTAATGTTTTCGGCATCCAATTCATTGTTTTCTTTTTAAAATAAATAAATAAATAAAATTGTCATGTAAAATGAATTGGGGAGGGAGAATTCTCCATCTGTTGTTCCCATCCCACCCCCAAGGAAAACTGAAAGAGGGGTGAATAACCTGGAATGCATAGATGAAATGGAAGTGAAGGCAAGGTTCTCTGAACTCTAATGGTGCAGTGACATCACTGGCTGAAATGTGGTTTAACAACCCTGCTTCACTGCAGGAGACCTTGGGAACTATACTTCATTGCAAGGATAAAGTACATTAGCTCCCAGTACATTTCCGGGCACAATTCAAAGTGTTGGTGCTGACCTTTAAAGTCCTAAAAGGCCTCAGTCCAGTATACCTGAAGGAGCGTCTTCACCCCCATTGTTCTGCCCAGACACTGAGGTCCAACTCTGAGGGCCTTCTGGCAGTTTCCTCACTGAAAGAAGTGAAGCTACAGGGAACCAGGCAGAGGGCCTTCTCAGTAGTGGCACACGCCCTATGGAAAGCCTCCCATCAGATGTCAAGGAAATAAACAACCACCTGACTTTTAGAAGACAGGTGAAGGCAGCCCTGTTTAGGGAAGCTTTTAATTTTTGATGAATTATTGTATTTTAATATTTTGCTAGAAGCCTCCCAGAGTGGCTGGAGAAACACAGCCAGATGGGTGGGCTACAAATAATAAATTGTTGCTGTTGTTGTTGTTTAAGCTGGGGAATAAATGAAGCTCAGTTTGCATTTGCACCCTACCATTCAATCTAATTTTCAGGTCCCAAAAAAACACACAAAGTGAAACTCAGCTGTCCTTTAAAGTTCTACCACCACCATGCACAAACCCCAAAGAAAACTCAGAAATGTGACTGGCATCAAGGTTAAAGTATGCAAAGTTGAAGAAACTGCACACCAACCTTAAACCAAATAACCAAATTCAAAGAATTACATGCTCCAGCCATCTGGGCATGTAACACAGCCAGAATCTGAGACTCCCAAGTCAAGCATGGGTAGGAAATAACTTACTAGGTGAACCTGGACTTTGAACCCAGCAAATACAACTAGGCACTGTGGACAAGCCATCCCCTGCAGTGCACATGCCAGACCCAGAAGCAGAGGCGTAGGAAGGGGGGTGCGGCGGCGCAGTCCGCCCCAGGTGTCATCCCTGAGGGGGTGACAAAATGGCAAACCATGGGGGCAGCAGTTACCGCGGGGCCTAGCCTGCAGCACGCCTGAGCCACACGTCTCTCCTGGGAGTGATGCAGTGGCTTGGGCGGGCCCCGCAATACCTGAAACGGCAGCGTGGGGCTTGTGTCCACCAGGCGGACTCCGTGGGCAGCTCACCGCAGCACCTCTCTGGGTGGATCGCCACAGCACACGCACCCCTGGGCAAATCGCCCCACCCCCGTCCCAAGGAGAGAGAGTCCCAAGGGCCGGATAGGCAACATCTGGAGAACAACATTTGGCCTCTGTCCTGAGATTCCCCAACCTTGCTCATAGGCCTGCTGTGTTAAGCAGAGGTGAGGAACCAGTGTCTCTGCCAGTGTTGCGGGGCCCTTTTCCCCTAGCCATTGGCTATGCAGGTTGGGCCAAATGAGAAGTTGGGTTCCACCTAGAGGACCCCCCGGTCCCACCTGCAGCAAAGCTTCAAAAACCAGCTTTTTCATTCTCCCTCGCCTTCTCCAAGATCATTATTCTAAATGAGTACAAAGGTTAAACTCATTGACACAAACTCTCCCAGCCATTTGATACAATCCACCTGGAAATGATTGTGGCAGGGTTATTCACTGGGAAAATTGGCTGCCTTCAGATAAATGTGTATGAGGATAAGGGGGTGCCTAATCTATCTCAGTGGGTTCTTTTCTCCGGGGCTGCCTCCAAACACAAGTTGCTAGAGTGGTAGGAGAAAGTAGAGAAAGTGGGCAAAAGAAAGGTTTTTTAGTCCCTCTCATAATGCTAGAACTCAGGGTCAAATGTACTGAACCTTCAATTCCGACTGAATGTTGGAAAATTCAGGGTAGACAACAGAAAAGCCT
This sequence comes from Podarcis melisellensis, assembly GCF_964234715.1. Taxonomy (NCBI): domain Eukaryota; kingdom Metazoa; phylum Chordata; class Lepidosauria; order Squamata; family Lacertidae; genus Podarcis; species Podarcis melisellensis. The sequence continues at coordinate 21,093,400 of NC_138546.1, forward strand.
TATTTGTGCAGCACATAGTTCAACTATGGAACTCACTCCCACAGGAGGTTGTGATGGCCACCAACTTGGATGGCTTTAAAACAGGGTTAGACATATTCTTGGAGGATACTGTTATGGATGACTACTAGATAGTTTTTCACATCAAGGCACCAAGAAAACACTCAGACCTGGCATTCTGCAAGCATTCCAAGGGGATTCACACAGATCACTGGTTCATAAAGGGACATCACAACGGCATTCCTCTGGCTCTCCCTGGAGACTCTGGTTGTCAGTTAAATGGCAAAAAAACAAGGCAGGCAGGCATCTATGCCATCTGGGACCTGTCACAAAGTCATGTTGCTTCTCTCTGTACAACAGGGGCAGCTAACTGCTGCCATCAGCCCCAGCCAGCATGGCCAAAGGTCATGGATGATGGGAGCTGGAGTCCCCTCACTTCTATCTACATCTGTCTACTCTCCAATGCATTCATCTCTCTCATGTGGTGTCCCTTCTTAAACCCTTACACTGAGCAATCCTTTCAACATCCATTCCTGGATGATATTTCCCTTATTTTGGTGTAAAAGACTTCTCCTGGGACAGGAGAGCCAATTGTTTTATTAAGGCACAGATAAAACTGGGCTATGCCTCCTTTAACGATTGTTCATTCCAGCTTGGGAACCCCAAATGCGGTTTCTGATAACTGAAGCGTTAGATTGACCTGAAATTTTAAACAAAGTAAAATAAGGAGGGGGAGAGGTGGTAGAGGGTATTCCAGATGGGGAAAAGGTGTTTGATCTAATCTCTTCAGATTTCTGTCAAGGATTTCATATAGCATCACATGAGAAATGGCAGAACAAATTGAAGATGCTACAGATTAATCCAGAGGATTAAAAATGGATTAAGGAATGGACAAACAGCAAGAAATTGCTGCATCAAGCCAAACTTTCAAGTTTGCAAGAGGGTTTTGTGTTTGGGGTTTTTGTGTTTTGTTTTTTAGTTCTGAAAGGCTGTCCAGGTGCCTCAATTTTGTTTCAATGGCGTAAGTTTGGAAGAAAGTTGACAACTGCTGACATGGAAGGTGGGATATGGACTACTTTTAAAGTGACACCAAAACTCTTTTCTATTTTAGAGAACATTGAGTGAAGAAGGTGAAGCCTAGTAGCAAAGATGAGTGCCTTGGAGTTTACAAGATACCATTTCTCCTGAATGTCTTAATGGGCGTGTTGAATCACGAGAGAGAAGCCCTTTGGAGGCTGCTTCAAGGGATGCACTTAGCTTTATTGCTCAACCTCTTGCATTCTAGATGTGGACAAACACTCAGGTTGATGGGGAAGATGCAAAGGATGCAAGGAAGAACACCAGAAGATCCTGGCTGCTGGACCAGGCCAAGGGCCCATCTAGACCAGCATCCTGTTCACACAGTGGACAACCAGATGCTTCTTCTAGGAATCCCTCAAGCAGGTCCTGAGCATAGCTGTCAACATTTCCCTTTTTTAAAAGGGAAATTTCCTTATTCCGAAAAGGATTCCTCACAAGAAAAGGGAAAAGTTGACAGTTATGGTCCTGAGTGCAGCAGTGCTCTTCCCACCTGAGGTTTCCAGCAACTGATGTTCAGAGGCACACTGCCTCCAACAATGGATGTTGGAAACAGCCATCAGAGTTATTACCATTGATAGCCTTATCCCTCCATGAATTTGTCTAATCCTCTTTTGAAGCCATCCAAGGGGAACTTTCATAAGGACACAAAAAGTGGATCCCTGCCTCAAAGCATTGTTTGTCTGTTGGCTGGCAATTTCTCCCCTGACCCAATTTTTGAATGCCACCAGCATTAAGTCCTCTTCTTCAATGCTCGGTGTGGAACTGCCCTTTTAAGATTGTTTGGGCCCTCTAGCTATGGGCGGGGGAGAAATTTCTTCATTTCACATTTTCATGCAGACCTTTGAATTTCACCCGTGTAACATGCAAAGCTGTTCTCCAACAGAGGGGAATGGTCTGGGCAGGAGGAAAGTTTAGGAAGAATGGCCCCTAAGACATTTCTCTAAGTTTAGGGTCGGGCCTTACCAAATCTGTCAAGTAGTTTCCATTCAGGTAGGGATGGAACAGCTTCCATAACATGTGACAGTCAAGGAGTCCCCCCCCCCCACACACACACAGGGATCTGATTCTGGAAATTAAGAACCAAATTCCAACACTGGAGACATCTGCTTACATTAAACATCTAAATTAAAAGTCGTATGTTTCACACTGGAGGTTGTCCCATTATGGTGAATGGAGCACTGTTCTGCCAACCTCAGTCAATCCCCACCTGCCTGCCATTTTGCCATTAGCCCAACGGGTAGCGCTGGCTGTCAGCTTCCTCTCCTTGGTCTCCGCATTGCCCTAGTGGAACTCAGCAGGGAGGACAATGGAACAAAATTAAAATCAGTCGTCCCTGCTATCCAATCACTCTGGTTCCCCCTGTCATTGGCTCTGGCGCCACCTACTGCTGGCCTCCCCACCTTCTGCACTAACAGTCCCAATAAGTGTCAGTGCATTTGCATTTATCCCAGAGTTAAAGGAGCTCTTGGACATTCATTCTTCTCATCTGATCTCAGCTTCTGCTTCTTTCCCTCCAGAAACAGTAGGCTATGAAGCTTCAGATATATATGTATGTGATGCTTTGTCACCTCCTGTTATATATTCTCTTGCCAGCTCTAATCATCTCCTTTTGTTCTTGCTGATGAGGTCTTACTGCCCCACTTGCTGAACTCCTTGGGTTTGTCAGCCAATCAAGCCTGACCAGTTTCAGCAGTGTTAAGCTTAGCAACTATTTCAGTTACTCCAAGATCTGTCCCCATCGATCCCTCCCCCTCCCCCGTGCTCTTCTCTTCTCTCTTCCTCTCTCCCTCAAAAGTCAGCATGCCAGGAATTCATGTCAGATGTCGGCAGACTTCAGAGTCACCACTGATAACCTGCTGTCTCAGCACAACATGGTAGAAGAGGGAGCAGCTGCCTGCCTCTCTCTCTCTCTCCCTTTCTCTGATTGTCTGGCGAATTGGGAAAACATCATGCAAAAGGCAACAATTCTGCTGGTAGGGAAAATTGCTGAACGGCACCTGCATAGGAAAACAATACCATCTGGTTTCTCATTCTCCTGTTTCATTCATCTTTCTCCCCTCCTTTTTCGGTAATCCCTTTTACAAAGCCGCGGAACCTTTCGCCATTAATACACTATGAAAGAAATATGGGGAGGGGGGAATTAATACAAATCTGCAGGGCTCTTGGGGAACCTAGGCCTCTGGAACTCCTTGACACATGACAGCACAAAGAAAGTACCCTAAGAAGATGGCCAGGTCTGCAGCATGCATTTAAAGCACAGTTCCTGTCATGAAGTTTCAATTCCAAGAATGGTTTAATAGGCAATCCCTCTTTTCCAAGGAAGTCTGGGAATTGTAGCTGTGATGGCCTGGGATTCCGATTCAGAGGATGAACCAGAGGAATCCCAGCCTGCACAGGAGTCCCCGCCTCCAGGGCCGGCTGAACTGGGGCAAGGCCTAGATGCTGAAGAGCCTGCACCTGTGGCAGAGCATCAGGAGCTGGCCCCAGGTGAAGCCCTTCTGGCCCCAGAGGGGCTTGACGACTCAGTGGCCACAGGTGAGCCTCCTCCAGGGCCCAGTAACCCTTCGGCCTCTCCTGATCTGCAGAGGCTTAGGGCAGAGAGGCGAAGGGAACTGGTTGCCCCCAGGAGGAGTGCTCGCCTTAAGGCCAGAGGAGGCGGGGCTCCTGGGGGCCGGGACCGCCCCCGGCCTTAGAAGAGGATAAAAGCCCAGTCAGCCCGGCCCCAGGTTGCGGAAGCAACGTCGTTGTTGGCTTCGTACCTTCCTGTGTTCCTGATCCCTGCTCGGCCTCCTGTTCCTGACCATCCGGTGCTCCTGTTCCCTGCTCGGCCTCCTGTTCCTGACCATCCGGTGCTCCTGTTCCCTGCTCGGCCTCCTGTTCCTGATCATCCGGTGCTCCTGTTCCCTGCTCGGCCTCCTGTTCCTGTTCATCCGGTGTTCCTGTTCCCTGCTCAGCCTCCTGTTCCAGCGTTCCTGTTCCCCGCCCGGCTCTCTGCCTCAGACCTCGCCCCTCTTCGTGTGGACTCTGCTTACACCCACGGTACCTTACCCCCGGGACCAGCACAGTTTGCTCCCGCCACACCCGCACTCCCCCTTCGTTGGGGTGCGTTCGGGAAGAGCCAGAGGCCATGGCTGACCAGGCAGCTGCACTGGTGGCTTTGGCCCAGGAGAACCAGGCCTTGACTCACACCGTGCAGCAGCTCAGTGACGTGGTTACGGCACTTCAGCAACGCTTGGAAGCCCTACCGGCTCCTGGGGCCAACGCCCCGGCTCCTGGCAAGTACCCAGTGGCTTTGCCTGAGAAATTTGATGGGGCCCTGGCCAGCTTTCCCATGTTCCTGGCCCAGGCCAAGCTGTATATTCAGGGGCGAGCCCGGAACTTTCCCGACGACCGCACCAAGGTGCACTTTTTGATTAGTTTGTTAAAGGACCAGGCGGCCAAGTGGGCGTTGCCGCTACTCAGGCAAGACTCCCCCTTGCTGGCAGACTATACGGGGTTTTGCAATCATTTGGAGGCCGCGTTCGGCAACCCCCAGAAAGGGAGTCAAGCCAACCGGGCGATTCGGCGGTTGAAACAGGGCAAGTCCACGGTGGCCGCATATACCACGGAGTTTCGGCTGTTGGCACAGGACTTGACCTGGAATGACTCGGCGCTGCGGGACCAGTATCTCGAAGGGCTTTCGGACGAGATACTGGACCAGCTGGCCACAATGGAACGCCCCACCACGCTAGACACTCTCATTCAACGGAGTCTACAAATAGACGACCGGCTAGAGGATCGTCGTCAGGCCCGGGGTCGCCGACACTACCAGTTCGCGGCACCAGCTTCTTCCGGCAGCCCCACGGTCACAACTGATTTAACGGAGGAGCCTATGCAGCTCGGGGCAGTGCGGCCACGCCTTTCCCCCGCAGAGAAGGCGCGGCGTCGGGAGGGAAATCTCTGTCTCTACTGTGGCGGAAGTGGACACTTCGCTCGGTCCTGCCCTGAGAAACGCCAGCCGCAGGGAAACCGCCAACCCCAGTAGCTGATGGCCCTAGCTACCGGGGGTCCCGAACCGCGCAGAATGGGCCCGCACCAATGGACTTGCAACATCTTATGGTTTCGGTACGTTTATACCCTCCAGGTGGGCCCTGGATCCTCACCCATGCTTTGGTAGATTCAGGGGCAACCCGCTCCTATATGGACGCTGCTTTTGCTGCCCATCATCAGGTGCCACTTCGGAACAAGCCAGTACCGGTCCAGGTGGAAGCAATTGACGGACGACTTCTGCGTTCAGGTGCCGTTACTCAGGAGACTCAGCCCCTGGTCCTGTGTCTCCAGCAGCACCGGGAGTTGCGAACTTTGGACATTGCCTCTATGCCCCGCTTCCCCCTGGTGCTCGGGATGGACTGGCTGGAAGCCCACAACGTTCAGATTGACTGGGTCAAACGGACCGTGCACTTCCCAGACCCATGTTCCCATGCTCAATCCGAGACACTGGCGGCCGCACCCTCAGAGGAGGCAGCACCCACGCTCCCAGCCGTGTACCAGGACTACCAGGACGTGTTCGAGGAATGGGGGGCAGACCAGCTGCCGCCGCATCGGCCTTTTGACTGCGGCATAGACCTCCAACCCGGAGCGCCTTTACCAGTAAGTCGCTTATATTCTCTAACAGAGCCAGAGCGCGAGGCTTTGCAGGACTTCTTGCGCAAGAACCTGGAGCGTGGGTTCATTAGGCCTTCCACCTCGCCTACTGCGGCACCAGTGCTTTTTGTTAAGAAGAAATGTGGGGAACTCCGCCCTTGCCATGATTACTGAGCCCTGAACAAAATTACCATCCCAGACCGGTACCCCTTGCCCCTTATCTCGGAGTTACTGGAGCAGGTGCAAGGGGCACAGGTGTTCACCAAGCTGGACCTCCGGGGGGCCTACAACTTGATTCTGATCCGAGCCGGGGATGAGTGGAAGACAGCGTTTGGGACCCGGTACGGGCAGTTCGAATACTTGGTTATGCCTTTCGGTTTGTGCAACGCGCCTGCTGTGTTCCAACGCTACATCAACCACGTGTTTCAGGACTTGTTAGACAAGTACGTGGTGGTGTATTTGGACGACATACTGGTTTATTCCCGTGACCCAGCTCGCCATGAGGGACATGTCCGGACCGTGCTGCAGCGCTTGCGTGAGCACCGTTTGTACGCAAAGCTCAGCAAGTGCGAGTTCCATCAGCAGACTGTGGACTTCCTTGGTCACCGGCTCTCTCCAGATGGGGTGCAAATGGACCCTGGGAAGGTGACAGCGGTTCGAGAATGGGCGGCACCCCGGAACCGCAAGGACCTACAGCGTTTCCTGGGGTTCGCCAACTACTACCGGACCTTCATCGCAGATTATGCTCATCGCACCACCCCGTTGACCCGGCTACTGCGCCCAAAGACGCCGTTTTCCTGGGACAAGGAGGCAGAGGAGGCGTTTCAGGGGTTGAAGGCCTGTTTCCAGAGGGCGCCAATCTTACAACATCCTGACCCCTCTCGACCCTTTGTGGTGGAGACCGACGCCTCCAGTACGGCTCTCGGTGCTGTCTTGTCTCAACAGAATGGTCCTGAAGCGCCACTCTTACCCTGTGCCTTCTATTCCCGCCAGCTCCTACCAGCGGAGCGTAACTATACTGTGTGGGAGCGGGAACTACTGGCCATCAAGGTAGCCTTTGAGGTCTGGCGCCACCATCTTGAGGGGGCACGACATCCGGTGGAGGTGAGAACTGACCACCGGAACCTGGAGTACCTCCAGACCACCCGCAAGCTGAACCAAAGACAGATCCGGTGGGCGTTGTTCTTTTCCCGGTTCCAGTTCTGGATCCGCTACATCCCTAGCTCTCAGAACCAGAAGGCGGATGCCCTGTCCCGGAAACCTGAAGACAACGCAGACACGGTACAGCAAGCAGAACCCACCACGATCCTACCTCCGGCTGCATTTCTGGCCACCCAGGAGGCGGAGCCACTGCAGGCTCGGGTGCGGGAACAGCAGCGGGTCGACGCTTGGGCCCAGGAACGACTCCGGGAGCTGGCTGAAGGGTCCAGCCCACAGTATCCGGGGCTGATCCTGCATCAGGACCTTCTGCTGCACCACGGTCGTCTGTACATCCCGCCAGGGCCACTACAGCTGGAGGTTCTCCGGATGGCCCATGATGCCCCAGCAGCGGGGCACTTTGGACGGTATCGGACCACCCATCTGGTCAGTCGTGAGTTTTGGTGGCCCCGCCTGAAGGCTGACGTGGCTCGCTACGTTGCTGGTTGTGATGTCTGCCGGCGCGCCAAGGGCCCTACCGGGCGACCCCCCGGCCTACTTCAGCCATTGCCAGTTCCACCGCGCCCTTGGCACACGGTTTCGTTGGACTTTGTAGTGGACTTACCCCCGTCTCGTGGCTGTACCTGCCTTCTGGTTTTCTCCGACCATTTCACCAAGATGGTGCACTGCGCTCCCTGTCCATCTGTACCCACAGCCAAGGAAACCGCTCAGCTGTACCTTCAGCATGTCTTCCGCCTGCATGGCCTACCTGAGCGCGTGGTGTCCGACCGGGACGTTCAGTTCACATCCCGGTTCTGGCGAGCATTACACCAGACCCTCGGGACAGAGGTCTGCCTCTCGTCAGCCTACCACCCACAGACCGATGGCCAGACGGAACGGGCGAACGCGGTGCTGGAGCAGTACCTCCGGTGTTACTGCAGCTACCAGCAGGACGACTGGGTCGACCACCTGGCATTGGCGGAGTTCGCCTACAACAACGCGGTGAATGCATCCACCCAGCAGACCCCGTTCCAGGCCAGTTATGGTTATCATCCACGGCTGTTTCCGGATGTGCTGCCGGCATCCGCGGTCCCGGCGTGGCTTCAAGAGCTCCAGTCCCAGCAACAGCTTTTGGTGGAGCAACTGCACCAGGCCAAGGAAGCGTACAAAGCCCAGGCCGACCGCCACCGCCAGGTGGGGCTGGAACTTCGCGTCGGTGACCTGGTTTGGCTCTCCACGCGCCACCTCCACCCCTCTCGACCTTCGCGGAAGTTGGACGCCCGCTTCACCGGCCCGTTCCCTATCGTGGACCAAGTCTCTCCTGTGGCATTCCGTCTCCGGTTACCCGCAACCCTGAAGGTTCACCAGGTCTTCCACAGGTCCCTTTTGAGTCCGGTGGCCCCACCCGACGAGTTCCACCCGAACCGTCCCCGCCCGCAGCCAGTGTTGGTTCAGGGAGAGCCTGAGTACGAGGTGGAACGCATCCTGGACTCCCGATACCGCAGGGGAAAGCTGCAGTATCTCATTGACTGGAAGGGGTACGGACCGGAGGACCGTTCCTGGGAACCAGCGGCCAACGTCCACGCACCTGCCTGCCTCCGAGAGTTCCATGCGATGTACCCCGGCAAGCCGGGTCCGGACCCTCGGTTGAGGGGGGGGGCCTGGGAGGGGGGATGGTGTGATGGCCTGGGATTCCGATTCAGAGGATGAACCAGAGGAATCCCAGCCTGCACAGGAGTCCCCGCCTCCAGGGCCGGCTGAACTGGGGCAAGGCCTAGATGCTGAAGAGCCTGCACCTGTGGCAGAGCATCAGGAGCTGGCCCCAGGTGAAGCCCTTCTGGCCCCAGAGGGGCTTGACGACTCAGTGGCCACAGGTGAGCCTCCTCCAGGGCCCAGTAACCCTTCGGCCTCTCCTGATCTGCAGAGGCTTAGGGCAGAGAGGCGAAGGGAACTGGTTGCCCCCAGGAGGAGTGCTCGCCTTAAGGCCAGAGGAGGCGGGGCTCCTGGGGGCCGGGACCGCCCCCGGCCTTAGAAGAGGATAAAAGCCCAGTCAGCCCGGCCCCAGGTTGCGGAAGCAACGTCGTTGTTGGCTTCGTACCTTCCTGTGTTCCTGATCCCTGCTCGGCCTCCTGTTCCTGACCATCCGGTGCTCCTGTTCCCTGCTCGGCCTCCTGTTCCTGACCATCCGGTGCTCCTGTTCCCTGCTCGGCCTCCTGTTCCTGATCATCCGGTGCTCCTGTTCCCTGCTCGGCCTCCTGTTCCTGTTCATCCGGTGTTCCTGTTCCCTGCTCAGCCTCCTGTTCCAGCGTTCCTGTTCCCCGCCCGGCTCTCTGCCTCAGACCTCGCCCCTCTTCGTGTGGACTCTGCTTACACCCACGGTACCTTACCCCCGGGACCAGCACAGTAGCTCTTGGAAGCAAGTAGGGATCTCCTGACAAGTCTCAGTCACTAGGATTCTTTTGGAGAAGCCATGCTGTCAGGGGTTCAGGAGCAGAGGGACAGGGGAAAGAGGAAGCGGAGAGCGAAGGGGAACAATCCGAGGGCAGCGTAGGTGAGGATGACAGTGGAGCAAGAGATTCCATGAGTCTGTCCAGTGATTCGGAAGATTCCCAGAAGGGGGCACCGATAGCCAGAGCAAGGGGGTTCCCGGGAGGGAGGCACCAGAAGCAAGGAACCAGCGGTGACTCCCAAAGCAGCAGCTGGAGATCGGGACCAGGTTCCCCACCAGAGCGTAGCGGGGGGGAAGAGTCCCAGGTGTCAGGACCGGTTTCCACTCCAGGGGAAAGAGAAGATGAGTCAGGGCTGACCACGCCCCTGTCGCTGAGTGAGGGAATAGAGGGGAAGTCAGATCCAGTTAGCCCCCCCCCCCGAAGGAGGAAGCAGTGAAAGGAGCAGTGTAACGGTCAGGAGGAAGGTTACCAGCTGGGCACGCGTGCCAAGTTCAAATGCACAGGCGCGCGGGACAGCCGGGAGCGCAGACTGGGAGCCAGGTCCTAAAGCACGCCGGAGGCAGGGGGAAGAATCCGGGGACTCGTCAGCATCAGCATCAGAAGAGTCCAGAAAGGGCAACACCCCAGCAGGCAGAAGGACCCAGAGGAGAAAGGAGCAAAGGAGGAGGTGGAGCAAGGCTAGGGTCTTGAACTGGTGTCTGGGGGGAGGAGATTCAGACGGAGCTTCAGCGGTCTAGGGTTGAGACGTAGAGCTGCGCGCCGCAGCTTTGGAATCGAAACGGAACTTTAATAAAGACTTTTGTATATAACAAGAACTGGCGTTGGTCCTCTGTGAGCTGGGACCTTGGGCAGCTCTGACACATGCCTTTTTAAAGTGGTATGATTCTGCTGTGTATGTATGGCGGGGGTGTGGCTAAAGTGTATAAAACCTGTCTAACAGCACAATCCTAACTGTTTCTATGCAGGAAAACTTGTATTTAATTCAATGGGACTTGCTCCCAGGTAAGAAGATTTCCATCAGTTTTTGAACTTTCAAATCTGCATGGAAATGTGCAGTGCTTTTTTTTCTGGGGGTGATGCTGGGGTACGCATACCCCTAAACATTTTGTGAATCTTCTACCTTTGTCCATTTACTGTACTTATTTTCCCCGATTTGAACAATAAAATGGTGATTTTCTTGAGTCAAAATGAGAGTTCCCCTAAACATTTTCTAAGAAATAAAGCCATAGAAATGTGTGTTCTTGGTCCCCTGGAAAAGACTGGATGTACACTCCCCCAATTTCACTTCCTGTAAATGAGGTGGACTCTTTATAAACTCATCCTTGTTCACAAAGCACAACAGCAAACTTGTTTCACCCAGTTTTCACCAGTGAGTGAAGCTGTTGTAACTGTCTGCATCTTGGAGAGGCAGGTTGTAGGCTTCATCTGCCATCCCTGAGCTGGTCCTTGGTGGCATTGCCATAAATCTTATTCAGCTGGAGGGCCACATCTTCCTATAGGCAACCTTCCAAGGGCCACATGCCAGTGGTGGCCAGAGACAGTGGCAGAAACAAGCAGAGTAGCAAGTGCAAATTTTCCCTTTGTAAAGTAAGCCAGTACCTTCACACACTCACACTCTCCTCTCTGCCCCCCATCTAGACAACCATGAGGCATTATCCAAGCTCATGGACAAAAGGAGGGTATAAAACAAGTCAGAGGTATGGACTTAGGAGAGTCCTGGGGGCCAGATAGGGAGCCTGGGAGGGCCATGTTCGGCCCCTAGCCTGAGATTCCCCATCCCTGACATAATGATTTGTAAACTGCTTACAAAACTTGGGCTAAAAAAGGCAGGACAGAATAAAGCTACTATCACTGTTTTATATGAAAAGAGTAAGGTGGGGAGGGAGGGAGGGAGAGAAGAAAGAATATTGAAAGTGTTTTAATTGCAGGAGGATGCCATTGCCTCCAGCAAAAATTCTGCTTCTATCATAAATTTTTCATATGACCCCACGAGAATGCAAAACTGAAAACTTTACCCTCTAAGTAAAAGTCAATGAACCTCGTACCAGCCTCATATCCCGGAAGCCTTGCACTCAGGAATATTAATTTAATTAAGATCACTGTAATAAATTCTGTTGGGAAGCTTTCCTGAAACACAATATAGCTTACGAGTTGGCTTTTGATGAAACTTACTTACAGATTTTCACTAACATTTTTGGCAATGTTAAAAAACAAACAAACCACCCCTCATTTTTTTTTTTACCCAAAGTTCAACAGCCCTGGCAAAAAAAAATGTTTGTTTCTGTGTAATTGTGGGGTTCCTCTAAGTTTTCAGACATTCCCCCCATCATCAAATAAATAGCTAGATCACCCTCACACATTTCTTTCTGAAGGCAGGAGTACCAGGTCAGAAAAATGTGGGGGTGCAGAAGATCTTGGACACCTCAACCTTTCAAAACAACATGAAACTTTTGGGAGAAGTCATTAGGGATTGGGGGTACAGTAACATCAGTAAGCTGACAACACCTCAATCTCCTTTTCTGTTACATATGAGTCAGCAGTGGACTACTGTTTGGATGAGGATGAAGGTGTTGAAACTGAATCCTGATAAGCCCTTGTCAGTGAACAGTTCCTGGTTTGGGGAATTAGGAAATGGCCTGTTATGGATGGACTTATACCCCTCTGAAGGAACAGGCCCAAATTCTGTTGGTGCTGCTTGATGTTTACAAAAAATATAAAAGTTTTAAATTAAACAGTTTTTTAAAAAGATCAAAACAAATCAACATCTGTGTGTCCAGATAGACACGCCTAAACAAAAAGGGTTTAAGCAGGCACTAAAAAGGGTGCAGTGAAGTTGTCTGCCTGATGCCAATAGGCAAATATTTCCTAAGTGCAACATTAAAAGATCAGTTTCTTACAACAGAGAAGGCCGCTCCACTTCCTAGTGGAGGAGGCCACGTGGTCTCCCACCCACCGTGGGGGCGGGGCTAAGCCCCCATGTCATGAGGGAGCCCCAACCACATCACGGCCCCCGGCCAGCCAATCTGGTCGTCCAGGGGGCATGGCTTAGTGCATCTGAACAGCCTTGCAACTGGAAGATCTCCCTTCTTCTTCTTGCTTCCATGGATCTCGCTTCTGTTTACCTGCTTTGGGCTGTGGGTCTGCTTTAGCTACCGCTGCTTCCCACTTTTGTTCCTGCACTCCGGTTACTGCCTTCGTCCTGCTGCATTGAGAGTTGGAGTCCTCTACTCCAAGGCGCGGCTTGGAACAGCTGACGACTTGTGGCTCAGAGATCGCTCCTTCCCAGCTAGGGAAGTCGGTAATGTTGTGTGTGGTTGGAGTGTGTATTTTCCCCCAACTGTTCATTACTGTTCCGGCCAAACCATTATATACCAATAGTAACACTTTGAGAGCTGTGACCATAAAGAGTGAGAGCTGGACCATAAAGAAGGCTGATCGCTGAAGAATTGATGCTTTTGAATTATGGTGCTGGAGGAGACTCTTGAGAGTCCCATGGACTGCAAGAAGATCAAACCTATCCAATTTTAAGGAAATCAGCCCTGAGTGCTCACTGGAAGGACAGGTCGTGAAGCTGAGGCTCCAATACTTTGGCCACCTCATGAGAAGAGAAGACTCCCTGGGAAAGACCCTGATGTTGGGAAAGATGGAGGGCACAAGGAGAAGGGGACGACAGAGGAATAGATGGTTGGACAGTGTTCTCAAAGCTACCAGCATGAGTTTGACCAAATTGTGGGAGGCAGTGGAAGACAGGAGTGCCTGGTGTGCTCTGGTCCACGGGGTCATGAAGAGTCAGACACAACTAAACAACAACAACAACAAACACTTTGAACTTGACCCCATAACAAATTGACAACCAGTGCAGAACTTGGAGCAGGGGTCTCACTCCTGTCAGCACTTGTGCTGCAGCTTTCTGCACTAACTGCACTTTGCAGGTCAAGCGCGAGAGAAGCCCCACATACAACATTTTTCAGCAATCCAAACTCTGAACTGCTGTGGCCAAGCTCCAGGAATGATTGAAGTTGTCATACCAACTAGTAAGAAAAAGGTGCTTCAATGACAAAACTGAATTCAAACCATTTCTTCCAAACCGCCCCCAGACCATTTCTTCCTTTCAAGCCCCCCAGCCTCAGAATGTTTCCATCCAATGAACCTAAGAACAGAAGAAGAGTCTGCTGAATCAGACCAACTTGTTCTTACAGTGACCACCCAGATGTCTGTGGGTAACCTGCAAGCTGGACCCAAGCACAAGGGCACACTCTTCCTGTACTTTTCAGAAGCTGGTATTGAAAAGCATTCCTACCTCTGACCATTGAAGCTGAACATAGCCATCATTGTGTGTAGCCATTGGCTAATGCATATGGCTTTGGTTTAGTATGCAAGAAAATTGACATTGCCGATAGAGCCAAACCAGTGTAGGGTTCAGAGCTCACATCTTTGGTATAAAAAGCAGACTTGGCATGTGGTCTTCCAGGTCACTGCCACCTGTTATAGAACTTAGTAATCATGTATGATTCCTCAAAAAAAGATTTTTATTTTATTCATGAGAATATTTTTTTTTAATGTGGAACATCAGAATGGGAGGCTATGTGGCGGAAGGCATTAAAAAGATATCTTACATGGACAGAAAACAGCCAATTATATTTTACACTGAGTAAGATTGGATATGGCCCTTTTCTTTATTTCTCTCCCCTCCTTCCCCTAGCCTATCTTTCCATCTGCCCTTTACTAAATGGCACAGTTCACTAAGATGCATAGACTGGCGCTGGTTGGTAGCAATGCTAAGCCCTTAACTACAGTATCTGTTCCCTCAAATTCCTCCAGGACTTATTTGCAAAAGGGCAAGAGAGCCAAATGTGGTATTTAGGTTCCAGTTCCCATTAAAGCAAAACAAACCCAGCAGTATACATAATAATCAAGCAAGGCAACCTGTAGCTATTTCTGATCGGACTAATGAAAAGAGATTCGCTTCCTGTTGATGATGTGGGTAACAGTTGTGTGCATGCTAGACTCACACAGAAGCCAAAGAAAGCACACAAGAGAAGATCCTGGTCACAGAATTCAACTTTTGGAGATTATTTTAAACAAAATTGTAAGGGTTATAGGGGTTGCTCGTGCGTAAGTTGCCGCCACTCCTGGCTAGATTGCCTGGTTAAACCTTTTCTGTCTGGACAGCCCTTCACTTCGTGGCTGTTCAGTCGCTAGCAGAATCCGTCAGTGGGCGTTTCTTGAACCTCTTCCAGCAAAGAAGTTCTTTGACGCCAAGTCTCTGCCTCCCCTCCCTGTGCGGAAGTCTTCTGCGCAGGGTGGGTGTGGGCAGCGGAGGACCCGTGCTCTCCCCGCTGGTCTCCGGCGAGGAGTCCTGGAGCCCCCTCGCCGATTCCCCCATCTGCCCCCCTTTATCCCTGGTGTTACGCTGATTTCCTTCCCCAGCCGATGAGCTGCCTCTCTCCCTGCTGGGCCCTTCTCCAGCATCGCTTTGGAGCCTTGCCTCCGCCTCTAGCTCCGATGGCAGTTCCCTGACAAAAATAAACCAAGTTTGCAATCCCTATGTTATTAAAGATACTTGTTAAAGCAGAAGAGGGGAACCTCAGTTGTGGATAATGGTGCATCTCATAGTGAACATATGCAAATATAAAAAGATGTATTGTATTAGGGAAAACTGCTTTGCAAAAAATGCATATATTAGAAGAAATTTGCACTAAAATGCAGGTGAATTTTCACGATGATGGCTTTTTTCGTAATGAAAACTGATGTGGAAATGTGGGGAACTGAACTTCTGACTGAGAAGATGAGAAAGAGAAAACAAAACTGGTAGATTTGTTCCTCTCTAACTCCAGCCCCTAATTTCCCCCAGTACCATAAATCCCCTTAAAGGCAGCATAGTCAGGCAGTTTCCCCCTTTGCAAGGGCCAAGGGTGGTTTTTCCTGATGAAGGAGGAGACTGAAAGAGGATGAAGTTCTACAAAAATAATTTGTTTTTTCAAGCCTTCCTTTCAAATGCTCAAAAAGGAACCAAACACAAACACGCACAACCCATCACCCCCTATAAGGAATGGTTCAAAAGTGCAACACTAGTTTTGTCACTTATTTAGTGGATAAATTTTATTCTATGTATATAGACTCCTGGGGGGGGGGGACACACAGATATTCCCATTGCCATAGCAGTATAAAGCAGCTGCCACAGACACCCAGAACCTTGTGTTTGTACCAGTGGCGTAGCGTGGGTTGTCAGCACCCGGGGCAAGGCAAGTAATTTGCGCCCCTAACCCTAACCCCCAGGTGTTGCGCCCGGTGCGGCCAGCCCCCCCTGCACCCCCCACGCTACGCCACTGGTTTGTACTGTGATCCATCACTCATAGGAGCTGTAAAGAAGAGAGCTGATCTCATCCATGCATGCATTTTTTCTATTTTTTTATTGAAATTTTGCCACTGGCCTTTTGGATTCATCAGCTATGAAATGCAACCCAAACCTTTTCATTCTTCATCCTCCCCACTCCACTCATCAAAGCCCTCCCTCCCTCCCATCCGCAATGAGGCCAGCTTGTAAAAACGATGTTCCACTATGTTCCCTATGGCTTCAAAAGCTTTTAGCTGCTTAAAGTTTCATTTGTTGTCTTGTCTGTTAGCCAAGGTTTAAACTTGGCTTTATTGTGCTGAACTGCAGAAGTTCAACCAGAAGGTACATATTCTTTGAGACCTTTGACACGGTCAGGAAAATAAATATTGTTACCCGTCTCTCAATTCTCTAAGCAATAAGCGCTCCAGGGGTTCCCGGTGTGCCCAAGCTCTGATCCCATTGAAATTAGGTCACTGGAGTCTTATTGGTGTTTTGGGATATGTAGTTTATTTGCAGCAGGTGATGGGGAACTTGCAATCCTCCAGATGTGCTGAACTCCATCATCCCTAGCCAGCATTGCTAATGGAGTTGGGGTCCAGCAACATTACCCACATATGAAGTTTATGTATACATCTACAGCATTAGACACCCACGAGACATAATTAAATCTCCCATAGTTCAGTTTAGCTCTCTCCTATGTTGGCTGCAGTCTAATCCTTGTTTGACTGTGTGACTCCAAGCTTGACAATTTGCAGGGGTCAGCAAACTTTTTCAGCAGGGGACCGGTCCACTGTCCCTCAGACCTTGTGAAGGCCCAGAATATATATATCATGAATTCCTATGCCCCACAAATAACCCAGATGTGCAATTTAAATAAAAGGACACATTCTACTCATGTAAAAACACGCTGATTCCCAGACCATCCATGGGACATATTTAGACATTGATTGGGCCGGATCCAGCCCCCAGGCCTTAGTTTGCCTACCCGTGGTTTAGGGCTCCTCTCTCTCTCCCTCTCTCTCTCTCTCCCTCTCTCTCTCTCATATACACACACACCCTCTCTCACACACATTTGGATGACATCACTTCCAGCTATGGAAGATGTAAGATGGAAAAATGACTACATTTTATACACTGGGTCTCATCTTCCAGAAGCAACTTCAGCTATTGGATTTCTGTAGCAACATACTGTCCCTCACATACATAACAAATGGGATCCAGCCAGGGCTATTTACTTAACAAAAGAAAATGGTCTGGCCATCATACCAGAAAGCAATCTCACTTCTACAGGATCACTGGGCTGTGGGGAACTATCCAGTCCAACCCCAATCCTCAGTAAATAGAAGATAGTGCATCAGTGGAATGAACTTGAGACTTTTTACATGCAGAGTGTAGGGTCTCTTGCTGAGCCTACACCTTGGCAGT
Source organism: Podarcis melisellensis (assembly GCF_964234715.1). NCBI lineage: Eukaryota > Metazoa > Chordata > Lepidosauria > Squamata > Lacertidae > Podarcis > Podarcis melisellensis. The sequence continues at coordinate 21,110,449 of NC_138546.1, forward strand.
CTGTTGCTCTTTTCCCTCTTACTGATGGAAGGCGAGCAAGAAAGAGAGAAACAGTGGAATGCTCATGGGAGACACATAATATGTTTGCTTCACCTTTTAACAGGACATAAAACAATTTAAGGAAAGATATGAGAGAGTCCTCCTCAAGGTCTCGAAGCTCATACCAGCTAATAGATTGATTTTGGTCAGAGGAACCAATCTTATTATAGTTGCTCGCTTGAACCGTGTGCATGTGGGTTTCAGAGTCTTGCTGATTCAGCACTCTTGGAGACAAATAAATATTACACTTTCTCCACACTCATCATAGATTTGTGGTGGTTGACAGATATTCTGTGTGTGCCCCCCCCCCAAACCTCTGTTTTATCTCTCCCCTTTTTCAGATTGTAAGCACAGAGAGGAAAGGAGTTAACGGATTTTGCACCAGACAGCACACATGGCAAGGGCAGTGAATCTGAACCCAGGCAACATATCTGGCAGGAGACTTTTCAGTCCCAAGGGTAACTTGCAGCCCAAGAAGAAGAGGGGGTAGGTAGTGGGGCTGTGCCCCTGCCTGTGGCCCTCAGATCAGGCCCATTTGCCCGGTGCCACCATGATGACAACCACCCCAGATCTGTCCCTGAATTGAGAGGACAGAACTAAGGGTTTTTTTAAGGAGGGATTAAACCCTATTTTAACATACAGCTAAAATGGAGGGTTTAAATATGACATGTAGTCTGGCACTGTGCAGTATTGGATCCCCTTCATAGATGGCTGTTAAGTGGGAGGATCTGATCCTGCATGCCTCGCCTGCATTCAGGAGATGGGGCCCACAAAGGAGCTACTCACAGGGAGGATCCAATTAAGCAGATCCAATTAAGTGGCCAGATCCAATCCTGCATGGTGCTGCTTCAGGGGGCAGGAAGGAGGACCTGGCAATTTTAAATATAACAAGCAGTATAGAAATTGGATAGATAGATTGATTGATAAATGTGATAAATACCACGGATTGCTGGGCCAAATAACAAGGGGAACTGGGGTGATTTAGGGGTTATTCCTCAACCTGCTGGTTCAGTGTGAATACCTTCCTTAATTCAGTCCAGATCCCCCCAGTCCAGAGCCTTGTGACACTCTTTCACTCTGCTGTTTCCTAATTTAATATTAGCACTGACCCTGCTCCAAAAAGTGAATTGGGGCCAGGTCTAGGTTAGGTGTTTCCCAAGTTAGTCAATAGGAGCAGGGCTGTGCAAAGTCCTGGTTTTTAGCCACTAAAACAGGATGGGACAGACTTGTAACTGAAGACATGTGAAAATGACATGGAATAAAAGCAGGCTGATCTGCTCATCCCTCATCAAGTTTGCAGCTCTTGTTTGGAACTTTGCAGCAAGAGTTCTCATTCCGCAGTGTATTTTGAGTCGGTGGGGGGAGCACAACTTGGGGTACAAGCTTTTCAAACCTCCACTGCCCTACTTAAGTGATACCTTGTCATACAGTGTTATGTAATTTGAAGGTTAACACAGGGCACCAGTCCAGCTCCTTTGTGGATGGAATACACTGTCACGTACTGCTTGGAAATAAAATGTTTAAGAACCAAAGGAATGCTGAATTATGAAGCTAAAATTGAATTATGCCTAACCTCCTGAACAGCCAGTGCACTTAAGAAATTATTTCCCCATCAATGGGATTCCCTTTTTCTCATGCCCCCACCCTTATACCTTTTTTGTGTGCTGGGGGGGGGGAGAGATTTGCAGTCTCTTTTTCCTTAAGTGTCTTGCTTTTGTCCAGGCAATCTATGAAAAGCAGATGCTTCCAAGTGCAACACAGTCAGCCAGAGAGAGCAACACACACCATCTTGGTTCATGTGATAAAATATTTACTCTTTCAAAACTTTCTTTAAAAAACAACACAGCAGTCGAGGGTTCTTTCCCTCCCTTCTTTTTTTAAGTTAAGTGGGTAAATTGCTTAAGGCACCATTTCCCCTCATGGTAACATTTGGGAGTAAAAAAAAAAAAGCCAATAGATAAGATTTACAGAGTCCTCTGCACTACTTAAATTAGTGTGTGTGTGTGTGTGGAGAGAGTGAATGAGAGAATTGTAGTTATGGTTTTTAGGACATTGGTGGTCTAGATAGTGACAACAAAGAAGGTGGATATATCCCCAGTTCTTGACTATCAGGGACCAGGAGTCAGATTCCTTTCATCAGGTGATGGAGGTTAGAACTCAACATCTGAAGCGGAAAGGCATGCAGAGCCAACTCCAGAGAAGCTGCTACCAAGTGAACTGGGGGACAGTGCTCTCCCTTCTTGGCCAGAGGTTGTAGCACTCCCATCTTCTCTGTGTGGGAATGTTCAGGGAGGCAGGAGAGGATATATTGTTTGTTAATATCCTTCCTAACTTGCGCTAGCAAGTTCTATAACTTAGCAGAGTTTTACACTCCCCTTTTAAACGCACAGCGGCTAGATGGTTGCAGGCTTGTTTAAGCCTCTCAATATTAGATTCCCGGTAAGTTCCCTTATATCCCTCTTAAAAGAATAAACACGCCACCATCTTGTGTAAATTATATACAAGTAGTTTACTCACATCATCAGTTCACAGTTGGATCCCTGAAGGCAGACTTAGTTACAAAGTGTATACATGTGGAGCTATCCCATATGGAGATAGTCCCAGTGAGCATCTCTAGCTAAAAGCTGCTCCAACAGCGGAGGAAGTCAAAGAGAGAGAGTGCTGTGTGCCTTGTCCTTTTTGGTCCCTGGACAGGTAAGGGACCCCACACTCTGTACTTCCCTGTAGCCTGGGCCTCCTTTGCTCCATTGCAGTAGGAGTCTACTGAAGAAGGCTGGGCTGCTTTAAGTAGAGCAGCATCTTTATTTTAATTTTTATTACTTATTGAATTTATATACCACCCTAAACCCAGAGCTCTCACAGAACAAAATCAAAATATAAAACCACAAAATATATAATCAAAATAAAAACAACAACCCAATAACTCCCCCTCCCAAAGAAACCCCAGATTTTTAAAAGGGCATAGGATGTCAATCAAATCAACCCAAGTCCTGGTTAAAAAGGAACGTTTTTGCCTGGTGCCTAAAGGTGTATAATGAAGGTGTAATAAAAAGCCTAAAAATGCTTTGCAAATAAGTCACAGCAAGCTAACGTTGGTTCAGTCACCACCTTTGGGCAAGCCTGTAAAAGGCCCCATACAACCCGGAAAAGCTCTGCTGAATGACATAAGGAGGATGCAATGGAGGCAGCAAAATATGTTTTCTTTGCTGCCTTTGCTGCCACTAGGTAGGCTTGATAATAAGCCCTTACCAGTGTTTGGTTGCATTCATTCGGATCTTTCCTCCACTTGTGTTCAAGAGGTCTCCCAGCTAGTTTCCTCACCCTAAGCTCTGGAGTATACCAGGGGGGCAAATAGGCTCCACGAAGTGGGAGAGGGTGCTCAGGGGCGATCGTGTCATCTTGTAGCATGGGCGCTGCTAATAAATAATCTGCACCTGGTACTGCTGCTACAAAAGGGTTCCGTTTTCTCCTTTCTTGAGCACCTTCAAAGCTTTTTGTTTCCCACAGCACATCCTGTATCCAGCCATCCTGTATCCAGTTGAGCCTCGACTTGTACTACATCCCAGTTGAGCCTTGCCACACTGCAGAGCAGGACAACGGCATCCAGGAATTCCACCCATTATCCCTTGCTGCAATGCTGCCTCATACCTGACCCTTCTTGCAAGGAAGCTCACATCAGGGATGGGGAGCCTTTCCCATCCTGATGGCCTCATTTCTTCCTTAGTAGCCTTTCAGGTGCCACAAGCCACACCTGGTGCCACATGCCACTGGTGGGTGGGGGCCAGATGCTTTAAATGCATGCAGCCACCCTGCTCTGGAAATATGACTATTCTAGGATTTCCCTGTCAGGTGGCAAAATGTGTTGTTTTCCAAAGCAGACTCCGCTTGCCTGTCCTCAACCTGACCAACCTGAAATTTTTGTTTCTACCTATGCAATTTTAATGGACATCAGCATCACACATGTCCGCCCAGATGTGTTTAGAATTTCTCCCTTTTATGTGGAAAAAAAATGCATGCCATTATTTTCCTGTCTGAAGTTGGAGAGCTGAAATCGGTGCATTCTGATAAAGCAGAGTTGCTCCTCTCTCCAGAGCAAGGAAACAGGGATAGGAGGCCCAAACGGCTTTTGCTATAATTAGAACTTGGCCTCCTCCCCCCCTTTTTATTTTTTGAGATGGAATTTGGAACTGACCCCAAGCTTGTGAAATAATTAGTCCAATAGTGCAAAACCAGCCATTTTTGAAAAGACTAATCTACTCCATATGCAGCATCTCAGCAGGCGCCCTCATTAATCAAAGAAGGCCATGATGTACATCAAAGTGTTCTGTGCCCGCTGCAACAGCATCCATCATGCCGCTATTAAATGTGTTCTGGCAGTGCTTGATAAATATAATGTCTTTGATCTGCTGATAATTTTGGGCATGGATGGGTTGGCTGCTAGGAATTCCCTGGGTATACATAGAAATCTGAGGGAGATGTTGTTTCTTTTCCAAAATTTGATGTAAACACACCCTTTGCTGTCTTGAAAAGCCAGGGAGCTGTGAAAAGGGAACGAGCCAGGCAAGGCACACAATCTCTACCAGCTCAACCTTCGTGAAAAGATCTTTCCTGGGAAGCAGCAGCAGCAGCAGCCAGTGCCCATTAGTGGCTGGTGGGGCATAAAGCAGGGAGACCCACAGACAGTGGAGCCAGAACCAGGGAGAGGCAGAGCCAAATAATTCTCCTTTTGTCTCCTTCCTGGTGTATCTCTAATGCCGTCCAGAGTTGACTGCAGGCTTTGGCAGACCTTGATAGACCTCCACCCTCCTCAAAGAGATTTCTCAGCAGGGAGCTGAAGCCAACTCAGCTCATAGCTGTCAACTTACAGATTTGAAAATAAGGGACCCTCAGCCTTGAAAATAAGGGACCAGCAGCCTTGAAAATAAGGGACCAGCAGCCAAAATAAGGGACCTGCAAACTCACTTGTTCCAGGCACTCCAGTCTTCCTGCCCTCCTGCAGTCTGGTCAAACTCATGCTGGGTAGCTTCGAGAACACTGTCCGACCAACTTTGTAACCAGAGGTTCAACTGAATAAAATCTGAATCACATGCACCACAAGGCCTAAGCAGCCTCAACTTAAGATGGCTCCCCGGCCTGGCTTTGCACTGCAAAGTTTGCAGCAGCACGTGCAACAAAATGGCATCCAGCATTCAAAACCCCCCTCAGCTTGCATTAACTAGCCACATGCAAGGTATGCAAGCTCCACCCCCCAGTCGTTCTTAGACTTCTTATTGGGTGAGCAACACAGCCAAGCAACACAGTTGGAGCCTCCCACCTCCCTGGCCGTCAGGGAGGGAGGGAGAGGAGCTGCTTCCTTTGAAATTTAAGGGACATTTAAGGAACATTTAAGGGACATCCATCAATAAGGAACAGCAGCTGGACATGGCGCTGGAATAAGGGACTGTCCCTTCAAATAAGGGACACTTGACAGCTATGACTCAGCTGCACCACACAGAGAAGCAAGGAGAGCTTTGTTTTGTTGCCATGATTGTCATCCATATATCCTCCAGCCCCTTCCCATTTTCCAAGGACAGCATTTTCTGAGAGAGGGATGTTGTCACCATACCCCATGTTGCTTGTTTCCCAGAGTGTCTGGCTGGCCACAGATGAAACAGGATGCTGGAATAGATGGTGTATTGTGCCATGACTCCTAACTTCAGGAATATGTGATGAAGGACCCTGAGGGGGGCAAGGTTCAGTCCTGTTCCTTTGCAGGGAGAAATCTGCAGTTACTGTATTTGAGGCCCTCCTAGCCAAGGACATAGTTGCCACAATCATCAAACTGAGAGGCAGTTTCTCCATCTCCCCTGTCTCTCAAAGGGGAGGGTCCTTTGACAACCAAGGCAGCTCCTCCAGGAAGGTGTACCAAACATTACATGTACTGTCAGCCTACATAAGACTTGACAACATCTTCCTATGGGTACTTTAGCCAGAGATAGCTTCAGCTACTGAGGTTACGCTGGAGCTATCCACGGTCCTGATTTCATCTGTTGCCTACATAAGAAAGCTTTTCTGACCTTGCCGCTTGTACCTTGACTGGATTTGACCTTCTTGAGCTGACCTTGCCTCCTGTGACTTAACTTTGCCTATCTTGACCAGTCTGCACCTGCTGTGACTTCACCAGACACGTTCTACTTCCCAACAAGTCTCTGGTGCCCATGGAACAGGATGCATTGCTCCGGTGGGAGAGGGCTTCTCTTAGGTCCTTAACAAAGAAGAATTTGAACCTGTGAGTCCTAGATGATACATTTGCAATTTTCTGATCCAAGAGCACATTAAATTGCTTCCTTTTTCTGCTTCTGCAGGTGAAGAAGATGAAGCAAGCTTACCCTGGAGCTCTTTATCTTTTGATATTTGCAGTGTCTGATGCGGCATTCCCATTCCTTCTTTTGTCCTTCCACATAAAGATAGCAAGTCATTTATCAACTGCCTTCAAAAGTGTAATTGGTACATTAAAAAGGTATCGTTTAGAAATTGCATAACTCCCTGGGCAAGGTACATGGATTAATAGAGTTAATTCTCCCAGACTGACTTTCAGCCTACTTCTTCCTTTGTAATGCATTCAAAAGGTGTAGAGACTTTTAATCTCCAATCTGTCAATCACTCGATTTAGACCAAACCCTAAGTCTCATGCTTTTCCATATCCTGTAGTATCATATTTCAGTCTACCCCCCATGTGCTCAGATAACCCTCCATACTCATAATGAGAGGGTGCAACTGCTTCGATAAGCTTCATAAGAACATAAGAAGGGCCTGATTGCTGGATCATGCCAAAGGCCCATCTAGTCCGGGATCCTGTTCCCATGGTGGCCAACAGCCTATAGGAATTCCACAAGCAGGACATGAATGCAACAGAATTCTCCCCATTTGTGATTCCCAGAAAGTAGTACCCAGGGGTATACTGCCTCTCACTGGAGGTAGTGCATAGAAGTAATCCAATTGATAATTGCGTGCCAAGCATACAGAAGGGCAAATCTTGCCGAAGCAGAACCAGCATGGATCAGGTTCTCCAAACTACAAGGGTTCAATTCTGAGCCAGTTTTGGGTGAATACTTGTGCCATCCCTGGCCTAAACACACATAGGCATTAAGCACTTTTGAACCCATTAAATTCAGTGGATCTAGGTACACCTGATTTGTCTGCAGGTTTGGACTCAGCGAAATCAGCTCCAGCTTAGGAACTGGAGCTATTCATTTCGTGTTCCAAGCAAAAATTGTCAAACTTCCCACTAATAATCTGATTACAGCCTCGGGACTGCAGTAACTTATCCCTTGACACATTCTATGAATTTCATGGGCCAACACTATAAAAAGCACACATTTCTCTAGCAATTATGGAACTTATGTGACATAAGATTTTGCAGCGGTCTGTCATGTGCTGTAATGTGGTGTTCCGAGCCCCCCTCCACCCCCACTCAAAACCCATTTGGACATTCTTAGACATCATAACACCCTGACTCCTTTTATCAATAATTCAGCCCAGATATTTATCACGGTGACAGGCTTCTCTCTATGTTAGCTTTTCAAGTGTTAATTATCCAAGCCAGCAATCTTATGAGGATAAGCCTTCGGACTGCAAAGTTAGAATGCAACCCATGAAGCTATAGTCTGGAAAAACAAGGAAGTTTCGTGTCTTGAGGCCCTTATTCAGGGGCTCAAGCGCACTCCAGTACACAGATCGTGCAAGCAAATGCAAGTGAATCAGTCTATTTTACATCCAACACAATCCGCAATCTACAACCCATATCAATCTAGGGCTTTGAGGGTGGCGGAGTGGGGGGGGGGGAATCTCATTAATTTTATCATAAAACATCTTCTGAGAGTAATTTCCATTCGGCTCTAGCTGAGGTCACTTTTACCTCTCTTTGCCCATAAATCTCTTCCATCCTGTTTTTCTCACTAATTTGTAATACAAAACAATAACAAAAATCTGCATGGGGGGGAATCACACTTGAATATATATTTAAAGGTATAATTTAAATAACTTTGTCACTCCGAATTCACACGTTTGATACTGCTTTGAGCTATGAACAGCATCAGAACATTCAGGAAGTCTGTAATTAGTAGGTAACTTTCTGACTGGAGAAAGGGAGAAATGTTATTTTATTTTAATGCAAATTTACCTAAATTTCACTTCGTGAAATAACACGTGAATCAGAAGACACTTATCTTCTGAAATTTTTGCTACTCCAAATTTTGTAATGCAATCCTCCAACCAACAAATATATTGAGAAAAGTGTATATTGTGGGAAAGTGTGCATAATAATACATATATATGAGAACAAATTATGTGCAGACATGCAATATATTTGTCATGGACTGGTTGGACTCAGAGGAATGGTGGGAGGAGCCAGCTAAGGAACCACCAAGGAAAGAAGGCTCAGAGCCTGGGGAAAGATTGGCTGCCCACAGGCACTGTCTCTGATTACTTGGAAAAAGCCCTGGAGAGGAGGGGACTTAAGACAGCTGTGAGGAGGTGGGTACTTTCAGTCTCAACAACTGACTTTCATGGAGTAAAACCACTGGGAATGAATGAGCTGCTTTGTTCATTAGGCATGACATCCAACCAAGTCTGTGGAAATCATGTTTTTGCTAAGAGTTAACTCCATCTTCAAACTGTGTGATTATTTACCGGCATGTCCCTAATATTATTAGGGGGATATATTGCACACAAAGAAGCACGCATGATTTATTTTATTATCTGAAATATTAAAAACCCACTTAGTATTTAATATTTTCAGTCCCAGTGTTTAGCACAGAGAAGAGAAGACGGAGAAGTGATATGGTAGCCATTTTCAAATATCTGAAGGGCTCTCACATGGAAGATGGGGCAAGTTTGTTTTCTGCTGCTCCAGGGAGTAGGAATTGCAAGAAATGACTGAACATTCAGGATAACTTTCTGGTGACAAGAGCTGTTCAACAGTGGAACAGACTAGCTCAGAAGGTGGTGGACTCTCCTTCACTGGAGGTTTTTAAATAGAGATCATATGGCCATCTGTCAGGGATTTTTTGGCAGTGATTGTGGTTGGTTTTTGGCACTGGAGGTGGTTGGACTCGATGACCCTTGGGGCTGCTTCAACCTGTACAATTCTATGATTCTATGAAATGTGGTGCCCCAGAGGCTCCTGGTTTGAGTTCTGACTTTTATAACAGCACTCCTGTTTCCAGAAAGCTCTGAATGACTGCTGAAACTCCACCGAAGGAGGAGATGATTTGCCTGGAGTTAAGACATTTTGAAGAGATGGCAGTAGTCCGTGGTGGCACAAAGGATGTAGTTTGTAGCGACATAGTTTTACAGGGATACTGCTTCCTATCACTTCTTGGCAACTGGATCAACAGTATCTGAAAGAGGAATTATTCCACAATGCACTGCATATAAATCCTTTAAAAAACCAACCCCATGGACATTAAAGAGGAAGACACGGACTTGCATAATTATTTAACTATTCAATATCATGTGCATTATTAGACCTCACACCTCACATGGGTGGTACATTGATTCGCAGGTGCGATGCATTTAAAGACCAGGTGTTTTCCTAGTGAGGTTTTATTGAAAATGCATTTATTACTTGCAAGGCTAGTTTTCGGTTTATGTTGATTTTAATGTACCAAATGTGATTGGCCTTTATAACATGCACTAGAATATTGGCTTAAATTCTCCTGTACGATTAAATCATTGATTTTTCATCTCTAGTGGATCGTTTTACTGCTAATTGCATTGCTATTTATGAGAGGTTTGTGGTAGGAGAATAGGGAGGAAATATTATAACTATAACTATAATTGTAATTATTTATTAAATTTGTATACTGCCCCTGCTTGAGACCCACAAGAGAACTATTGGTGGTGGGCTTTTAATGATGCATAAAGAAAAGCTGGACCAAGCAAAGCATGAGCCACAACTAGTCCTGACTTGGTCAGACTTCCTAATGAAGAAAACTGGTATATACTTTATTAACATTTTATACTGTTATGTACACCCCAAACTCTGAGGAGCGAGAGACTTCAAGGGTTCCAGGGGTAATTTTCATTGGAATAAAAATTAATGAAAACTGTGGTGTCTTTTTGATATGTGGATTTATCAACACGCATAAGCAACCTGAGCATAAAATGCAAGGACTCACAGCATTAATGCTCTAAGAGATCTTACTTCCCCATAAGGTTTCTAGGGAGGATACCAAAGTCATAGCTTTGAACTCAGCAGAAAAAGCAAGTCCAGTCTTTGTGTTTTCCCAGCTCTCAGTTCCATCTGAGACTAAACCAGACTAGCCCCTGGCCTATTGTTCTCCTACCCCTAGGGGGACATGACTTCCAGCTTTCCAGGGAAACATCCTTCTGGAAACATCACTAGCTAGCTGTTCCCATCTGTACATGACCAACTATTTAGACATGGAAATCAGAAGCTTAACAGGCTTGGTTCAGGCTATTAATTTAACTTAACTGGGTTGGCTACTTCAGCAGTTCCTTATACTACATACCCCCTGTCTTATTGATACAAAACCACAGGCTTGGAGAGGACCTGAAGGTATTATCTAAACCAACCCTACAATCTTATAACAACCTTTTTCCTCACAACTCCTAGGGATGGCTCACAGCATGATGTACAGTGTGCTGGGGAACCACCCAAGCTGAAATGTACCTTGATACTGTTTTTATTTCTGTGGTTTTGTGGTTTTGTGGCTGACTGAGCACTCAGCTCTACAGCTGCAAATATAATGTTTCAAGTGCATTTCAAGTGCATTATACAAATGTGACACTAGATGGAGATGGTGAGCTAATGGCAAATTCAGTGTGTGTGTGTGTGTGTGTGTGTGTGTGTGTGTGTGTGTGTACACACTTTTTAAAGCCTTTTCACAGTGTTTTTTATGTGTGTGTAGATTCAGCTTGAATCTAACCACAACACCATCCAGGAGCAGCCAAGCACTGCCTCAAGAGACCACCACACCTTTGCTGCTGTTCTTAAAGGAAGGGTAAAAAGAAAAGGAAAACCCTTTCAGCCACCTCTTTTTTTAGGTTAAGAGCAAAAAATGGCCTTACCTTCCCCTCCAAGTCAGCAAATAACAGCCCCCTCCGCACACTTCCTGGGGAGCAAGGCAAAGGTAAAGGGACCCCTGACAGTTAGGTCCAGTCGTGACCGGCTCTGGGGTTGTGGCGCTCATCTCGCTTTATTGGCCGAGGGAGCTGGCATACAGCTTCCAGGTCATGTGGCCAGCATGACTAAGCTGCTTCTGGCAAACCAAAGCAGTGCACGGAAACGCCGTTTACCTTCCTACAGGAGCAGTACCTATTTATCTACTTGCACTTTGATGTGCTTTCGAAATGCTAGGTTGGCAGGAGCTGGGGCTGAGCAACAGGAGCTCACCCCGTCGCGGGGATTCTAACCGCCGACCTTCTGATTGGCAAGTCCTAGGCTCTGTGGTTTAACCCACAGCACCACCCGTGTCCTTCATGGGGAATACAAAGGCAATAACACTATTCTGTTCACGTTGACCATGAATTGTAGCCAATTCATTGGCTACAATTGTAAACCTGTATATATTCTATTTCTGTCCTATAAAGCCCTGCACACAGCCCATCGCATCTTCATGAAGAAATTGTCCACGAAACACTCTGTTTCCTTGACAAAACAATGTATTTGGTAGAGAAAACCATCTGTAATGCTAACAAGGTGTTTAAAATTTTCAGTTCATGTGGTTCACCTTACTTCTTTCTTTCTTTCTCTTCCCCCTCCCCTTTTGAATGAATACAGTCACTAAATTAAAAGTGAAATGAGGCAGTAAATCAATGGTGGTCCCCCATGTGAAGTTTTTCAGCTGCACCATTATCCGGGGGGGGGGGAGTTTGTAAATGGATTTTGGTTTAATCTCCAGGGAATGATGAATAATATTTTCATTTTCTCATCCCCCCAAAATTGGTATTTTCCATGGAGGCAACTTCTTAAAGTGTGACTTTAACTCCGTAACTCAGCAATGCAAATGTGCTCCTTTCCCCGAATGTTATAATAGGAATGGCAGAGAAATTCATTTACTCTGCATTTTAAAGCAAACAGACTTTAATTGCACCATGGATCAAAATACAATTATCCTTCAAATTTTGCACTTTTCTGGATCTTACATGGAATGGACATAGACTGAAGTGGTAGAAAACCCACTTTGGGGTTCATTTGGGGTATAATCGGTGGTTTTCTTCTGTTAAGAAAAGGGGCCAGTACTAACCATGAAGTTATTGCAGCAAGTTACACATTTTTAACCAATGCTTTTCTGCTAGAAAAAAGTCCCTTTCCCCCTCAATGAACTACAATTCCCAGAGCTTCCTGTGAAGATATATTGGTTGTTAAACCACTCTGGAAATTGTAGCTCTTTGAGGAGGTACCTGACAACTCTCAGCCCCCTTAACAAGCCTTGGGGGAAGCCATGCCTCTTTAAAATGGTATCATATTGCTTTAAATGTGTGGTGTAGATGTGGCCTAATAAACTTAGCTTGAGATTTCTATTCTTTCCGCTTCTGCCTTGAATAAAAATTGTTAGTGAAGAAAAGAAATCAATTACAATTTTTGAGAAATTTTCTCAAGAATCTCCACAGATCTGCAGGATGGAGTCAACAGCAGGTCTACGGGGAAGCTGGGGGTAGATGTCACTTCCACATAGATTCACCCATTAGTTCCATTTCTGCATTAATTTGCATTTTAAAATGAAGTACACAAAGATGCGTATTTAAATATATATGCATTTAAAACAAGTTTTCAAGCAAAAGTCTTTCTAAACCTATTTCCTCCCAAATACATTTTTTTAAAAAATAAGTACCTCGAACTGTATCACAGCATTTGCTAAAGTGTGAAATCCAGTGTGTAACTGTGTCCTTTATCAGTGCATTAGTCCAGGATATATAGATCAGGTCAGTTTGTAATGGAATCAAGAAAGACCACAGCCCCCTCTGTGAAGACATCCAGCTAAGTCACACTCATCAAAATCATTGGAAGCCCATTGATTTCAATCCTGAATATGAGTGAGTTGGATATCATACGTTATATTGATATTACATTTCATTCATTTTTTCCCCACGTTTATGAAGAACTTTGTCCTCATTTCAGCTGAGTAATGTTCTGTAGGGTGGTTGGTTTTTTTTTTAATAACATCTATCAAGAAATTAAGTAGCCCTGTCCCCTTTGGTATTTAAATACAACTGCAGCACCAGTTTAAAGAGGGGGGGGGGACTGGCAAGTGTTCTACTGAATATATAAAAAACGTCCTTCACTGAAAATGTAATTAAATTATCTACCTTCATTGTAATGCAATAAAAGCTGATAGAACTGGGAAGCATTTTAATTTCCAACCAAGCTTTTGTTCCTTTGTGCTATGGTTAAGGACATACCTCAAATGGATGGCACATGAGACAAATGACCCCAAAGATAATGAGGGTCATGCTGGCCTACATTAATGCCATGCTTATTTCTGCTTCTTGCCCTAAAAAAGCAGTGGTTGTTCAGGTGTCCCTCAAAAGTGAGAGTGTCATAAGTCCACAGGCTTGCCAAGCCCCCCCCCCCCCACCTCATGGGTAAGATGGTGGATCCCAGTGTCTCAAGTGGCAGAACCCACAGAAAATGTGCAGCACATATGCTTGAAATAAACACAGAGAAGCCTGTCCCCTGTGGATTACTTTCAAAGGAGGAGTACTGCATTCTTTGTGTATGTTATGGGTAATGTAAGTTGAGTGGTTAATGTGCATAACAATGGTCCATTGTGCTCATTAATCACACCTCATAGTGAATGATCATTTGTCCATGATAAAGAAACTGTGTATATTTCCTGGTCAATATACAAAATTTATCATGGTTCCTGGGGAATTTGCACAATGGCTGGTTGCTGTGCACATTAACCACTCAATTTGCATTATCTCTGAGACAGACAGATCCTTTTTAAAAAAATGGAAACGCAACATTGTGCTGGGTGAAGAAGAAGAGGAGTTTGGATTTGATATCCTGCTTTATCACCCTAAGGAGTCTCAAAGTGGCTAACACTCTCCTCTCCCTTCCTCCTTTCCCTTCCTCGCCCACAACAAACACTCTGTGAGGTGAGTAAGGCTGAGAGACTTCAGAGAGTGTGACTAGCCCAAGGTCACCCAGCAGCTGCATGTGGAGGAGCGGCGACACGAACCCAGTTCACCAGATTACGAGTCCACCTCTCTTAACCACTACACACACTGGATAAGGTTACACCAATTTATTTATTTTTTCAGAATTGTGTGGATTAAAAAGCATTAAATATTTCCAGGTGCTGCAGTTTGTGCAACAGTCAGCACTGTTAGCTGTTTTGTGTGCCTAGGAGATGCTGTGAAATTGTTTGGAGGGCAATGTGTGATAGAACAGTTAACTGGCAAACCTCCTTCTGCTAGAATGAGCAACTTCTCTCTCTCTCTCTCTCTCTCTCTCTCTCTCTCTCTCTCTCTCTCTCTCTCTCTCTTTCTTTCTTTCTCTCTCTCTTTCTCTCTCTCTCTCTCTCTCTCTCTCTCTCTCTCTCTCTCTCTCTTTTTCTCTCCCTGTCCCCTAAGGAGCTGGTGGGGGCTGTAGGATCAAAGGCAGTAAGATCAACTGGAATGGTATTGGAAAGTTCTGCAGTCCATTTCAGCAAGTCTGTCATGAATGAATTGGGTCCACATTAATCCAGCCATAGGTTGGTTGTGCTAGAAGTTGAAAGGCCATTATAGTACCAATTCATAAAAAAGGTTCTCCAATGGAGCCGGAAAACTACCGTAACATCAGCCTCCTTTCGATCATAGGGAAAGTTTATGCCAGCTTTTTGCTGACTAAACTATTGCGATGGGTAGATGAGACTAATCAGATTGGCCACGAACAAGCAGGGTTCAGAATTAAACGCTCTACAACCGATCATGCGATAGTTCTTTACCATCTGGCACGAAAGTACTCCTCTCCCCCCCGGGGCTACCTCTGTGCTGCCTTCTTAGACCTAAAGGCAGCCTTTGACAGCGTTCCTAGAAATATTCTATGGGAGAAACTTGCGAAACAGGGCATCGATAGAAGACTCCTATGGCTTATAAGTCAGCTCCATGAAGGTACCCTTGCTAGAGTGAGACTTACCCCTGCGGGCGACCTCACAAATTCGATACCAATAAACAAGGGAGTGCGCCAAGGATGCATATTGGCTCCCTGTCTATTCAACCTATTCATCAGCGACATGCGAGCACCCCTAGTTAACTCATCTCCAAGTACACACGCGCCTAGACTTGCGGACTATCGCTGCCCACTCCTTTTATATGCGGACGACGCGGTAATTCTATCCTATACACGTGTTGGACTATCCAGAGCTTTGAAGATCTTTGCCACGTATTGTCAACTCAACCAATTAACCATCAACCATGCTAAATCCAAGATTCTGATTTTCTCCAGAAGCCGGAGATTATACGAATGGAAGCTTGGTGGAGCAAAAATAGAGCAAGTCCTAAAATTTCAATACCTAGGAGTTATTTTTCAACACAACTTGGGGTGGAAAGCTCAAATTCAACACCTACTTAACAAGGCCAAAACTTTGTCATATGCGCTCCTCCGATTCTTTTTTTCGGACGGAGCTTTGCATGTTCCCTCGGCCCTAAAGGTGTTCAAGGCAAAAGTGGTTGCCGTGCTAGCTTATGCTGCCCCGCTTTGGGCCGTGATGACAGATCTTGCTCCTCTTGAGACACTGCAAAATCAATTCCTGCGGCGGCTCCTAATGCTCCCCCTGTGCGTAAGCAACGCAGCCATGCGACTAAAACTGAAGATCGCATCCTTAGAAACTTGCCTGTGGAAGCAAGTCTTCAATTATTGGTTATCATTGTGGCATAGATTACCAAACCACTACCTTGTCCAGTGCTTATGGCGAGATGAATTCGCTAGCCTTTGGACTAGTAGAATTCATGCCAAACTCCTGAGCTATGGAATCTCTCCTTCAGATTCCCTAAAATTAGACCAAATTACTGCTCAAAGACTGATCCGCCAAAGACTGGATGACATCGATCTACAGCGAAATTATATGCTGGGGGGAGGTGTTTGTTCGCCCCAGAACATTGGTATCACTTTAACTTACTGTGTTCCATCATACCTCTCCTCCCTCTCGACTGTTGCCCATAGACTGGCCTTCACCAAAGCGAGGTTCAACGTTTTTCCCTCCAACGTCCTGAGACATAGATTCTCAAAGGGCCAAGCCCCCGCCACGTGCGAATGTGATAAGGAGACGTCGGAGTCGCTCCAGCACATCATGTTCACTTGCCCCCTGTTCAATGTGCCACGGGCAAATTTGTTGGGATCAATCATACAGAAACTAGAGGGTACCCCACCAAAATTCCACCTTGCTCAAATTTTGCAGGATAAGGATACCCATACGACCCTGAATGTGGCTAGGTTCCTGGTCGCTGTCCTCACCCAAAAGCAACGCCAAGGAGCACTACAAGCTAACTAAGGCGTAGTATGCCATTCCATTTTATAGTGTTTTATTGTTACTGTGGTGTTTTAGCGACTGTTTTTCTTTTTTTCCCATGTGCACAAGCTGTTATTTATGTGTTGTTTTTACCTGTATGGGCCTATGGCCGTAATAAATATTATTATTATTATTATAAGTTGAAAAGCTTCTGCAACTAGGCACCAGCAGCAGTGTGTATCCTAGTATATGGGGCAACATTTCTCTAAACCTCCACACACACACACACACACACACACACACACAGTGCCGGATTTACGTATAAGCTAAACAAGCTATAGCTTAGGGTCCCACTCTCTTCAGGGCCCCAAAAAATGTAAAGGAAAAAAACTGGATGTACATTTCCAAAATATAAGATAAAAATCAAATAAAATAAAACCTACATACAGCAACAGTGTTTTGTGTTGTGTAGGCTCCTATGATGTAAGTAATGGGCCCCGCCTGCTCTCTAAAATATCACTGGTTTGCTCATTTCTACATATATAGACTACCTACATTCTGCATGGACTGGTTGCACGGCAACATGTGCAAATGGCTTTAGATACCTATTAGGTCCATAAATTATCATATAGCATATGTTCAACACAAAAAACAGTGACAACTTGTTGTTGACAAAGGACAGCTGGACATATAAAGGTAAAGGTACCCCTGCCCATACGGGCCAGTCGTGACCGACTCTAGGGTTGCGCGCTCATCTCGCTCAAGAGGCCGTGAGCCGGCGCCGTCCGAAGACACTTCCGGGTCACGTGGCCAGCGTGACGAAGCTGCAGCTGGCGAGCCAGCACCAGTGCCGCACACGGAAATGCCGTTTACCTTCCTGCCGGAGCGGTACCTATTTATCTACTTGCACTTAAGGGTGCTTTCGAACTGCTAGGTGGGCAGGAGCTGGGACCAAACGACGGGAGCTCACCCCGCCGCGGGGATTCGAACTGCCGACCATACGATCAGCAAGTCCTAGGCACTGAGGTTTTACCCACAGCGCCACCCACGTTTTACCCACAGTGCCACCCGCTGGACGCTGGACATATAAAGGGCCCCAAAAACTTCAGTAGCTTAGGGCCTCATCAAACCTAAATCCAGCCCTGCTTATGCACACACACACAAACAAACTTCAGACAATTGAATAAAATTAAGCATTTCTTTTGACAGTGTGAAAAAGGGGCTTGCTGTTGTAGAAATTTTTAACAAAGCACTCCCTATGTGTGCAAAACAGGACTTACAAAATTCTGTCGGAGAGGGAATAAAATAAAAAATAAATAAAACATTTTCTTCAGTCTCGTGTATTTGGCTTGGACCACCTCTGCCATTAATTCTATTAAGTGCTGCAGTATCTGGCTAAGCTGCTTAAATTTCACTTTCTGTTGAGAGGGAGGTTAAGATCAGCTGAAACTGTTCTTCGTTCAAGGACCACCAAGGGAACCAATGAAATCTTGCATAGATGAGGGGAAAGCGTTGTATGTATTTGTCTCTCATTTGTTCAATCCACCAGCAAGAGGAACTGCAATGTGGTGTCCTGCACTTAGGAACCTTCTTCATCTCATAGAAGACAAATGAAGCCTTTGACATGTGTGTCAATAACTAACTCTCTGGATTTGGGTATATTGGCCATTGCACCTGAAGCACTGATTTTTACAATCTAAGGGTGAGTATCATGTGGATATTAAATCCAAAATAAAGTCTTCAAAGGCTCACGGTTATGTAGCCCAAATTCTGCCACCCACAAGTAGACTTGGAGAAACCCTGAGATAAGATAAGATAAACTTTATTTGCATTAGCCAACGGCCATAGCATCATAAAACAAGCAATATATACAAATAAAATATATACAAATAAAACAGGCAGCAATGGGTAAAAAGGGCAATCAAATGGCCAAGATTATCGTTCAGATAGTGGCCCTTAATCTCATTGCACCCTCAATAAACTTAGCAACCTTTTGAGAAACCCTGAGATTTGCAGGAGTAATATATATATATATATATATATATATATATATATATATATGCTTTCGTAGATTTTCACGGGTACAGGAATGCAGGTTTTGGTGTCCTCGGGTGTCTTCCCGTGTAAAAGTTGGGGTGTCTAGGCGACGTTTCGACGAGGTCTCACTCGTCATCTTCAGGCTGGTGCTTTCGGCTTCTTGTTACTGGAACAGAGCAGGATCTCAGTGTTTGAGTTCCTATAAATACTGTTGAGGGGGTGTGGTGTATAGCCTCCAATGTTCTGGGCAGAGAGGAAGTTCCCAGGCTAGTGTGCCTTTTCTTCTTTTGTTCCTTAATTCCTTAAGATATCCCTCAAGTAATTAAGGAACAAAAGAAGAAAAGGCACACTAGCCTGGGAACTTCCTCTCTGCCCAGAACATTGGAGGCTATACACCACACCCCCTCAACAGTATTTATAGGAACTCAAACACTGAGATCCTGCTCTGTTCCAGTAACAAGAAGCCGAAAGCACCAGCCTGAAGATGACGAGTGAGACCTCGTCGAAACGTCGCCTAGACACCCCAACTTTTACACGGGAAGACACCCGAGGACACCAAAACCTGCATATATATATATATATATATATATATATATATATATATATATATATATATATTTACGGGGGGAGAGAGAGATCCTACAGCAGTGATGGGGACTCCTGCCCATGGATCTAATTAGGACCAAGAGCCCTGCATAAGAACATAAGATGAACCTCAGACCCTCCAGGTGTCCCTGTTTTCCAGGGACAGTCCCTGAATTTACAGAAGCCATCCTGGTTTCTGATTTGATAATGGAATGTCCTGGTTTTCCTTAGGATGTCCCTATTTTCATCAGACAAATGTTGAAGGATATGGAACCTGCTGGATCAGCGCAATTTCCCATCTGGTCTGGCCCAGTGGCCAAGCTGATGCCAGTGGGAAGCAAATAAGCAAGACTTGAGCACAAAGGCTGGTATGCAGAAACACCTGGTTGGCCAATGAGAGAACAGGATGCTGGACTTGATGGACCATTAGTCTGATCCAGAAGGCTCTCCTTTTGTTCTTATGAATTTCTCTTTCTTCCCCCTCCCTCACTTTTCTCTTCCAATACCTACCTTCCTCTTCTCTGGCACACACACATACACACACACACTTCGTCCCCACCCAGTGTACTGCCAGGGTATGGAAAGATTGCTCTTGCTTGCAACCCAGAATGATCACTTGGAGAGGTCTTTTGTAATTAGGATTGCAAATGAGCCTAAAATTGCAGGTTTCCCACCCCCTGGTATAATTGTTTTGGCTGGGGGACACAAGGGGTGAATAGGCAAAGACCAAAAGACCTCTAAGTGGCCGAGGGTGTTAAGAGTTGAAGCAATTCTGCCTTATAAGCGGAAACAATTGTCGGAGGGGGAGGGACGCTTTCTTTAAAGTATTTTTTTTTCTTTCTCTTTTATCGCTTCTGTGGTTTGGATCCATCCAGCATTGTTGGCAAAAGCTGCAGAGCCAAGGCAGAGGCTCAACCTCTTCCAGCGCTGCACATGACATGGAACAGCAGACCACGTTAATGAGAGCATTCATCAACATTGCTAGCGGGAAGATGATGGATTTTGCTGAATTCCCCAACGCATCCTTTGAAAAAAGGAAAGCCTAGTGGTAGCTTCTGTTTGCATTGGAAAGCTCTGAATGGCCCTCCCACACTTTGAAAAAGCTAATTTCCCTCTTAATTCCCTGAGCTGCAGTCTATAGTAACTGCTGCCACTTGGTCTTCAACAATTCTCAAAACATGGCTTGTTTGGAAGCCAAAATAAAAAAATAAAAAATGGAGAGGACTTCAGGCATAATGAAAAAAAGAAGAACTGGACCGTGTCCATCTGGTGCAGTGAAGGAAACCAAGAATATTGCATTGAAGGATAATGGACACGGAGGAGAAGAATGAGTTCTCACATTAATTTTTGACAGGGGAAAGTGGGTTTGAGAAAAAAGAAACATAAAAAGCTGGCTCTTTTATAAAGCTCTAAGCCAGCATTTCCCAGACTTGGGTCTCCAGCTGTTTTTGGACTACAATTCCTACCATCCCTGACCACTGGTCCTGCTAACTAGAGGTGATGGGAGTTGTGGTCTAAAACCAGATGGAGACCCAAGTTTGGGAAACCCTAGTCTAAGCCTATGGGAGCTCTTCCCTTGACATAAGAGCCCTGCTGAATCAGACTAAAGGTCCATTGTGATCCCCATTAAGTGATATTCAGAGGAGGAGGTTCGTAGCCATGATGGTTAGTAGCCATTAATAGCCTTTTCCACCATTAATTCAACTCATCTTCTTTTGTTTTTTTGCATTTGCTGGTCTTTGAAACAGTACCACCAGTCTCAGAATAAGGAAGGATATTGTTTTAAGACAATGAAACCCACAATGTTGCTTGGCCTAGATTAGATTAGAGTGCAGACTGCAATCACACAGTCCCTTACCTTGGAGTAGGTAAAGGGGACCCCTGACCATTAGGTCCAGTTGTGGACAACTCTGGGGTTGCAGCGCTCATCTCGCTTTATTGGCTGAGGGAGCCAGCGTACAACTTCAGGGTCATGTGGCCAGCATGACTAAGCCGCTTCTGGCAAACCAGAGCAACACACGGAAATGCCATTTACCTTCCCACCAGAGCGGTACCTATTTATTTACTTGCACTTTGACGTGCTTTTGAACTGCTAGGTTGGAAGGAGCAGGGACCGAGCAACAGGAGCTCACCCTATCGCAGGGATTCGAACCGCCAACCTTCTGATCGGCAAGTCCTAGGCTCTGTGGTTTAACCCACAGCGCCACCCGTTTCAAATCCATGGGACCTACTTCTGAGAAGAGCTGTGTAGGCCTATGCTGTCCCTTGAACCCATGCACTGAAACACAGAGACTAAGATGCTCTGGGTCTTTTTGCAGAAATGGAACTGCAAAAAGAATTACTATTTAAAATGACAATAGACAGAAGGATATATATATATATCTGTGGCAAGAAATTGCAAGGGGAATTCCTGTTGCAGGTTTTGTGAATCACAATTCAGATATTAATTTCTTTATTGATCCCTCTCTCTGTGTGTCAAACACACACACTAGTTGGAGTGTGTCCCCCTTTCCCCTCATAAAACCTTCTATCTTTCCTGCTTTAAATGTGACACCTCAGACATAGTAACATGTTAGGTCAGGGCTATCACGTACCACTCTGGAAAAGATGTCCTATAAAAAATGAATTGTGACAGCTGCAGCCAACTGTAAAATTTGAAAAGAAGAAGATGGCCCTGTATTCAAGAGACTTAAACAAAAAGAAAAAGAAAACAAAAAACCCTTATCTTGCAAAGCATAATCTCATGCTGCCTGTGGCAATAGTCTCATTCTATAGCTCCAAACATATTGGACATTCACTGGTTGCATCAATTAGCATCAGTGTTAAGGCCTCATCATACATTGTGGTGACTCAGTTGCCATTTCTGCAGAGCCAGTTCACATGCCACAACGGGTGATGTTTGAAACCGGGTGGTCATGTGTCCTACTTTACAAGGGACAGTCCTCTGTTTGACAAAATCATCCATTTCAGGGGTATGTGGTTGGCCAATGATCAGGAATGATGGGTGCTTATTTGATGATTTCATGTGCATCTAGCCTGTCGTTCTTTAATTTTAATAGCAGAGTGCAACATTAGTCAGAGTGGGCCCATTGAAGTTTATGGAGCTATCTAACTTAGATGATATCACCAAAGGAAGGGGTTGAAAGCAGGTGAGACAATACATTTTACTGGCCCAGATGGACTTTAAAACTCTGGAAGCACTCATCAAACCCTGTCTCCTTTTAGATAAGAGAAGCTCTTTTCTTTAAAGGAAACAAAGAAACAACCCTGTGCTATAAAAACATAAGAAGAACAGTGCTGGATGAGGCAAATGGCCCATCTAGGTCGAGTGTCCTGCTTTTACAGTTAGGTAATTGTTTACCAGGCTGAGCAAGATGAGTATGAGAGCCAATATAATCTATGCTTTAGTATCTACTGATGGTGTTCAGGGCTGAAATGTGGGAGAGGGTAATAGTGAATTTAAGAACACCCACCCTACAAAAAAATAAATCTATTATTAGCCACCTTGAATACCAACTTGTGAGAAAGGCCGGATATACCTGTAAATAAATAAATAAAGACTCTGGTAATGCCTCTTACTGCCTGAGATGGAGAAAAGAGCTGGGTGGTGGTGGTAGAAAGTGATTGAGCGTATAAAGATAAATTTTACATTCATTGCTCTACTCATGTACTCCCCTGGCCCTTCCCAGCACTGCCATGGGTCCCTGGAATGTTTGCCCAGAAGGAAGATGTAAACGTTAGCTTGAAAAAGTTCTCCCACCCATGCCCTGGAGGCATCAAGATGCAGGATATTGCTTGAATGGTGAATACTTCCTGCTTCCCCCAAAATACACTTGTTACGGCGGATAAATATTGGTGTGATTGTTTGCAAAGCCTAAACTCCAGATCTGTTTGAATGAAGTCAAAGCACTTGTGGAGCTGCAGTGATATTTGCTTACCAGCTAAAAACCCCACTTAAAATTTGATCTCCTACACATCTGCGACTTTGTCTCTTGTTTGTAGGATGAATGCGGGAAGTGAAAGGTGAACCACAAGCCCCAGAAAGCTTATTAATTTTCCCCAGTAGGTGGCGGATGAGTGCCCAGTGCTCTCTGATAATTGCTTTCTTCTAAATGCTCCAGGAACGATGCTGGGATCCTTTTGGTCCTGCTGAGATGCAATACAGTGTGTGCATTAGGGCGCATTATTGTTATGAAAAATTATGGATGCAAATGCTAAGGATGCAATTGCCTGGCCACTGGAGCAGCACAAATACAGGGGGGAACTTTTCGTCAGATGCGCCAGGTGCTCATCCATTTGAGATGGTTTTGTATGGCCAATACATGAAGGCGGGCTGCAAATATTTGTACTTTTCCACTCCCAGAGCAAATAGGATCATAGAAAACAAAGGAAGTTGCCTTATACCAAGTCGGACCATTGGTCCAGCTAGCAGAACGTTACTTATATGGACTGTCTGGAGCTCTCCAGGGTTTCAGGCAGGGAATCTTCCCTAGCCCTACCTGGAGATGCTAACAGGAATGAAGTGGGGACCTTCTGCATGCAAAGCTGACACTTTAACCACTGAGTGATGGAACCTAGCAAGGAACACAAAAAGCTGCCTTTGGTCAGACCTTTGGTCCCTCTAGCTCAGTATTGCCTTCACTGGCTGGAAGCAGCTTTCAGGATTCCAGGCAAGGAGTCTCTTCCAGTCCTATCTGGAGATGCTTGAGACTGAACCTAGGACTGTCTGCATGCAAAATTTGCTCTAGCAGCGAACAGTGGCTCTTCCCTTGGTTAGAGCATGGTGCTGATAATGCCAAGTTTGCAGGATCAATCCCTGTATGAGACAGCTGCATGTTCCTGCATTGCAGGGGGTTGGACTAGATCCTCAGGGTCCCTTCCAAATCTACAATTCTGATTCCCTTATTTTGCCATATTCCATGTGAACAATTAGTATCCTGACCAAATGACAGGATTATGAATAGCACACATTGTCCATCTGGGAGTATGGCGTGAGGTGCCACCCCAGCTTTGTTTAAGTGGTCATAATTGAGTCTGGACTCACCACAGCACTTCTTTTCTCCCATGTTCAAACTGTTGGGATGTATCTTAATGGGTGTCAATATGTCACTCAAAAAAGGGAGGTTGTTTCAAGCTCAAAATTGTGGAGTTTTAGCTCAAGCCCGGTTTCTGAAAAATGCCATATTTATTTTTTGCATTGTGCAAATTGGACAGCATTTTGGCTTTGCCTGAAAGATGCCAAGGATTGAACCTGGAACTTTTCTGTCCATATAGCTTGTTCTTTAACACTGAATTTGCATGACACACAACAACAACAACAACAACAACGTGTTGTGTGATCACTTTTCAGTGAAGGAATGCAACAATCCCACAAAAATGGTGAAGTGGGATTCTGCATCAGGGAAAGCAATCAGAAGGTGGATGGAGGAATCATCTGACGAGTTTGTACAGACTCACCTAGTTGGTCAAGCGGTTAAGACTCCTATTTGACAAAAGGGATTGGCTTTCTAACCTTGCCCTCAGGGGCACAGCTGGCCAGGTGTCAAGCTGCTGTATCTACTGAACTCATTCCGCAAGAGCTCAGTCACGTGATGGAACCCATTTTTCACTCCTGGATGGGTTCTTGTCATGCAGAACATAGGCAAGGCAGTTTGGGGCAAGGTGTGTGTGGCGAGCAGGGGGGAGAACATAGCCTTTTTCTTCAAAGTTGCTTTATTTCTTAGCCTCTCTTGAGATCATAGTGCAATGTTTCTAGAAGTCCTGTCGTCTGTTTCACAGTTACCTGGCCTTATCTGTGAAGCAGAATTGTTGCATTGCTCTGATGCAGCTGTTATTGCTGTTTTCCAAGATACTGTGCTGCCCCAATTTCTCACAGCCTTCAGTTTCTTGCCTATTTCCAAGGAAAGGGCTGAGCAGCCTAACTGTGTCCCATTTCAGTTTTGCTTTTGCTCAGAGATCTGTTTCATCCCATATTGTGCCAGTTGTTTTTGAAAGAAGACTTGAAGAGACTGCATGATTTTAAGGGCAGCTCAATCGGTAGAGCATGAGATTCTTAATCTCAGGGTTGCGGGTTTGAGCCCCACTTTGGGCAAATGATTCCTGCATTGCAGGGGGTTGGACTAGATGACCCTTGTGGTCTGCCACCATCGCAGTTAGTAGTCTTATATTCCATTACATTGTCTAAAGGTAAAGGTAAAGGGACCTCTGACCATTAGGTCCAGTCGTGACCGACTCTGGGGTTACAGCGCTCATCTTGCTTTATTGGCTGAGGGAGCTGGCATACAGTCATGTGGCCAGCATGACTAAGCCACTTCTGGCGAACCAGAGCAGCGCACAGAAATGCCATTTACCTTCCCGCTGGAGTGGTACCTATTTATCTATTTGCACTTCGGTGTGCTTTCGAACTGCTAGGTTGGCAGGAATGACATTGTCTAACCCCCTCTTAAATGTCTGGCCATCACGGAATCTGGTGGCAGCAACTTCCATACTTTGTGTTACCATTTCACCCACCCCATTAACAAAGCACTCTCTCTGTGTGTGTCCAAGCAGTGCTTTAAAATTCAGTTATCCACTAACAACATGTTGAGAACAGCATCATGAATAATGACAGTAAAGGACTATTGAACAGGTCTGGCTTCCAAATTTAGTAGCAACAGTGGGACATATACACAAACAAGCAATTTCTTTTAAACATTACCCTGTTGATAGTAGACATAATGTTATAGAAATAACACCAGTCTCCTCTTTCCCCTTAATACTGCTTTTTTCTCCCTCATCCATATTGCCATCTGCAGCACAAGAAGAATATGCAAATCCATAATTAAGGTGGGTTTCATTTGCCTTTGGGATTTTTATGTTTATGTTTTACAAACATAAAAGATTGCTTGCATTTATTATGTGGTGGAGTGGGCGTGCTGGTACTGTGGAGTTGTGTAAGCACATAGCTGCGTGCTTTTCACATTGCAGATGCAATGGGCAGGAACAGGCCCCTCTTGCCTGACCCAGGGGTGAAAGAGCAACACCACATCTTCTCCAGGGAACAGAGGGCAAGAGGGGATTTTCCGTAGGGCTGTTTACATCATTGGGCTGAATAAAGTTCCTTACAAGATGAATGGCTTAAAGAAAAAGACTAGTACATGAAAGATAATACAATCAATTGCTATAAGCAATGATGGCCATGTTCTGCTTCCACTGTTGGAAACAGTAATGCTTCTGAATACCAGTTTCTGGAAACCACGAGAGGAGAAGCTCTTGTGCTTGTGGGCTTCATACTGGGGCATCTAGCTGGCTATGGTGGGAACAAGATGCTGGACTTGGTGGGCCACTGGCCTGATCCAGTAGAGATTTCTTTATGTTCTTATATTTTCTTAAGGTGGTTTTGCCCTCCATCCTGTCCTATTAATCATAGCACAGCAACCCATACACCTGTCCTGTAAGGATTACTACGGGATTAGCCAGTTGCCCATACCAGAAACTATTTTTGTGTTTCCTACTATTGGCCTTGACTCAAGACTCTGTGAGTATTTTACACACACACCCCACCCAAATTGATTCCTGCTCTGCTTCTGAATTGCCTCCTTTTATTTCCTGGGTTTGTGAGCTTCTTCCCTGGCTTTGGCAATATGTGATTGCTAGGGGTCATAATTTCTTGGGAGAGAGAGGCAGGTGCCCAGGGAAAAGCCAATTGCCCTCATATCAGGAGCAGCTACAGTGATTAATGGTAGGTGGCAATGTACTTCTGTTGGTTTCATTGATAAATACAACACTGTTAATTTTTATCATTATAAATGGCAAGAGAATACACCTAGCCTCTGGGATGGAGGGTTTTGATAAGAAGGTTTGCATTGAGATAAGTTATCTGGTTGTTCCAAGAGAGAGAGAGAGAGAGAGAGAGAGAGAGAGAGAGAGAGAGAGAGAGAGAGAGGTGCTCAGTCAGTAATGTTTAGCTTGCAACACAAATGGAACTTCAACTCATGCTCATAAGTCATTCAGTGCTAGGGTTTCAGGAGCTGGGGTTGCCCCATTATGAATTTGCTTGGACGAATTAGCTGTAGCACAGTGGGAGACAATCTGAGTTGCATACAGAATGTCCCAGGCTGAATCTACCTTGGCATTTCCAGGTAGAGTTGGGAAGCATTCCCTGTCTGAAATCCTGCCAGTCATTGTAGACAATATTGAGATGGACCACTGGGCTGATTTGGTATAAGGCAGCTTCCTATGTAACAACACACTGGAACCAGAATCAGTAAAGAAAGAATTGCTGAAAGGAACTCCTCAAAAGCCTATTCAAGCTCAGCAGTACCTCACATCTTTCAAGGCAGCCCAATAGCTAAGAGTCTGACCTATGAACTTGGTAGTTTACAGTTAAACCAGCTGGTAGTTTCCATAAAGTAACTAAGAGGGCTGGGGAGGAATTCATTCAGGGGCGGTTCAAGGTGTTAATGTTAACTTTCAAAACTCCTGAACAGCTGAGGACCCAAATACATACCTCTCCCCGTATCAGCGTGTCTGAGATCTACAAGGAAGGCCTTTCATCCATTTCACTAGTAGCCACACTTTTTCATTGAATCATGGAGCTGGAAGGGACCCTGGGGGTCATCTAGTCCAACCCCCTGCAATGCAAAACTATGCAGCTGTCCCTTATGGGGATCGAACCTGCAACCTTGGCATTATCAGCACCAGGCTCTAACCAACTGAGCTATACTTGCAGGGTTGACAGAGGCATCCTGAGAAAGGCTTAGAACAGGGCTAAATAACCTAAAGGTTGGCTCTGCCCAGGCAAACTGTGGGAAAAGGTCCTCCAGCTCCACAGCTTTATATGCCACTTTGATAAGGAGATGAAGTTCCTCTTCCTGGACCTTAGAAAGTGACCTCTTTATCTCAGTTCTAAGCTCGAAACTAGAGAGAAGGCCCCTCTGCCTGCTTTGTAAGAGTAAAAAGCAGTATTGCTCCATACTGGGGTGAGGATGGGGAGAAAAGCTGACTTTTACACTCAGAGGTCAGGCAGAGAGATTTTTTCTTACAACCTCAGTGCTAACCACTACAGTGCTAAGATCAGAGATAAAGCCTCCTGCCTGCTCCTTAACAGCAGAAGCATGCCTTGGGGTGCTTATCAGTGAATTCATTCTGTTATCTGCCACATTAAGTGCCAATATACAAAAAACCTTATTATTATTGAAATTTGTATACTGCCCTTTACCCAAACACACCAAAATTCAACCCAAAGAAGGCAATGCGGAGTAGGCAAAAAAAAAGCATGTCAAAGGCCAATTGAGAAATACCAAAAAAACAATCCTACTCAGCCCCTAAAAGGTTAGGAGGACAAGTATTGCAATTATGGGAAGAAAGATGTTGGGAAGGTGGCTCCCTTAAATAGGATGCTCACCCAGTTCTAAATGGCTCCATGGGAAACCTGAATCTTGAAGTTCCGCTTCCCTGTTTCAGGAGAAGAGCCTCCCAAGACATCATCCCAAGGGAGCAGAATGGGGTAAATTTGCCCCTATCCTAGAATGGGAATGGCATTGCATAATTCAAAATATCTGCACTGCTCAGAACTGTTCTAGCTTTCTCGCTGCAGCCCTCTGCTGGTTGAAGGATTGGATCTTATTGGAGAACACCGATGTCCTTGACCTGGAGGGATTTGATAATGCTTTTGGGTGGCATGCATATTTGTGGTATGACAAGGTTAAAGTTCATAAATTGTTCAAAAACCATATTGTCAGAAGGGCAATTTTCATGGTCTGGTCAAAATATAAAGACTTATTGGAGAGTAAAACTCCGAGGTGGCTCTCACCGATGGAGGCCAAAGCACGTAAAAGACTCAATATGGAGGCCCACTGGCCTAAATATTGGGAAATAATTGAAAAAATTGGAGATAAATGGAGGTTACAGAGTATGGAAAAGTTAAAAAACAAGGTGCGAGATTGGTTGCATTATGCTCAAATTCAGGAAGTTTTTAAAGCAGACAAAAAAGTGGGTTTTCAGGAGGAAAAATCGAAACTAGAAACAGAGTTGCTTGAGCCAAAATCCAAGCTAATTTCGAGAATGTATAACTTGCTGCTTAAATGGAACACACAGGATGAGATTGTCAAATCCTCTATGATAAAGTGGGCACAGGATTTGGGGCATAACATTATGTTTGAAGACTGGGAAAGGTTATGGAACACCGGAATGAAATTCACGGCATGTACTGCCTTGAAGGAAAACATTATGAAAATGATATACCGGTGGTACATGACCCCAGTCAAGCTTGCAAAGATATATCACCTGTCTGACAATAAATGCTGGAAATGTAAGGAAGAGGAAGGGACATTTTTACACCTCTGGTGGACCTGCCCGAAAGTGAAGGCCTTCTGGGAAATGATACATAATGAACTAAAAAAGGTGCTGAGATTCACCTTACCTAAGAAACCGGAGGCCTTCCTTCTGGGCATGGTAGACCAGAGGATGGTCAAGAAAGATAGAATTTTCTTTATGTACGCTACTACAGCAGCGAGGATTCTGTTGGCAAAGCACTGGAAGACACAAAATTTACCCACATTGGAAGAATGGCAGACGCAGCTGATGGACTATATGGAGTTGGCTGAAATGACTGGCAGAATTCGAGACTCGGGAGAAGAAGAAACGGAGGAAGTTTGGAAAAATTTTAAGGACTATTTGAAAAAGCATTATAAGTTGTATGAATGTTAAAAAATGCTCCTTTCTAGGAAGGTATAGCTTCAGTATCGGCAAATTTCTGAATTGATAAATAAGACACTATAAGACAGAAGTGAGGTAACGAAATATTTTTATTGTGTGGAAATTAAAAATTAATGCAATTGTATCGAAATGTTTACATCAGATAACACGATAAAATGGAAGATATATTGTTATGTACAAAACAAGTCAACAAATTGCTGAGGTTTTGGTTACACAGGGAATGCAGTGCTCGGGAGATGGGGGAAGTCCATTGGATTCATGGAAGTATGTATTTGAAAGTGGAAATTTGTTTATTAAAAACCTAATAAAATATTTATAAAAAAAAAAAAAAAAGAACTGTTCTAGCTTTCAGGCTGTCTTCAAGGATTGCTCTACATAAAGCACACTACAGTAATCGGATAGGGAAGGCATGAGAAGGTGAGCTACTGTGGCCAGGTTATGCTAGTCCAGGAAGGGCTGTAGTGGGTAAATCACTTGCAGCTGGACACTCTTTCCCACTGATGTCACCTGGGCCTCAATGCCGGATCAAGGAGGAACCCAAAGCTATGTGCCTTCCACTTCAGGGAGCACAACCTGTTCTAGAGCTGGCCGTCTGCCCAATTCCCAGTTTAACCAGATAATTGTATCCATCACATTATCATTTTAGATGTTTCAATTTACCTTTTTCTAAAAAGAATGGGTATGCACTTGAGATTTCAAGGCAGGTTAGATATCCAAAGGTAAATAAAATAAATCCGATCAACTCTTCAACTTATTTAATTATGTTACATTAATTAGATAGGAATGATAGTTCCAAGGCATGTTGCCAGTCCTCTCGTTGCAATTAACCTCCGGGCCTGTAATTTTTAGGGCCATAAATACTAATCAAGAACATACTGGGATGGCATTTTGCAACTTTCCCGTTATCTGGGGTTGTACTGGAGTTGTCAGTGGTAAAACAAAGATTAATGGTGTGATTAATACGATGGCTGATATACTGGAGATCTCTAAATGTCTCTCTCTCTTCCTCTCTCTTAATGCAGGATAGATCCAAACTAAGGCATCAGCTGCTATTTCATCGCTGGGGGAAAATTTCATGTGCAATAACAAATAGCTAAAATTGGTTCAAATTGGTTCCAACCATTTTAGGTAGAAAATTAGAAGGGCTTGTGTTTTGTAACTACTAGGTAATTTTTTTAATAAGCATTTTTTATTACAGATTTTCTTGGGTTACAAAAGTACGGGCATTGTCTCTATTTTCAGGTTGTAGAGTTTTTTCTACATTTGATGTGAGAGATGTTGTTGTATACAGTATAAGGTTGGGGGAGAAGAGAGGTGAAATTTGCACAAGGCAAATGTTATATGAATGTAATTCTGCTGTTTTGAAATATTATTTATATTATTTATTTGCTGTGCATGCCTTCCACCAACCCAGGCCCACCCAGGGAACACCAGGCCTGACCAGAATCCAGCCCCAAATTTATTTTTTAAAAACCTAATAAAACATATGGCCACCCCACAACCACACTGCAGAGGGTTCAGTTCCTATTAGGTGCTGCTTTGCCATTGCATTTCCTGCAGGAAATACACTAGCAAAGAAAATCCCTACAACCAGCAGGATTGAACCCACTGCTCACAAAAGGAGCAGTGGCAAAAACTACATAATGAAGGTTCCAGGTTCACCTCTGTGAAGAGGGGATTCCTGTCCTGACTCCCACTCTCCTCCAGGCTAAGTATATCCAACTCATTCAACCATTCCTCATAAGGCTTAGTTTCCAGATCCTTGATCATCTAGGTTCCAGCATATCAGTATCCTTCTTAAATTGTGGTGCCCAGAACTGCACACAGTCCTCCAGGTAGGGTCCGACCAAGGCAGAATTGAGTGGTACTATGACTTCCCTTGATCTGGACACCATACTTCACTTGATACAGCCTAGAATTGCATAGTTGTTGTTATTGTTGCTGCATCACACTGTTAGAATTATAGAATTGTAGAGTTGGAAGGAGCCCTGAGGTTTAAGCTTATGATCAGACCCACCCACTTCAAAGAAATGCACATTTCCAACCCCAGAATTCCCAAAAGGCAAGCAAGTCTCACAAGTGAGCACACCATGCCTTACCTTTAATGGCTTGGTGGGTATGGCATGGAAACTTGTTGGGGGATCTTCATCACTTCTGTTCAGTTCTGGACTACTTGCCCTGCTCCTGAACCATGATTCTGGATCCCTGTGTCTGCTGCTAAGCCTGCTGCAGACCCTGAATAAAGCTTTGTTTCATACAAATAAGAGACTCTGCTTGCATGTTTTGGGGTGGCAGCCAGGGCAGTTGTATTCCAATTCACATTCAAGTTCAGGAACATCTAATTAGGTTGATTCGTTGCGAAAAGCTAACCAAATTAATGACACCTCTGTTCCAACTAGAGTCTATTTAGTACAGCCTACAAAAACACAGATTCAGATATAAATTATTTCAATGCACTCAACAGATCTCAACTTTGTGGCAGATATTTTACACAGTTCCTCTTTTTGGTATGTGCTTTGGGTATCATCTTTTGAGGCTGCCTCCCCCACCCTTGCTCCTTCCAAAATTAGTTCAAAGAAGATAATATAGAGCCTATTTGCAGCTGCAAATCCCTTTACAGAGCAGCATTTGGGAGGATTTCTTTCAGCCTAGCAATACACAGATGAAAAATGCAAACCCACACTCCAGTATTCATACATAGAGATGGCTCCCTCCCCTCTCCAATTTTCAGTGGGTTTTTTCCTGCTTCCAGGTTTCAAAAGCTGCCAAATTCCTCCCCTGTGGTTGACTCAGAAGTAGCCAATGTGGCTTCCTGCTTGACAAAATTGCTTCCCACCAACTCCCTGAAACAGAACCAACCTGTGCTTAATCCCCTTTAAACTTGACTGCACGGTGAAAGGGAGTGAGATAACACAGGTGTTTAAGACAGCTGGTTTTAAAAATAGCAAAGCATAAGCAAAAGGGAGTCGAGGATCACTGAGAGGGGGGGACTTCATAAATACAGCCGACCTAGAGTCAACAGAGGTTCTTCTCCTTTCTAAGTTATCTGAATCGAGATAGCAATGGTAAACAAGCAAAAGGCGCTGATAACTGAAGTATCCGGGAATAATAAACTCAGAGCAAACAGTGCCATGTTCAAGGGAACATTTCCCCTCTAATCTGCTACATCTGTAAACATGCAACCATAAGTTCAGTTGCAAATAGATAGAGAGCATTATACTGTCTCAATATCCTTGCCTTCTAGAAGAACATAAGAAGAGCCTTCTGGATCAGGCCAATGGCCTATCTAGCACTGGTGAAGGAAGAGGGTGTGGTGGCTGTGGTCAGCCCCGGGTGTCATCCCTGAGGGAGGGTGACATCACCGCCCCACCCCCTGGGACACTTGCCGTGGGCGGCGGGCCCCAGGGACGTTCGCCCCACCCCCATGGGCTGCTAGCTCTGCCCCCACAGACAGCTAGTCCCACCCCCGCAGGCAGCTAGCCCTGTCCCTGGGTACATAGCTCTGGGTGCCGGAGCAGCTAGCTCTGCCTCTGCTATCTACTTCAACATCCTGTACTCACGGTGGCCAACCAGATGCCTGCAAGAAACCAGAAAGCAGAATTCAAGCACAAAAGCACTCTCCCATCCTGTGGTTTGCATCAACTGGAATTGAGAAGCATTTCCACCTCTGACTGTGGAGGCAGGACATAGCCATCATGGCTAGTAGCCATTGATACTCCTGCATATTGCTATGTGGAACATTTTCACAGCTTGGGGGGTATCCCTGAACTCAGTGCTGCTGATGGTGGGTGCAGTTAGGAGGGATCATATCACCCTGATCCTGGCTGATCCCAACTCAAGCATTAGCATACAAAGTTCTAAATTACTTGGACCCAAGTACTTGAGGGAGCATCCCATGTGTCACAATTGGCAGGATATATTCTGTTCCTTGTCCTATCAATAGAAGAAGCAAAGAAAGTGGCTAGTGTACAGTGGCTGGGCAGACCAGATCTAGCCCACAAGCCATGGGTTCACCACTCCCAGGGCAGAGCTGCTAGAAACCACAGCCGGGGAAGTGCCGTTGCATTCCAGGTCCTGCTTACAGGCTTTCCATAGACACCTGACTGGCTACTGTGAGAACCAGGTGCTGGACTAGTGGAACCAGGGGAGTCTTTAGCAGATGCGCCACCAGGGTGCAAAGATCCACCCACCACCCCCAAGTCTGACAAGCGCTGCCATTGTGATTGACAAGTGCTGCCGCTGGCGTGGTGCATCTTTGGTAAATGAGCGCACAAAGTCAAAAGTCCTTTAGTGAAACAGTAGGTATACATTTCGGTAATACAGTGGTACCTCGGGTTAAGAACTTAATTCATTCTGGAGGTCTGTTCTTAACCTGAAACTGTTCTTAATCTGAAGTACCACTTTAGCTAATGGGGCCTCCTGCTGCTGCCGCACGATTTCTGTTCTCATCCTGAAGCAAAGTACTTAACCCGAAGTACTATTTCTGGGTTAGCGGAGTCTGTAACCTGAAGTGTCTGTAACCTGAAGTGTCTGTGACCCAAGGTACCACTGTACCTAGGTGCAGTATATATGTATTTTGTTTTTCTAGCTTGATCAAAATTATTTATTATTTCATAACAGGTAGATAGTTAAGAGCTTAGGTGGCTTCAGCGGTGGGCATCTGGCACCCCCCAGAATTCAGCACCCAGGTGCCCCACATCCCTTGCATCCCCAGGTAAAGACGGCCCTGAATGGAACTAGCCTGATCCAGCAGGATCTTCTTATGTTCTTACCTAGAAATGTAATGAGCTCTCTCTTTCTGAAGAATCTGAAAGAGGGTGTGTTAGGTATGATCTAGTTCTCTTGATTTCTTACATTGAACCAAGGAGTTGATTTGATGAGGTGGGGAATCTATGGCCTTCCAGTTGTTACTAGAGTACAACTCCCATCATCCCTGCTCTTTGACCATTCTGGCTGAGACTGATAGGAGTTGCTCTGACAACATCAGGAGACCCATAGATTCTCTACCGCTGATCAAGTCTAAGATTTCAGTGTGTCTTTGCCTCACCCCTGTCCCTGCCCCACCCCGCCCCCAACAAAAGTAAATACTTCTTGACTCTTTAAACACTGTTTACCTTATGCCTGGCAAAAATTCCTTGGGTTCCAGTTGCTTAACGAGGGGAAAAAATAAGGATATGATATATTACAAATCTAATTAAGTTTTGTGAGCTAAAAAGGTACACTTGTACTCTGCATTTGTATCACACAAGGTTAGGCCTTGTAAATTAGATGAAACACCATTAATAATCAAGCAAAATGAGGTCAGCTCTATTATAGCTTTCATTCTTTCCACTTCTATTATCATAATTTTACACTTTTCATGCTTCACAATTGAGCAATGATTACTTTGCTAAATACTACATGAGTTTTGATAAAACAAACCCCCTGAGGAATAAAAAAAATAAGTCATTTCCATTCAGGAAAAAAAATCCATTTTCACATTAGGCTGCACAGGATATTATGAACCCAATTATCACTGTATGGAGACATGTATAATAAATAAGGTAGTTACAATCAAACACAAGCCAGGGTTATGTGAGCAGGATTGATCAAAGCCATTCTCCACAGAAAACTGCAAGAGAGCTCTCTAAATGCCCTCTCCAAAAAAAGAAGAAGTGTGAAATTCTAAAGTGTCTTCCCAAATGAGTTATTAAATACTTGTTGCCTGGTGTTAAGAAATGGGCCCACAGCTGGTTTTCAACTGGTGAACCACAGGATGAAATGGCTGGACCTCCATATTGATTCACTCCCTTCTGTTCTTTAAAGTTACTCCTCAAAATGGGAGAACTGGAGAACATAGGAAGTTGCCCGATACCGAGTCATGCCATTGATCCCTCCAGCTCAGTATTGTATATAGTGACTGGCAGCAGCCCTCCACAGTTCCAGCAAGGAGTCTCTCCCAGCCCTACCTAGAGATGACCAGGATTGAACTTCAGACTTTCCACATGCACAGCAGATGCTCTGCCACTGAGCTATGGTTCTTCCCTGATAGGAAGCTAACATATACTAAGTCAGACCCGTGGCTCATTTAATCTAGTATTGTCTAAGCTGACCAGCACTGGTTCTCCAGAGTTTCAGGTTGGAGCCTTCCCCAATCCTTTTCGGAGCTGCTGGGGCCTTCTGCATGCAAGGCAGATGCTCTGTCACTGAGCCCTTGCTCCTCCAGAATTTATGTTTTTATACCACCTTAATTAACAGTTGTCAGGCAACGTACTAGAAAATGAACTACAGCAAAGTCTAATATCTAATGCAGTCATTAAAAGTGAATTCACATGAAATACATACTGTATTCGAGTCATACAGTAACAATGCCATACATGCAACTTTCACCTATCATACTTCTCCACCTCTAAAAGCCTGATGGTGGCTGTCAGTGACCAGCAGCCAAGATGGCTATGTTCTGCCTCCATAGTTGGAGGCAGCAGTGCTTCTCCAGTGTGGTGCCAGTGTGGTGTAGTGGTTAAGAGCGGTAGTCTCATAATCTGGGGAACCAGGTTTGCATCTCCGCTCCTCCACATGCAGCTGCTGGGTGACCTTGGGCTAGTCACACTTCTTTGAAGTCTCTCAGCCCCACTCACCTCACAGAGTGTTTGTTGTGGGGGAGAAAGGGAAAGGAGAATGTTAGCCGCTTTGAGACTTCTTAAAGGGAGTGAAAGGCGGGATATCAAATCCAAACTCTTCTTCTTCTTCTTCTTCTTCTTCTTCTTCTTCTTCTTCTTCTTCTTCTTCTTCTTCTTCGTACTAGTTGCTAGAAACCAGAGGAGGTGAGGGTGCTCTTGTGCTCAAATCCTGCTTGCTGGTTACCCACAGGCATCTGTTGGCCACTGTGAGAACAGGATGCTGGACCAGAGGGGCCACTGGAATCATCCAGCAGGTTCTTCTTATGTTATTGTGGAAGATGTGGCTTGTCACCTGTTGCTGACATGAATGCATTGTAGAGGAAAGACGCACCTTGGGGTCATTCCACAGCGGTAGAGCCAGGACCAAAACTGCTCTTCCACAGGTTCCTGTACTGCTCACCTCATTCAGAACCTCCTCTGCTGATTGAAATGAAGAGGCTGGTTGGTAGGGGATAAGTCACTCTCTCTGCTATCTGGGCCTCAGATCATTCAGCACGTTGAATGTCTACATAAGCATATGACAATGGATGACCAGTGTAGCTGTTTAAGAAGAGAAGCAATATGTGTTCAGACTGCTGTTCTCAACAACATCCTGCTCACTGCATTCTTCTGAACCATCTTCCTGGTTAGCTTCATGTAGAAATTATAGAATTCCATTGGACACTTGAGGGAAAGTATGCAATGTCTACCGAGGAACAGGACCTTGGACAGCTTCAAGGAGTCATGCTAAGGCAGTGATGGCCAAACTTGGCCCTCCAGCTGTTTTGGGACTACAATTCCCATCATCCCTGATCCTGTTAGCTGGGGATGATGGGAGTTGTAGTTCCAAAACAGCTGGAGGGCCAAGTTTGGCCATCACTATACTAAGGCAACTAAAGAAGATGTTGTCTTTGCTAGGAGCTAGAGTCAACTGAAGCCTTACATAGGCTGACCCAGACATGGAGGAGTTGGGGAGGTGGTTAAAGGACCTGTGACACACTCTGCAGTCTTCTGTGTGGCTAAGGAAATAGCAATACTGCAGGGAACATTATCCTCTGAGTTACGGTATGGTGGTTGAGCCATTTCCTCTGGCAGAGGAGTCTGCATGCCAAGCATAAAGGCTTCCCAAATTCTGGCAAATGCCTGAAGACAGGTAAAAAGAATAAGTTATCCTTTTTTTCCTTTTCCTTTTTTGGTCTCCCTCTTGCATGTATTCAGCAAAATGCATGGGATGATCCCTGCTGTTTTGTGTGTCAGCTGAAGTTGCTGAGTGCCTTAGGCTTCTTTGCTTGAAAGCAGCTTCCAATTTCTTCCACTCACTTATGATGATGCAAATAAATTGGTTCTAATTCGAACTCTGCAGTTGGTTAAATTTTAGCCCAGCTCCAGGATCAGTTCTTACTTAAGCTGCCCATGTTCTAAGGCAAGGGCAGAGCTAATTGTTGCTGGCATAGAGACTGATGTGATCTTTCAGATTCATGGAGAAGGCTATCAATGGTTAATAGTCATGAAGGCTATGTTCTACCTCTACTGTCACAGGCAGCATGCTTCTAAATAGCAGTTGCTGAGAATTACAAATGGGGAGCGGGCTCTTCTTATACTCTTACACTGCATCACTCTCTCATCTTCTTCTGCTCTCTCTCTCTTTGTTTCTGAACAACTTCATCTTGATTTTATAGTCACCGCTAGAGAAAAATAAGCCTGGTCCCAATCATCTGGGAGACCAACAAAGTGAGCTTAGCATCCTAAATCACATTATAATGTGGGGATTTTCTCCGTGTGTGCCTGTGTTTCAAATGTGCTGTAATCCAACTTTGAAAGGAGCCCTTTGGCGCTCTCCCTGGCATGCGGTGGATGCAAGCACTCAATGCAGCTCCCCTTAAACAAAAGGCACTACCTAGAAGTGTCTGACAAATTGAACCATTCCTCTCTGCTTGTTCTGTCCATTGTGCATTTGGCAAAGGGCTTTCCAAATATCTCCGTAATCATATCTCAAGAAACATACCTGGAGCCACCTCCTGATTGACTCACTCAATCTATATGCAGATGAGCGCTAACCCTGCTGATAATTTGGAAGGATTCCAACAGCTCCCCATCCGGTTCTGATCATTTGTAAATGGCTTTTATTCACTTGCAGATCAACAGTAAGAAGATTGCTAATAAAAAAGTTAATAAAAATATACAACAGGAATTTTTGGAGGGGAGGTTTTTACCACTAGAAAGGGTCTGCTCTTCCCTTTTTCTTTATTTCAGGCTTTAGGCAAAACTTGATGAAAACACAATTCTATTTGTTCTTTTTTCAATGCATAGTCAAAGTATCGCCTCATAGCAAAAACAAGCTTCCTAATACAATTTCTGTCCCTGGCATGTTTTGTATAACCCTCTTTGTGATTGTGCCAACACTTCTGCATTTTAATGATGGCATCGTAGCTTCCTCAGTCCTTGAAAAATTGCTCTGCAGATGACTTTTATCTTTCAGGTTTAGAAATTGTTTCAAAAATGGTCAGTGGACTTATGGCTGCCTTCCCCAACCTGGCGCCCTGCAGATGTTTCAGACTATAGTTTCCATCAGAGCCAGCTGTGCTTGCTGGAGCACTCCAGGGTGGGGATGGCTTCTTTAAGCATGTTGAATCTGACAAAGGCCCTTTCAGCAAGCAGATGTACAGAGTCCCCCTTGAGGAATGTTGGTACTCTGACTTTATTTGAATTCTCTGCACCACCTCCCCAGACAGCATCCAGGAGTCACTAGTGCAGTAAAGCAGGGATGCAGAACTGCCCACAACAGCTGCATTGCTTCAGGTGACTGGGATGGGATGGGGGCATGGCAGGACTACACAGTGGTCACCAACTTAGATACCAAGGATTGAACAAATTCAAGGATAAGGCATGACTACTAGCCATGAGGGTTATGCACAACCTCCATAGTCAGAGGCAGCCATGCTTCTAAATACTAGTTGCTGGAAACTGAAGGAGGGAAGAGTACCTTTGTGCATGGGTCCTGCTTGTGGCTGTCTCATGGGCAATTGTTTGGCCACTGTGAAAAGAGGATTTTGGACTAGGTGGGCCACTGGCCTGATCCAGCAGGATCTTCTTATGTTTAGTGTTCCAGCTGGTGTGCCTGCACAGTCCTGACCTCACCAGCACCCTTCTCTTGCACTGTCTATGTAAGTGCCAGTGATTCCACTGTTGGG
The DNA here is from genome assembly GCF_964234715.1 of Podarcis melisellensis. Lineage (NCBI taxonomy): Eukaryota > Metazoa > Chordata > Lepidosauria > Squamata > Lacertidae > Podarcis > Podarcis melisellensis. The sequence continues at coordinate 21,150,079 of NC_138546.1, forward strand.
ATGGCAAGTCCACACCCTTATCCCACCCCGCGAGCTGTTCCTGCCCTCATTTCCCTCCTGCCCCAGTGTTCTTCAGAAATTTCAAGTGCTTCTAACACTTACTTATTATTACATTTATAGCCCCACTTTTCCTGCAAGGAGCTCAAGGTATTGCAGACAATTCTCCCAAACAGGAACCCACAAATTTGCCTTGAAATGTCACCTGAGGCAAAAACAAACCAACAAAGGGTGACAACTCTGCTCTGAGGTTTTGTTAACTTTGCCTGTTGCATGGAGAGTTCCATCACTCCCTGCCATGCTGAATTCATAGTGCAATGCTCTAGATGACAACTCAGAAGTAATTACAATCGTATTTAATGAGCCTTATTTCTGGGTAAGTATGCATATATACACACTTACTCAGGAGTGAGCATCAAACTCAATGGGCCTACTTCTAAGTAGATATTAATGTGATTGAAGTGTTGTGTTGGGATCCTATATTCACCTAGGATAAATCCCTTTGAAATTAGTGTGCTTTACTTCTGAGTAAACATCTATAGGATTTTACTGTTAATATGCATTAATATACATTCATGATTTTCATGGGTTTCAGGTGAGAATAGCAGGAACTGCCCGAGAAAGGTTGCTTTAATGAAACATTTTTTACTTACCTTGAAATAATGAAACATTTTTTACTTACCTTGAAATTCCTTCAGACAAGGAATTGGTGGGGTCTTGTGGCCTTCCAGATATTGTTAGATTCCAACTCCCATCAGTTCTGGCCCAATGTGTCCAAAGCTCTGGGATAACGTAGTCCAACTAACATCTGGAGGATCACAGATTATCTACCCCTGCATTAGATAATCATACATGTCCTGATCAATTGAATGATGAAACCCACCTCAGGAGTTTACTTTAGTCAAAGTTGGCAATGACTCTAATCCGTTCTAATAGAAGCAGCCATCCAGATGTCCCTGGAGGTTCATGAGCAGGATGTGAAGAAAACCTTCACCCAAAGTTGTTTGTCCTCAGCAGCTGTTATTCAAAAAAGTATATTGACTACCACGTCTTCCTTAACTGGCAGTGCCATTCAGATATAAGGCAATAATATATTGGGGCCAGCTTTCATTCTCTCTCTCTCTCTTGGGATGTGTATGTTTTAAAAGTTTCTAGTCTCTCTGGTTGGAAATACAGATTTGAAAATGTGTTGGAAATGCTGGTTGAAATCTCATCAGCCAATGAAATTGCTGGTTAAGACTTTCATTATCATGACCATCACACCCTGCCCCTTATTCTACCTTGAGAAAGATGCAGATGAGACAACACTTCCAAAGAGAAGCCATCAGACCCTTTGGGTGCTGTCCATGGTCCTGATCTGCCTTTTTGGCCTTGATCTTGCCTCCACTTCTCCTGTGAGCCCCAAGTTGCTACAGATCAGGATATTCATCAGGTGGGGGCTCATTGCCTGGAGAGCCCTTTGTTCCAAACTCCCCTGTGCTAAAGTAGCAAGAACTGCAACCTAAATCATGCAAAATAAGACAAATCCCGTATGTTTACTTAAGTTGCAAAATACATACAGGCCATGGGTTTTAGATTTTCTTGCACAGTATTTTGAATGTATTTACAGCACATAGTACAGAGTCTTGCTTCCTTCTGTGCTTACACTTCTCAGCACCCCAAGTCATTTTCTTCTTTACTTTAATAAAAGAAATCATGGCTAATGATCTCTAGAGAGCAAAGCAGTCTATGTAGAGTTATGCAAGTGAGTTGCCATATTTTTAGAAGTACATGTACACACGGTTAGCAACATTTTATATCACACTTAAAATATGCCTCATCTTAAATATTTGTCTTTTTTATTGTCTATAAAAAAAGAAAAAAGAAAATGTGCATAAAATTAAACTAAGTATACTTATGAAACAGTGCAAGGCACTCAGATGACAACTCTGAAAATGTATGAATGAGAAGGTAAGGTGGAAAGGAAAGGAAACTCAGGACAGATTCTAATAATGAGAATAATTCTGCATTCAGTAAAAACAGAGGTTGTAGGATGAAGCTGTCAAAAATATTCTAAAAGTTGTCATTCCCCTTCTCAATTTTGAATTTGCCTTCAAACTGCCACTTAAAATTGTAATATGTTTCCTCAAAATTTGGCCTACTTTAGTCTTATCTTGACAACCTGACAAAAGATTCAGGACACAAAGCAAATAATAATAATAATAATAATAATAATAATAATAACAACAACAACAACAATAATAATTGTTGTTATTATTATTATTTATTACGGTCGGAGGCCAGCTTGTGAAACACAAATGGAACTACAATCCCAAAAGCAAAACAAACATTTAAAACAATATACAACAATGGATATTAAGTTTTAAAATGCGGAAGGCATATAAACACATAAAAACTTTAAGATAGACTACCATAGAGAAATGACCCAGAGCTGCCAGTGGATCTGAGTTTGGGAAATTTCTTAACAAACTAGTTTGAATCGGGGGATGGTCTGCACCTACAGATCTCTGCGCAGACTCTGCCGACTGTCCGGGGCGTCTTGTGATCTTTGCCTAACAGAAGAAGATCAAATTTTTGCTTTACTGGGAGCTCAGCAAGCCTCACCAGCAGGGGGTCAATGGTTTCTCTATGTGCCTTGTCGTAAAAGGGACATCTAAAAAATATGTGTTCATAGCTTCCTATATCCCCCAATGGGCAGGTGCAAAGTCTCTGGGCATATGGGACTTTTTAAAAGGATCCTTCCAGGACCGGCGCGGGCAAAGCCGAGCCTCTGGCAAGTGTAAAAGCCCTTCTTGCATTTTTTGATACTAGAATAAGAGATATGCTGCCAGTGCAGCTATATATCTCTCGATTTCTACAATTTTGTAGTCGGGGCACCTTAAGCAGTACTTTTGTCTCTTGGTGTCTATAATTCTTTGCCTAACCATAGCTTTTGCTTGGCCCAAGCCCAGACTTGGAAGCACATAGTTAAACCATGGAATTTGATTCCACAACAGGTAATGGTGGCCACCAACTTGGATAGTTTTGAAAGAGGATTAGACAAATTCAAGGAGGACAAGGCTATCAATGGCTGTGATGGTTATGCTCTAACTCCACTGTCAGAATGCCAGCTGCTGGGGTACCATAAGTAGAGAATATACCATTATGCTCAGGTCCTGCTTGTGGGAATCTTGCTGGGAACTGAATGCTGGACTAGATGGGCCTTTGGTCTGATCGAGCAGCATCCTTCAGGAGAAAGCATAATGAACAATGGCACAGTGGACAATACTTGCAGTCTTCCCATTGGCTTCAAGCCCTGAAGGACATCAAACCATACACTCTCAGATTCTGAGCCCCAGTCCAGAGGAACCTTGGAAAAAGAAAATATGCTGTTGATCTCTGTTTGTGTTATCAGAGGCAGATGAGAGAGAATAGTAAAAAGAAGGAAGGTCTGATTTGTTCTTGGCTGGTGCCACTCCTGCTCCCCAGCCAATGAGAGAAATGTTTGGGGTGAAGAGGATGAGGCTTAATTTTATTTATGAATCGCTTCCTTTAAGCATCCTGCGGGGATTTCATTGCACAATAAAAGCATATATATAAAACAATATAATCATTTTTTTAATCAGCAGTTTTAAAACAAATATAATAAAATTGAACAGTAAAATTGTGCATGAACATTACATATCTGGGCTGGCTTGCCTAAATTTATATTCATTTTTAGCAGGCACTAAAAGCAATCCAGCAAAGGCACCTACCTAAAATTAAGGAGCAGTCTTCTCCTGTTTGGATGGTGTGAAGCTGTAAAACTCTGTTCTCCTTTTGAGTTGGGTGCTTTTCCAGCACCTTACATACATCTCATTCTGCGCACGGAGAACTATTACAAAGTTTTGAATTATAGCTGGGGGGATGGGGTGTATTAGGACTTATCTGGAACACCATTGTAATATAAGGAGATAGGAGAGATGTTCTGTAAATTTCCCCTTTGGGTGCCTTAAGAGGTGCCCAGGTGCAAGTCTGGACCTAGCACTTGATGATAGTTAAATTTCGGCAGCATTGTAGAGTACAGGTCTGCAAGAATTGATCACAGCTTGCTAGAATCAGCAATTTTAATTGAAAGGCCACCTGACTGAAGGAGACATAGGGCCTTGCAACCTTTAAAGATGGGTCCACCTGGGTCCCCACATGAAGAAGAAGAGTTTGGATTTGATATCCCGCCTTTCACTCCCTTTAAGGAGTCTCAAAGCGGCTAACATTCTCCTTTCCCTTCCTCCCCCACAACAAACACTCTGTGAGGTGAGTGGGGCTGAGAGACTTCAGAGAAGTGTGACTAGCCCAAGGTCACCCAGCAGCTGCATGTGGAGGAGCAGAGACGCGAACCCGGTTCCCCAGATTACGAGACTACCGCTCTTAACCACTACACCACACTTGTGAATCACAAGACAGTACAGGAGCATGGGAAGAACTCGGCCGCCACACACCCCTTGGTGGTCTGCTGTTTGTTAGGACTACTCCCCTGACATTGCCAGGCATAAACATAAACATAATAATAATAATTTATTATTTATACCTCGCCCATCTGCTTGGGTTTCCCCAGCCACTCTGGGTGGCTTCCAACAGAATACTAAAATACAAAGCCTATTAAACATTAAAAGCTTCCCTAAACAAGGCTTCCTTCAGATGTCTTCTAAAAGTCTGGTAGTTATTTTTCTCTTTGACATCTGGTGGGAGGGCATTGTTCCACAGGGCGGGTGCCACTACCAAGAAGGCCCTCTGCCTGGTTCCCTGTAGCTTTGCTTCTCGCAGCGAGGGAACCGCCAGAAGGCCCACGGCACTGGACCTCAGTGTCCGGGCAGAATGATGGGGGTGGAGACGCTCCTTCAGGTATACTGGACCGAGACACATGAGAATGTGACCCTCAGCACAGGTGATCTAGTGTCATTAACACTTCTAGATAGTATATAAGGCTTAAGCCCACCTAGGGCCAATGGGAATCTCACTGCAGATCTTGCTGTCTACACTGATATTGCGCCTATCACCTACAGTGGGTTCAACCCACTGCCTGCCCAAGAAAGAAAGAGATTATCTGGCAACAGATACAACTATAAGATGTTTTCTGTTTCCTCTTGCTTTTTTCTCTGTTGCCTTTATCCCATAAATAAAACCTGTTAAAAAGCAAGTTTGATGGTATTCATTGTCCAGCTGAATCTTTTTTTAAAAAAACAACAACACCCTGTCTTAGGCAACCAGTACTTTTGGCAGAACAGTCAGAACATCTCAGAGAGAAAAAGTCAAAGATGTGAAGAAATGCATTTTCCTAGCAGATTTTAAAAATGAAAACACACTTCTGTGTCACATCTGAACTTCTTTTTATGCTGAGTTCTAGTATAAACTTTACGGAAAGCAAACGAGCTAAAAACACTTCAAAAATCCAAGATAAGGGGTTTGTTATCCTTGACTTCCCCTTACTCTGCTTCCAACTGTGAAAATCATGTTTTTGGCCACAGTTTCCCACTGTGTTTTAGCCCTCTGTCTCATTACCTTATGGTGCCATGAACTGTCTAATCCATTTTGTCGGGACATAAATCTAATCCATCCATAAAATATTGAATTGATTTATCCACCCAAATAATTTTGCGTTAATTTTCAACCTCTCCCTCTGTCTGTCTCTCTGTGTGCGTGTCTTTTTTCCTCACTGATGGTGACTTTTATAACACACTGTTTATTTACTGTATATGCAGACTGAGCAGTTGGGAAGCAAGCATGAGTATACAGTAATTCTCTAAAAGCAACACCAATCCATTACACCTACACCCAATTTTCTTGATGCTGGCTCTGGGAGACAACTTTGTTGTTAAAGACCTTTTGAACAATTTTCTCCAGCTACCTCAAAGCATTCAGTATGAAGGGAGGAGCATCAGCTCAGGGGTACAAATGATGGGATCTGCAGTCCGCAAAATCTAGAGGGCATCATGTTGGCAACCCCTGGCATACAGAAAGACATGGGTTTGATTTCTAGCATATCCCAGTAAGGCTGGAGAGACACGTTTCTGAAACCCTGGAGAAATGCTACCAGTGAATGTGGACAGTACTGAGCTGACGTTTCTGAGCATCAGTGAATTTCCTAGTTAGTATCCAAAGTATGTGATCTACAACTGCCCACTAGCATTAATTCAGATTTTAATCAGTTAATCATATGCTCTGAAATACTACCAAAACTATTAATTATCTTTATTATATCTGGTATATATGCTTCTGGACTACTAATAAATTATAGTAAATCATCTGCATACAAAGCTAATTTAAACCCAGCTTCCTCATGAACAAAACCCAAAATCTCTCTGTCCTAATTGCACATGCCAGTGGTTCCAAACATAAATCAAATATCAACAGAGAAAGAGGGCAGCTCTGTCTTCTACCTCTCTACAAACCAAATGGATTCCATTTGACTTTACTTATGATCTAGGAGCAAGGTGTAATTTTCCAATCCACTTCATAAATTCTTGAGGAAATCCACATTTTTCCAAAGTAAGAGATATAAATTGGAAACATCTTTTCTCAAATGCCTTTTCAGTGTCCAGGGAACTACGTGCAACTGGATCAATTCTATGATTTAAAGCAACCCGATTGTTTCCAATCTTAAATAGTCTGCTTCCCGTCGATACTTAAGAAAACCCACTTGATCTGCATGTACTATTATTCTCATCATTGCCTGAACTCTGTTTGCTTTGCTGAAGAAATTGACCTACGATTCGCACACTTAGTAAGATATTTGACAGACTTAGGAACAACAAAGATATATGCATCATAGATTGAAGTTGATGGTGCCTCATCCATCGTTCCCCCTCTCTGATAGCTTGTTTCTGTCTTGGATAGGGAAGTATCATTTTCCATTCCACCCTGTATTCATCAGATGCAACACTTCCAGCTGTGTTACCCACCCCACTGCCTTAGCAACACCTAAGTAACCTCCCCAAGGCACAAGCCTGGGCAGTGTGTTTGGAAGTCCTGGTCTACCTAGTGTCACAGAAGTGTGATGAAAGGACCTCCCTCTTGGCCTCACTGATGTGCTCCAAAGGAAAGGAAAGCATTATGTTTGGCACCAGCTTGGCTGCAGGCATTGTTGGAAGGAAGAAGAGTTTGGATTTGATATCCCGCTTTATCACTACCCGAAGGAGTCTCAAAGCGGCTAATATTCTCCTTCCCCTTCCTCCCCCACAACAAACACTCTGTGAGGTGAGTGAGGCTGAGAGACTTCAAAGAAGTGTGACTGGTCCAAGGTCACCCATCAGCTGCATGTGGAGGAGCGGGGAAGCGAACCTGGTTCCCCAGATTACGAGTCTATCGCTCTTAACCACTACACCACATAGGAGGCATAGAAGGCACCATCCAACTCTCTTAGGGCCTTCACTCCAGCTTTGTGTAGAATTAGCCTTCTCCTAGAGATATCCTACATGGCAGCATAGGTTTTGTGCTGGACCTGGGGGTAACCCGTGAAATGCGGTCCAGGGCCAGTCCAGAATCTGAAGGTTCTGCTGGGGGTCAGTCCGACAGGGCCAAGGCAGGATACAAGGCAGGAAACCAGGGAAGGACAGGTACAGGATCTCAGGCAGGATCTAGCATACAGCAATGTTGCTCCCGCAACCTGGGGCGGGGTCCAACAGCCTTTTATCTTTGTCGGGGTACTGGCCGGTCCTGATCCCCTGGTGACACACCTCCCTGTTTCGCCCGAATGAGAACACTCCTCCTGCGAGTACTCAGGTCTCTCCTTCTCTCAGACCTTAGTCTCTGCAGCTCGGGAGATGTCGGTGGGTTACTAGACCCAGGGGCCACCTCAGACTCCTCTGACCAAACCAGTATTGAAGCAGCTGTAAGTGATGGCCCAGCTGAAGCCAGCGCGGGCTCAGACCCCTGACCTGGCCCAGCTGGTGTTTGTTGCAGGGAAACCTGTGCAGACTGGGATTCTTCAGGATCAGGCACCAGACTTGGTTCAGATGATGCCTGAGGCAAAGGATCCAGTGCAGACTGCGTCTCCTCTGGTTCCAAGTCCGAGTAGAGTCCCAGGCCATCACAGGTTTTATGATCTGAGTTTCCCATCTCCAAGATGGGCTACCTTCCCAGGTTGATGAGCCCCATCTGCCCCTCACTTTCGTCTACAGCAGGTGCAGAAATTTCCTTCTTGACCATCAGACTCACTTTTTGGTCTTGTCCACTCAATCCACCAAAGCCTGTCTTCACATGCAATCAGTTACAGAACATTTGTAGGCTGAAAGCAACAACCACAAATACTGGTTTTATTTGCTGGATTGATTTCTCTTCTGGGCATGGGACAAATAAGTGAGCACCAGCCATTTTTTTTTTAATTATTATTTTTTGGTTAGTGATCCAAATCTGGACATTGCAAATGCTGGTTCAAATCCCCACTCTGTTACACAGTACAATGAATAGGCCTTAGGTGTGTCACTGTCTCACATCTTAAAGTATATACAGTTATGGGAGATTTGGAAGCTGCTGCTAATCTGCTCCAAATTATGCATAGATCTACCATCAGGAAATTTATTGTACTGCTGTGTGCAGGATCTAAACTCCTATCCCCTGCCTTGAAAACATCACTTGTTTTGGAACTTGTGCTGTGCCAAAATTTGTCCTCCCATTTCTCAAAAGTTTTCTTCCCCTGCAAAGGGACTTCCATTTTTCTGACTTTTTCTCAGGACACTTGACAATCTATTTCCAATTTTAGTTGGTGCAAGTTACTACTACTTTTACTACTATTTTGTAACTAACTTTTGATTGTATTTTCAGCAGTGAATGCATGCAAAAAAAGACAATGAAAACATAGCAAAAGAAAAGAGAAAAATGGAGAAAGAAAAAGAGAGGAAGAAGGACTGGAGAAAGGAAGAAAGCCATATTTTAAAAAAATTTTTTTTTTTTTTTATAAAAATTTTTATTAAGATTTTTTACAGATACATATTTAACAAACAAAATAGGTTTCATAACATCCTTTCATTCTATTGCGGACTCCCTCACGTCTCCCGCTTCCACTTTCATCATTAAAAACGAATTTTTCCAAGCAAATTATCATCTTGTTTATGCTCTTAAGTGCAATATTTAGGTTAAACTCACATAAAAAATTATAATTTAATGGTAGACAGTTATTTCTACTCTGGCTTCCTTGTTAGGATTCAACCAAATTACAGTACTTTTGTAAATAAATCTTAAATTTCTTCCAGTCTTCTTCGACCCTCTCCTCTCCCAGATCGCGGATTCTGCCAGTCATCTCAGCCAGTTGCATATAGTCCATCAGCTGCATCTGCCATTCTTCCAGTGTGGGTAGATCTTGGGTTTTCCAGCTCTTAGCAATAAGTATCCTTGCCGCCGTTGTAGCGTACATAAAAAATGTTCTGTCCTTCTTTAACACGTTCTGGCCGACCATGCCCAGAAGGAAGGCCTCTGGTTTCTTGGTGAAGGTATACTTAAATACCTTTTTTAACTCATTGTATATCATTTCCCAAAAGGCCTTCACTTTAGGGCAGGTCCACCAGAGGTGAAAAAATGTTCCTTCATTTTCCTTACATTTCCAACATTTGTTATCAGACGAATGGTATATTTTAGCCAATTTCACTGGGGTCATGTACCATCTATATATCATTTTCATTACATTTTCCTTCAGAGCATTACATGCTGTGAAGTTCAGCCCGGTGGTCCATAACCTTTCCCAGTCCTCAAACATAATGTTGTGCCCAATATCCTGGGCCCACTTTATCATAGCCGATTTAACCAATTCGTCTTGTGTGTTCCATTTCAGCAGCAAGTTATACATTTTTGAAAGTACCTTGGTCTTAGGTTCTAGCAGTTCTGTCTCCAGTTTCGATTTCTCCACCTGGAATCCTAACTTTTTATCAATCTTAAACACTTCCTTAATCTGAGCATAGTGTAACCAGTCTCGCACTTTATCTTTCATTTTCTCTAAACTCTGCAGTTTCCAATTGTCTCCATCCCTTTCTAGTATTTCCCAATATTTTGGCCAATTGGCCTCCATATTGGGTCTTTTTCGGGCCTTAGCCTCCAGAGGTGACAGCCACCTCGGTGTTTTGTTTTCTAATAAGTCTTTGTATCTTGTCCAGACATTAAATATTGCTTTTCTGACAATATGGTTCTTAAAGACCTTGTTGATCTTAACCTTGTCGTACCATAAATATGCATGCCATCCAAATGCATTGTTAAAACCTTCCAAATCCAGCACATCCGTGTCCTCCAGAAGTAGCCAGTCTTTTAGCCAGCAGAAAGCTGCGGCTTCATAGTACAACTTTAAGTCTGGCAGGGCAAAGCCCCCTCTTTCTTTTGCGTCCGTTAGTATCTTAAACTTAATTCTGGGCTTTTTGCCCTGCCAGACAAATTTGGAGATATCTTTCTGCCACTTCCGGAAGCACTCCGTTTTATCTACAATCTGCAATGTCTGAAACAAAAATAACATTTTTGGCAATACATTCATCTTAATAGCAGCTATTCGACCTAACAATGAAAGTTTCAATTTTGACCAACTATCCAAGTCTCTCTTAATTTCAGACCAACATTTTTCATAATTATCTTTAAACAGACTCAAATTCTTTGCTGTTATGTTTACCCCTAGGTATTTAACTTTCTTAACCACAGTTAACTCTGTCTCTCTCTGAAACCGTTCCGACTCAATATCTGTCAAGTTTTTTCCCAACACCTTGGTTTTTTGCTTGTTTAGTTTAAATCCCGCCACCCGACCAAAATCTTGGATTAGTTGTAGAACTCTTTTCGTACTAGATTCTGGCTCCTGTAATGTCAGAACTAAGTCATCTGCAAACGCTTTAAGTTTGTATTGTTTCGCTCCGACCTGTATCCCTTCCACCAACCTGTCCCCTCTAATCATGTTCAAGAGCACCTCCAGGACCGAGATAAATAATAACGGGGAAATCGGGCAGCCTTGTCGTGTTCCTTTTTCAATTTTAAACTCTTCTGTAACCACATTGTTAACTATCAGTTTAGCCTTTTGTTCTGAATATATTGCATCAATCCCATTCTCAAACCCCCGGCCCACTCCCATTTCTTTTAAATTCCCTTTCATAAACTTCCAGGATATGTTATCAAAGGCCTTCTCCGCGTCTATAAAAATTAAAACAGCTTTAGTATTTATGTCTGTTTGTAAAAGCTCCAATATATCTATAATGTTCCTTGTATTGGCAGACATATGTCTACCTGGGAGAAAGCCTGCCTGGTCTTTATGGATTACTTTGTTTAAAACCCTCTTGAATCTACTTGCCAAAACGTCTGCAAATATTTTGTAATCCACATTTAAAAGGGAGATGGGACGGTAGTTCTTAAGCTGTGTCTTTTCAGTTTCCGATTTTGGTATCAATGTGATGAAAGCTTCTTTCCACGATTCTGGCGCCTTCTTCCCCTCTAAAATTTCATTGCTGACCTCCATCAGTGGTTGTATCAAATAGTCTTTCAATGACTTATAGTACTTGGAGGTCAGCCCATCTGGTCCTGGTGATTTGCCCTGTTTCATGTTTTGGATGGCCTGCTCAATCTCTTGTCGTGTTATTTTGCCATTCAGAATTGATCTATTTTCTTCTGACAACTTTGCCAGTCCATTTGTCTTTAAAAATTGTTTAATCGCTGCTTCATCTTGTGGCCCTTGAGTGTATAATTTTTTGAAATATCTCTGGAAACACTTTCTAATCTCTCCGGGGTTCTGGATACATCTTCCTTCAATCTCTAAGTTTGTCACTGTGTTTAACTTTTGTCTCCTCTTCAACTGCCAAGCTAGCAGTTTTCCACATTTATTAGCCGACTCAAAAGTTTTTTGTTTCATTAGTTTGATTTTCCATTCTATTTCCTGATTTATCAGTTTACAATATTGTGCTTGGTAAAGTTTGATTTCTCTCAGGATCGGCTGGGACTTCGGATTAAGTCTTAACTTCTTCTCCAACTCCTTGATTTTTTCCAAAATTTTATCTTTCCTTTCGTTTTGTTTCCTTTTCTTTACTGTGTTCTGTTGTATCAGGAACCCCCTCATCACGGCCTTACTTGCGTCCCAGATAGTTCTTTTTTCCACTGTAGTGTTCATATTGATCTCAAAATAATCCTTTAGGGCTTTTTGGGCCTTCTTAGTAATCTCCTGATCTCTAAACAGGCCATCATTCATCTTCCATCTGAAGGAACCGGTTGGAATCAATGTCATGTCCATTCTCAGTGCGTTATGGTCGGAGCATGTCTTTGGGCAGATTTCCACCTTTCTGATCTTAGGTGCCAGACCTCTAGTTATCCATATCTGGTCGATTCTTGTCCAAGTCAGTTGGGCTTCAGAGAAAAATGTTCCTTCCCTTCCCAAGGGGTTTCTCACTCTCCAAATGTCAATCCAGTCCATATTGTCTGTCATTTCAAAGAAGGTCTTTGGTAGTCTCCCATCTTTAGAAATTTTTTGGCTCTGTGACTTATCCATGTTGGTTGATACAACTCCATTCATATCTCCCATCATAATGATGTTGTTGTAGTCCAGATAGTCCAGCATAGTCTCATGCAACTTCTTATAGAATTCCGATTTTCCTTCATTTGGAGCATAAATTCCTAATATCAGTATTTTTTCCCCTTGATGTTGTATTTCTATCGCCAAAATTCTTCCATGCTCATCTTTAAACAGAAATTTAGGTGAAAGGCTCTCTTTTGCGTAAATTACCACACCTCTCTTTTTAACTGTATCCGAAGATATAAATTCCTGACCAAGTCTTTTATTTATTAACACTTTTCTGTGGAGCCTAGTCACATGTGTTTCCTGTAAGCAAATAATGTCCAAATGTTCCTTTTTTAAAATGTGAAAGATTTTTCTCCTTTTTCCTGGAATGTTACAGCCATTTATGTTCCAGCTCAAAAGTTGCAGAGACATCCTGAATATATCTGGTTATTCTTGCTGTGGGGGTACCTTATTCTCAGATTTTTGGGGGTCCGAGGGTGCAGGAACCCCCGGAGGTTCAGGCCCTGGGGGTAATCCAAGTCCCTTATGAAGATCTTCTCCGTGTGCCACCAAAAACTTGTCTCTATCCTCCGGCGTTCTAATTTTGGTCTTCCTCCCTCTGAAAGTAAACGATAAACCTTGGGGAAACTCCCACCTGAAGATGATTGAGTTGCTCCTTAGCAATTTTACTAATTCCGAGTAGTCTGCTCGAAGATCCAACAGCTGTTTAGGAATATCCTTATAAATTTCAATTCTTTTGTCCAAAATATCCAGTGACTTTCCGTAGTGCAGGCCTAGAATCTTGTCCCTTTCCTCCTTTGATCTCAATATTATCAAACAGTCTCTGGGCTTCTCCTTCTTTATAAGTCTTCCAAGCCTAAAAGCAGATAGTATTTTAAAGTCTTTTTCTTCTAAGTTCCAAAACTTGGAAAATTCTTTGGTAAGGAACTCAGTTAAGTTACCTTCTTCCACTTCTGGAATTGAGCGTATCCTTAAATTGGCCTCCCTGTTCCGAAGTTCTGTCATGGAAAAGTAGATCTGGTGTTCTCCTACTTGTTTGCTGAGTGGTCTTACTTCTTTTTCAAGCTGTCCCAATCTTTGGCTAGTGTCTTCCGCCAGTTTCCGATTTTCACCTACAGCCTCCTTCAATTCTCCAATAGATTGAACATTCTGTGCAACTTGTCCAGTTAGTCTATTTAAACTTTCTGTGTTTAAGTCAATTTTAGCTGATTGCTGGTCAGCCTTTCTGTCCAGAGCCTCCAATTTTTCAAAAATTTTCTCCAAAATAGTGCCACTTGCTCCTGAGGCCATATCTTCCAGTTGTAATTCCTCAGTTTCTCCCTCCCCTGATTGTAGCAGGGAAGCCGCTTCTGCCTCAGGAGGCAAAGTAGTAGGCAAAGCAGGCACAGATGATCTACGCTGTGAGACTGTCGGTAAAGTTAACGTTGTTTGTCTGGTTCTTCCCCTTTTTCTTGTTCCACTCATTCCAAAGTTATCTAAAAACCAAGGTCAAACTGAATTGTTCCCATGAGAAAGTAAGAGCCCAGATGGTAACACTCAAACAGGAGGCCGGGAAAGAGAAAGTAAAACAAAGTCACTGCTGTAAATCCAAAAATCCTCTAGGTGGAGCTTAGAATGTCTTTGGGGAGGAAGTCCAATCCAATTAAAATTAGTAAGTCTGGATTGATCTCCAAAGATCTTCACAAAGATAAATTTTAGCAGAGTTAAAACTTAAAGCCAAACATTGTTTCCAAAAGTGCTTAGACCACAAGTGTTTCAAAGTAACAAATTCAAACTCAGTATGTTCCAAAGTTCAGATTCAAAGTATCCAAAGCCTGCAGGCTGACTGCTCAGTTACTCAGGCAGCTCCAGTACCTGGGTTTCTTACTTTTATTTGTAATCCAATAGATCAACAGAAGACAGGTACCCTTGTCTCAATGAAGATCCAAAAATCAGCCACTTAAAGTCTTTAAATCAGCCAGAAACAACAGTTTAAATAGGTGCCAGATCAGTCAATGCAAAACGTTACTCTTTGTCTCCACTCCTCCTGCTCTTTACTTTCAAGTTCAGTGTCAGCGGAAGACGGACTTCCTGTTTTTCGTCACTCCGCTTTCAGCCAAATTCACAATTTTTAGAGGCTTTAGAAGTATATTGTCCAAATTACTCACGGGTTGTTGCTTTCCAAAGTTAGCAGTTTCAAGAAGAAAGGTCAGCGCTCACCGGCAACAGCGACGCGGCTTCGCTCCGTTGATCGCGCGACGACCCACAGCGCCGCTACCCCCTCCGCGGTCCGGAGCCCCTTACGGGGTCCCTTCGTCGTTTTAGGGGCTGCTTTTGGCGCCCGCCGGGTCTCAGGACCACAGGCTTCTGCTGCCTGTGGTTTTTCTGGATGGGTCCCCGCTTCGCCGTAGCGGGCGACCCGTTTCGACGGAGCTACCCTCTCCCGTTCAGGAGCTGGCAGCCATTGCCGTTCGCGCCGCCTCCGGAAGTCATATTTTTAAAAAAATTAAGTAACTTCCTTGCATGCACATTATAAAATGCAAAGTACAGCAGGAAGCATCTGAATCACCACTATTTCAATAAAGAAGCATGTAGACAACATATGACAGTTAGGTGTAAATCCAAATATCCCATGATTAAGCAAATGATTGAAAGAAAGTTTCACTTGCCATATGTTGTTATTGTCAGTAGTAGTTGTTGTGGTAGTAGTAGTGGTACCACCTGCTCCTCGCCAGCAGATTCCAGGGTGGGTTACAACACTTTAAAACTCAGTCCTAAAAACAGTTAAAATAAATTACAGCCACAGGACTAGGATAGGTCCTGCAAACATGCATCTCAGGTTCAAGAGAGCTTAGGCTATTATTGTGGGGTGGCCAAGAATGGTGTGTTTTTTTTCCTCCAGTAAACATTTCTCTAGGGCACTGCAGCCTCCCTAGCTGCCCACACTTCCTGATCTGAAAAAGCTTCAGGGAAGCCATCACCTCATGATGTCTGGGACTGAACTAAAGAGTGAGCATCTGAGGAGGCTGCAAAGTGGAGATGTTCTGCAGAATAAAAGAAGGATGCTCTCAAACACCCCTCAGCCATTTCAAAAGTAAGATAAGCATGTAAAAAAACCCCCAAAACCCTGCACTCCATTTCTGTTGATTTCTCCCTTTGATGATTTTCAAATACCGTTTTTTCCCTGTTCATTGAGAAAGAATGGTTTGAAGAAATGCAAGAGAAATGTTCAGCACAGCCCTAGCTGGAACTCACAGTATCCTTGAGGAAAAACCAATATCCTTATTGATATATGCCACTGACAATTTAGGTGGTTTAATTTTTTTAAATGGAAGATTAATAAATTGGGGGCAAGTGGGGAAGAGAGAGGGGGAAAAAACCTTGCTTCTTAATGTACTTATCAGATGTTTTCAAAATTAGTTCCCATTAAATGAGAAGTCCTGGAGGCTTTGTCAGACAATCCTGACTTGACTTGAGGAGAGAGGGGTGGGAAATGTATTTGCTAGTAGCCTGGCCGAAGTTGGAAGAAAAATGGCAAGAAAAATAAGAAGAACACCATGGGGCACTTTGTAATGAGAGGAAAGTGAGAGCAATGGGTAAACAACCCACTGGGCTAACATTATTATACAAGCAAACAAATGAATGGATAGTTCCTTCCTTTAAAAAAGGAGGGGTGGGGAGAGGAACATTCTGCTTCTCATCAATGTTATCAGCTTAGCCCCGCAAATGACTTTGCACTCCATTATTGGTTATAAACAAACCTTTATCCCAGATAGCTTGCTGGCTGAATTAAGATGCTGTATTAAACAGTATATTGCTTCTGTCAAGGCAGATCGGGTGTTTGTGCAGATAATAATGCCAACTGCAACAACAAACCGGCTAGTGTAAATTAACTTAACTGCGTGAAATAATGCCGCCTCTATCAGATTAGCTTGCCGAATGACTTTATCCTTAAATTAAAGCTTGCTGGGGCGTACTAGTAAATCATTTAAATAGCACCGGGTTTTCCAGGTAATGTCTTCATATATTACTGTAATTTCAATTCGCCAAGGCACGCAGATGGCTTTCGTCTCCAGCTCCTTGTCTCCAAAGCTTCCCCCCTGCGCTGCCATTTTGTAATTACTGAGCAAGCACACACCGCCTGCCGTTTCTAGATTTCCCATGGTGCACCAGCAGCCAAGGCAATGTATTTTAAAATTATTATTCTTGTGTGGCCCTCATAACATAATGTAAATCTTTTATGCTAACGCTGTCAGGGGTTTAAAGCCAGGGCTCCAAGGTGCTCCAATGAAGAAATCACCAGCAATCTATCAAGCAAATACTACTGGGGACCCAGGCAAGCGGTTCACATCTGAAAAGGACTCGCACATGGCGGAAGAAGGTTAAAGAGATGTGTGGTGCTTTTGTCATGGCTGTTGCTGGAAGACACAGCAAAAAAACCTTAAAAGGATGAACAATGATTATTATTTTTTTCATAATCTGAGAGATGGCCCCCTTCAAATAATGATGACTGAATTTGAAGAAATTCAGCACTTATCAACAAAGTTAGGATTGCATCCATTTTCCCATCAGGACTACTGATTTTGTTGAAGTTGGCTTCCCTTAATTGTCCGAATCTGCACATTTTAGACTCCTTTTTGGTGATTTAATTGGTGTGGTATGACACAACCATGAATTTCATTGGGCAGCCTTGCCACTCCCCAACGCATTCTGCATATGCATACTTCTGTTCCCCCATTATTTCCCCCACGAAAACAGTAGAAAAGAACTGTAAGCCAGTATACTGCCCCAAATTTCACCACTTTACACCCACAATTTTCTGTTTTAAGGAGGCTGCAGATGGATTATTTCTGGAACCAATTAACAGGGAAATAAGTGCTGAACATGTGCTATATTCCATTAGTTTCCCAGAAGTGGCTTTTACATCATGTGCAAGCTCAAATATAACACAGAAGTTATCAGTTATGGAAATGTCAGGAAAATTGGATAATCTGCTGTTTGAATGTAGCCTTAGATACATTTTTCCCCTGGTCTGATCCTCATTTACTAGACCCTTTCTTTGATTATTTTCTCTTTGGTTTCTTTGCCCTAAATTGATTACATGGCTGACCCTATGAATTCAGGGTAGGTCTAGCTCATCAAATCAAAACAAGCTTCACCCATTGGTGGAATCACAAAAAGAGCCTGCCCTCCAGATCTCAAGATTCAGGCTGGCTCAGTGGTGTGTTGGGAGCCAGTACAGATATTATATGATTTTGGTTAGATATATTTTTCAAATATATTGGGGGGTTGCATTCTATGCCAGCTGCAGCTTTCAGACCCATTCAAGGCTAGTTCTATATAGAATGACATTACAGTACTCTTAGCTACAAGCTTACCAGGGCATAGATTACTATGGCAAGTATTTCCTGGTCCAGAAGTGGTCATATCTGACACACCATCCAGAGAAGGAAAGAGGCACTCCTTGCCACTGATGTCATCTGGGTGTTCAACGCTAATCCTAGATCCATGAGCAAAAAAAATGTGCAAACATTCTGGGGAGAAGCAGGGTGTTATACAGCCAAAAAAATTTTCACCGTTTGGGGATGGGCAGTGGAGCCCATATGCAGAGTTTAAGTGAAATGAGAATTTTCGAGTCCCCCATCTCACTGTATGCATTTCTCAAACTCCACTGCCTGGAAGCTAGAAGACCCTCCAGAGTGGACTTCAATTAAATGCAATGGAAAAATCTGCAGCTGGAAAGAATAAGCAGTGCCCCCTCCAGTCGCCCAAAGGAATGGTCCTTTGCACTCTCATGCAACACACACACTCTCTCTCTGCCAAAGAATAGGGTTTTTTTGCTGAGCAATGCTTTAAACTTTTTGTGGGAAGGATCCCTATTCCAAATGAGCCTTCTGAATTCAAAGTTTGCCCTGCTTTTCCAGGTGGGAAAAAGGGACTTTGCTTTTAGTTCTGCCTGGGACATCTGGGGACATCTGCATGCCAAACAGCAAGGTTTATGGGCAAGCTTCAAGGGGATAGAGCCACTTTTCCTTCCTGGGAAAAAAATGCTGCATCGTGCCTCTAGTCTCCAACGTCTCTCTCCAGTAGAGCATCTGCCATCTCGACATCGATGGCTTTCGCTCATTTTCTTCATTGTTCCCCTTATTCAGCTTCTCCGTCACCTGCCCTTGATATCTCTTAAGCTAATCCTTGAGGGGCTGTTTCTCTCTCTCCCCCTGTCGGAAATGCCCGAGTGCACTAAAATACTGATTCAAGCTTTGCTTGGTCCCTCTGTTTCACCTTCAGATGGCAGCTGACTCTGCTGAAAGCAGATAGCGATGAGGATGAGGGGGAAAGCAGTAAACCAGCACTTTCCCAGCATAAGTGCAGATTCTTGCAGCTTATACATAATAAAAGGAAAGTACTAGTCCAGGATTTATTCTAACAATTTTAAATGGGGGGGGACCCCCACAATTGCACTTGAAACACAAAATCTGCCTCTAGGAATTGTTCTAAGTTGTTCAAAACATTTTTAAAAGGGGGTTGCATGTCATACTCAGAATACACCCATTGTTATAATTATACAGTAATAATCATAATGATTTGGGATGCATTGCAATGATCAGTGCAGATCTCCATGTCTTGCCTTCTAGCTAAATCAACTATTTTATGTGCACTTATATGAAAATGACATGGAGTGCTCCAATATTTTCTTTAAGGGTGATTTAGGCTGCATATTCCTTGAAGTCCCATTGCACATAATACAACGTATACCATTCTCTTGAAACTAAACACATGGTGCTTTCAGATTTCCTAAATTCTTGACTTTGGAGCATACAGAACAATTCCTTCTCAGTGTTCTTCCGAGGCCCCTTTTCCAGAGTGACCCTATGAGCCAGTCCTTAGTTGGTGACACGCCTCATTTCACTCTAATTGGTTCCAATCTGGACAAGGGGAGAGCAGCCATCACAGTGACTAAATAGCTCCCCTATCAATTCAGATTGGTTAGCTCTAGTTAGCCAGGGACCTTGCTTCAGAAATAGTAATAAGTTTTTAACCCCATGTGACCCCAGACCACCACCCATTGAAATGAAGGAACTTGGACGAGATGGTTGGACAGTGTTCTCGAAGCTACCAGCATGAGTTTGACCAAACTTCCGGAAGCAGTGGAAGACAGGAGTGCCTGGCATGCTCTGGTCCATGGGGTCATGAAGAGTCGGATGCGACTAAACGACTAAACAACAATAACAAGTTAGTCATCTCCATTAATTTCAGTGGGTCTACTCTGAGTATGTAGTTAACCCATTGGTCTATTTTACATACTGCTATTTACATGTGGGGCAGGAGATTTGTGACCCTGCAGATGTTGTGGGACTACAACTCCCATCATTGGTCTCTGTCTTTTGACAATGCTGGTTGGGACTGATGGGAGCTGAAATCCACAGGTTCCCCAGCTCTGGCTGCTTCTTCAGAACTGGAAATGACTAGGTGAGCCATTGGCCTGATGCAGCAAGCTCCTTTTATGTGAGGAGCTGCCAGGTCCAGCAGTAAAACACATCTGTCTTTTGTTCCTCCTCCTGGCAGGCCACTCGGGTCTGAAAAATTCCCACAGTCAGGGTTTTTCAGGGGGAACTCACTGGAACTCAGTTCCAGCACCTGTCAGGTAGGTTCCGAAACCTTTCAGGTGAGTTCCGGCACCTCTCAGGTGGGTTTCATTGCCATGGTGAGTTCCAGCACTTTTTTTTCTAGAAAAATAGCACCGCCCACAGTTATATTGTGCTCCCAAGCCTCCATGGAAAGAACTATAAACTCTTCAGACTTGAGCTTTGCCTGAGGTTAAGATTTGGGTGAGAAATTCATTAGGATCACATTTAAACTTGGTTCACATTTTAATACGAGCCTATCAAATCTGCATTTCCTGAACTAATGCATAAACCAGAAGTGGGGCAAACACTGTTGCACTCAGGTTCTGCTTGTGGGTTTCCCTTGGACATCGGGGGGGGGGCACTAATTGGGCTAGGTGGGCTGTGGGCTTACCCTACCAGGGCTTCTCTTACATTTTTCAAAATATGCCTTTCTCAAGATACTACCCTATAGATCCCCAGCCAAAGTGTGCAAATAAAAATGTGTGTATTGTGAAAAGAGAGAGCAAAAATGCACATCTTGGTGAAAATAACATAACAAAAATGCACTCTGTTAGGAGAAAGCCATAGCAAAAGATCCATATCATAGGGAAAATTTCAAGCAGAAATTTTGCATTCAGAGAAATACACATGAGAATCCTTACAAATTTTCACGCAGACTTAAGAAAGAAAGGAAAATGGTTGCAGATGTGGGGTGAACTTAAAAGTGAAGACATTATTATATCTTTTTTAAAATCAGACTTGATAGTATAGAAGGAATGGAAGCTAAAACTCTTACCCCTTGATTCACTTTCAGTTCCAATAGCTCAGCACTCTTCCTTTCGCATTGCAGCCAGCTCAGGCTCATTTGTTAGATGGGAACCAATGAGGCTGTATAAACATAAAGATTTCTTCACTAATCAAAAGCTCCTTACAACTCCAGAAATAAGCTTTATGCTGGAAGATATTGTGGTGATCACACAGGGTCCCTGGACGTTTCACTGTCTATTAATCCCTGTGCCACCACTTTATTTCTCGCTGCCACCACCTAGGCCCTACCTGGGACAATACTGAATCCAGTCAGGGTTAAACTGAAACATAAACTTTTGTTTATTTATTGCAGTTTAACAAGCGTGTGGTTTCATAAACAGTATCCATCAATTACATCCATGGGGTGCCTATCCAGACCTATAACTTTTACTACCTGCTCTCACTCACTAAACCACTTGTATGCCTAGCCCCTAACTGTTCCTGACTCAGCCTGTTTCGTTACACTAACTCAACCTACCCACAACTCTAGCCCAATTCACTCCCACTCCAACCAACCACCCAACTCCCAACAAACTCTCCCTTTTGCCCCTCCCAAAGCTGGTTTTATAGTCCCACTGACTCCACTCCCCTGGGTCCTGACTGGGCAACCTGTTTAACTTTTTCACCTCCGGCACTCTCTCATATGTTAACATCACAGATATATCTTGGGGCTGATCAGAGATACACCAGATACACTTCCCAAAGCAACCAAACATAAGGGCTCAGGCACTATGCAACCTAAACAGCTTTGAACAATGATTTGTTTCTACCAATGCACTGGGAAAAGGAATCATTTTCCAACTCTATAAAATCCTCACACAGTTGGCTACCCCTCTCCATATTTAATTAAGGCTAAAACAGGGAAAATGTTTTGGAGAAGAGCTAGAGGAATAACTTTGGAAACAAATTTGGGATAGACTGCCATTTGTATCTATCTCAATTAGGACTCGAGAAAATGCTCTAAAAACAGCATATCACTGGTATATCAGACAAATTGAATAAAGTTAACCACAATACATCCAAATTCTACTGGCAGGAAAGCAGTTTGCCTGGTTCCCTAATACACATGTGGTGGTTTTGCCCCAAAATTATTCCCTTGGGTGGGGGGGGGGAATCTTTTAAATAATTAATCAGAAGACAGGACAATCACTAAAACCAGAATCAAAACTAGCCCTATTATCTTATGCTATTCCTTAGATTAAGAATATAATTAAAAAAGATCCCATCCTTTATTTATTAACTGCAGATGGATTAGTGATATCAAGGAGCTGCACAAAATTTAAATGCAAATCTTTTTGAAGCTTGGATTTTGCAATTATGGGACATTGTGTATATGGACAAATTAACCAGACCACAAAAGCAACATCAATGAAAGCTGGAGGGGAAGGACACACACCTTCTCTACAACACTGTGCCGTTTTATTGTCTTTGTTAAGACAATGGAACATTGAAACCCTGTGGAGAGACTGCTCACACCAGAACATTTAAAACCACAACCATCAGCTGATATTTTTCTTTTTTTCCTGAACAACTGTTAAGCTCTGTATTCCCCTTTGTGGATATGCTTTGTTAAATGAAATTTAAAATCAATTTAATTTTTTTAAAGAAAGAATGGGAAAATGAGAAAGAAAACTAAACATGACACCCTCATCTGTCCCTGTTGGGATTGCTGTCATCTTGGCTGCTGTCCCTGCACTCTGTGTGGGGCTCCCCTTGAAAATGATGCAGAAGCTTCAGTTGGTCCAAAATACAGCAGCCAGATTACTGGCTGAAGTTCCAATTTGCTCTCATGTAGCCCCCATTTTAAAGCAGCTTCACTGGCTGCCAGTTTGTTTCCAGGCCCAGATTCAAGGTGTGTTTAAAGTCCTAGAAGGTACCAAATAGTTGAAAGATGGCCTCCTTCCCTACAGTCCCTCACAGATGCTCAGATCTTGGAAATTCCTTCGGCCTCAGAGACTTGAGGTGTGGTTGCCTGGGAGAGGACATTCTCTGTGGCAGCCCCTAAGTTGTGGAGGTACATCTGGCAATTCATTGCAGACCATTTGGCTAATGCTGAAGATGCTTTACCCTAGCTGTTGACATTTGAGTTATATATTTGTGGAACCCACTTTAGTTCTGTAAGTTGTTTCAAACTGTTTTTAATGTTGAAAGGAAATAAAAAAAATTCCTTCCAGTAGCACCTTAGAGACCAACTAAGTTTGTTATTGGTATGAGCTTTCATGTGCATGTACACTTCTTCAGATGCATGCACACAAAAGCTCATGCCAATAACAAACTTAGTTGGTCTCTAAGGTGCTACTGGAAGGAATTTTTTTATTTTGTTTCGACTATGGCACACCAACACGGGTACCTACCTGTAACTGTTTTTAATGTTGTATTTCAATTGTGAAAACCCTGGGACCTTAGGGTGAAGGGTGAGTTGTCATTGCTGCTGCTGCTGCTGCTGCTCTTGTTGTTATTACTACTATCAATAATAATACCAGCATCCCCAAGGAGCCCGGTCCACATCCTGGCAGTTCCTCAGGAATGCAGTCCCCAACCCCAGCCACCTTTGCAACCTATTTAAGGTTCTCAACTGACAGATTAAGAAGTAGACCATTTTTTTATTTCCCTTCATAAGGCATAACGATGCCTTATGAGGAACGGCTAAGGGAGCTGGGCATGTTTAGCCCGGAGAAGAGGAGGTTAAGGGGGGATATGATAGCCATGTTCAAATATATAAAAGGATGTCACATAGAGGAGGGAGAAAGGTTGCTTTCTGCTGCTCCAGAGAAGCGGACATGGAGCAATGGTTCCAAACTGCAAGAAAGAAGATTCCATCTAAACATTAGGAAGAACTTCCTGACAGTAAGAGCTGTTCGACAGTGGAATTTGCTGCCAAGGAGTGTGGTGGAGTCTCCTTCTTTGGAGGTCTTTAAGCAGAGGCTTGACAACCATATGTCAGGTGTGCTCTGATGGTGTTTCCTGCTTGGCAGGGAGTTGGACTCGATGGCCCTTGTGGTCTCTTCCAACTCTATGATTCTATGATTCATTCACTCCAAACTTGTGAAGTGCATTGATAGAAAACCGGAAAACCACAGTGACCAAGGAAAAAGGCAGAGGAAAGGATCATGAAAGGGGGGGATAAACTGAGATGTGCACAAAAGGTAAAATGAAAAGCAGGATAGATCTACACAGCCTCATTTAATACTGGGAATTACAATGCACGCGGAGTGTTTGCCATCTTTTCCCTTGAGTTAGCCGGATAAGGTTGTTTCTCCAATATTGTTTGCTGTGCACACACAGGCCCTTCTGAGTGATTTTTAGATGATAGATTGAAATCATTTTATACAGATAAACACAGTCAGAGACTAAATATAGATCCCTGTAGAACGCCAGATACTAGGAGTGCAACATCTGACAGCCTTGTTGTTGGCTTTTTGACAAACTGTCGGGATGAGAAGCTATCCTCTCAATTCCCTGAAAACCCCAGTATCACAAATGCAGATAACATCAAGTGAGATACGGTATTTATTAAATATGCTTTCTAAATATTAATAGGATAGAGGCTGTAATCTTCTGACTCAGAGTGTAATTCATATGCTTGGACTCATTTGCTAATAAAGATTAAAAACATAAGAAGAGCCTGGGTGCTGGATCAGGCCAAAGGCCCATCTGGTTCAACAGCCTATTCTCACAGCAGCCAACCAGATGCCACTTTCAGGAAGCCCACAAAAAGTCCATGAACATAACAGCATCAACCTTCCCACAGTTTCCAGCAATGGGTATTCAGAAGCATGCTGACTCCAGTGGAAGGAGAACGCAGCCATTGGGGTCAAGAGCTACTGATAGCCGTATCCGCCACAAACCTGTCCAAGCATTGCCTCTTGTGGGAGCACTTCCACTTAGCATAATTCTGGAAGGTTAGCACTGCAGCGTGAAGGTGTGTAGATGCTGAAGGACCCCACCATTCCAAAACATTGGCTTTCCATTGTAACCAAGTGACAAAAAGAAGGGGGAGACATTTTAAATTGCTTTTTGAATGGGAAGTGCTTTATAACAGCGCCGGCCCTAGTATTGGATGCGTATGCAGAAGGCCCCAGGCATCTCCAGGTAGGTCTTCTGTGTGAAACCTTGAAGAGAAGCTGCAAGTCAGTGGAGACGGTACTGAGCTAAGTGGTCCAATGGGCCTGGCCCAGTGTAAACCAGCTTCCTGTGTCCCTTTATTCCTAAAATACATTTGTAAATGTGTACTTTGTGAGCAAATGTGCATTGAAATACAATTTGCAGATTAACATGGAAATGGAATGAAATGGACTTATGAACAGACGCCTTCAAAACTGACACAGATTCAAGCCATCGATCCCTACTCTGGGTATACGCTAAAATGTATCCCAGAAACCTCTGTAACCTTCTGGGGTATGGGAGACATACAAGAGTTCCCCAGCAGAGAAAGTAGGAAGCCTGATTTACAATGCCGAAAACAATGAGCAAGACCGAGGCTGCAAACAATATCCAACTTAACATTCTCAAGCAGACCTTTTACAGGATCTCCCCTGGCCAGCACACAATTTTGTGTGTTGACTGGTGATTTTATAACTCAACAGTTGATTGGCTCCAAGACGAGGAGTTTAGAATAATCTCACTGATAAAGAATTAAAAGTAAATTGTCTCCCAGGGAAAACTGTTTTCTTTTTTGCCACTCTGCTGATTAGGAACTGGACTGTGAATAATTGAGATGGCATGAAAATACCTAGCCATTTGTGGCTCCAGTCTTTTCCCCTTTCCCTCCCACTTCTTAATCCATTAATTCCTACCGAGTCTCACATCTGCGTTTAGATGGCTGTTGGAGCGGCTTAATTCATTACCAGCTAATTCTGCCCCATTTACTTTGGCGTATGACTTGATAAATGGAAGGAATGCAAGTTTGCAAAGAAGAGATGACCTTCTAATTCCTCGGGCGCTCTGTACCTGCCGCTTCCACCGCCCCAATTCCCATAGTGTGTGATTCTGACAGAGTCTGGCAGAAGTTACCAACTTCTGTCTTTGCATCAGTATCTGATTTAAATTTTTAGCCTTCTCGTTTCAGAAGGAGGCCCAAGTTTTTAAATCCACTTTCCCAACTTTGCCTGTTCCTCCTCAGTTGCATGAGCACTTCCAAAATAATATCATCAACAATTTCAAAAAAATTATTAAATTGAATGCTTTATGGCACAGATCAAAAGCCATTCAAACTAAGTTGCTAGATAAACAGTAGCAGCAGCTATCATCAGCATCTTCTTTAACTTCACAAAACCAAACTGCTAGACATTTGACATACAGGTCTAATGAAGGGATTCTGGACTTAAAACATCCTAGGCCTGATTCTGACAAACACCAGGTGAAGTAGTAAACCTGGGGCTGAAGTTTACCATTCTGGACTGCAGGAGATGGGGAAGCTCATAGGACAGAATCTGACTGCAGGCAACACATTGCATCCAGAGTATGCTAGACATTGCAGGGTCCATATAAAAGCAAGTTGCAACTGTAGGGTTCATGCGGCTGAGACAAAAAGCAAGTAGCAACTAAGAGGCATGGAAAGCAACATGGAAAACAAGCTGCAACTAAACATTATGGAGCCCCACATCTGCCAGGGAAAGCAAGTTGCAATGAGATTTTACAGAATTTATGGAATTACCACTGAAAGCAAGTCGCTACTAGCCAGGACAAGAGCTATATCTCTTCCACATGGCTCTCTGGATAATTTAGGAATACCAAACCAATGATGTAACACAATTGTGTTTTGAGCTTCAATTTCCTCACTCCAGTAGCTCTAAGTTGGAGTGTAATGATGTCATAGAATCATAGAATTGTAGAGTTGGAAGAGACCGCAAGGGTCATCTAGTCTCACCCCCTGCAATGCAGGAATCTCAGCTAAAACATCCGTGGCAAATGGCCAACCAACTTCTGCTTAAAAACCTCCAATGAAGGAGAGTCAACAGCATCCCAAGGGAGACCATTCCACTGTTGAACAGCTCTTACTGTCAGAAAGTTCCCTCTTCCATGAGATAGCCCTTGAGATATTTGAAGATGGCTATCATATCTCCTCTCAGTTTCCTCTTTTCCAGGCTAAACATACCCAGCTCCTTGAAGCTGGGTATGTTTCCAAGGCTTAGTTTCCATACCCTTGAACATCTTGATTGCCCTCCTCTGCACACATTCCAGGTTGTCAGCATGCTTCTTAAATTGTGGTGCCTAGAATTGGACACAGTACTCCAGATGTGGTCTGACCAAGGCAGAATAGATTGGTACAATTACTCCCCTTGATCTGGACACTATACTTCTGTTGATGCAGCCTAGAATAGCATTAGCTTTTTTCTGCTGCTGTATCACACTGTTGGCTCATGTTAAGCTTGACCCCTACATCCATTTCACATGTACTGCTGGAAAGCCAGGTGTCCCCTATCTTATATTTGTGTAGCTGGTTCTTCCTGCCTAAGTGCAGAACCTTGCATTTGTCCCTATTCCATTTTGTTTGTTTGGCCTCAGTTCTCCAATCTGTTAAGGTCATCTTGAATCTTGTGGCATTAGCTATTCTGTGGCATTTATTTACTGTATTTATTAAATTTGTATACAGTCCTATACCCATAGATCCTGGGGCAGTTTGCAACTTAAAATTACAATATAAAAAATGCAGCTATCCCTCCCAGTTTGGTTTTACCTGCAAATTTGATGAGCATCCCCTCATTTCCTTCGTCAAGTCATTTATAAAGGTGTTGAACAACAATGGGCCCAGGACAGAACCCTGCAGCACCCCACTTGTCACTTTTTTTCCAGGATGATGAGGAATCGGTAGTGAGCACTATGAGTTGGGTCCGTAAACCAGCTACAAATCCACCTAAGAGTTGCCTCATCCAGCCTACAGTTTACCAGCTTCTTTGCAACTTAGGGGTATCATTTTCCCACACATTACAGAGGAGATGTGTGATTGCCACAATAATTTGTTCCACCCTAAGCCTCTTGTGCCTGATAAATGCTGTCATGGAGGGAGGGCCAGAAAGAAGGGGAACATTTTGAGTGTATCCCAATGTTTAAAAATTTGTATTTTTCTGGAAACCATTTGTTTAAGTCATACAAATCAGGAGGACAACTCCCTTTATCAAAAACAGTGAGAGATTTGTCGAGCTAAGCTGTTAATAATAGCATTATTTTGACAGCATAACAGCACTTCACTTGCGGCAACTATTTTGAGGGTGCTAGGTTTTCAATATAAAAAAAATTAAGTCCTTATCTAGAAGGGAAAGTAGTCCCCTGTTGTCTTTAAAGGAATCAGTCCTGAGTGTGTCTAAACACCTTAATCCACCCTGAAGAGGGTAAATCTCAATCCTTTTCTGTATGAATAAACCTTGCAATCCATCATGTGGAGGTGCTCAGTGCATTTTTCGCCCTACTATATCAAGGGGGCCTGATAAACCGTTTTCTTAACCAAACCTGTTGGGTGATCATTAGGTTGCTTGCAAGAATAAATTATCAAGGGTAGTTCTCTGTAGCTTACTTAAATACTCCAACGATGTTTGCCGTCACTTTCATTTATGCCTTTAATTTATTTAAGAGTGCTCACCAAGTTATTCAGGTGAGCTGGGAGACGGGAAGAGGAAGATGGCCATTTCCTCGATGCTGGAGTTAATACAGTCTAAGTTCATAAATCATTGTTCATCACAGGACAATCCTCTTGGCAATCCAAGTTGAGTTGATACAACCATTCAGCACCTATGGTGAAGTTTCTGAAAGGGCTTAAAACACCCCCACCAAAAGAATATATTTTTCAAGATGGATCGTTTCAATTGTTTAGCCCATACTACCATGCTAGGTGCAGTTGAGATATCAGGTGTTATTCCTCAGCCATTTTCTACTATTCTGGTTTGAGCTATGGCTGCTCATTGGATGAGTGGGAGAGGCATTCCACATGGTTTGCATTTTAATAAGAACCTATCTAATTCATGTTTCCCAAAACAATACATGAACCAAAACCATGTAGAATAAGAAATCAAGATAACAAACTTTTTATAAAAGAATGGAAATGGTTTATTGATTATTTACAAACAAACTGTAAACAGATAAAGACATTGGTGGGATTAATGTAATAACTTGCTGTTTCAAAAAGAATATATATCAAAACAGAGGAATAAAAGTGTAAATTAAGATAATCTAGAATATGCAGGAAATGCTTAAAATAAATTTAAGGAACCGCAGAAAGGAGAGGAAGGAAGTCAAGGGTTGAAATGTTATTGGTAAAATGTATATAAATGAAAACTATAAATAAAATCTTTTTTAAAAACCAACTGCTGTCCTTCCAAATGTGTACATCTCCATAATTTACAGTGCAGTGCTCACATAAAAAAATTTGTACAAAGCATATGTATCAGCAGCAAGTGGAACACCCCCCCCCCAAAAAAAATGTTTCACTCATGGTGGAGGGGGGAAATGAATAGAAGCACCAAAATGGAGGAAGAAAAACAGGAAGCAGGGAACCTCAATGGTGCTAGGAGACGGCACATTGAAAAGCCTCAATGAGAAGTAAGGTTAGAATTAAAATTATAGGAATTTTGCTGAATTGTGTAAGGAGTATTGCCCCCTTGAAGAAGCCTTTCACTCCAAACACATTGGGCTTAATTAAGAACCTCCTAAACACTATGCTTGAGACATTTTCTGTCCTGTCCTAGTCAGGTGAGATTCTGCAGTGGCAAGGACAGGACATGTCTCAAGACTTGTAGCACTAACAGAGAGCTCCAAGTGAGCAAGCAACTAGCTCCAAGGCAGCATCACAGGCAGCTCCAAAGCAGCAAGGCTGGTCAGGAGCTTCATCACCATGGAGAGCTCCAAGTGAGCACCTTGCCCAAGGCAAAGGTTGAAAGCCGTTGTTAACCCTGTTTTCAAGACCCTTCCACCATCTGTGGACACCGGCTTCTGTCCCACTTTGTGAAGAGCCGACGGTAAGCATGTTCCACTTGTGACATAGCAACTATGTGAAAGATCCAAAAAAAGAAATGCAACACGAGATCTCTTATATTTGGGGGCTTTTGCTGTCTGCTGGCTAGGCCTTTGCAAGGTGAAATGCAGACTTTTAATGTGTTGCTGTGAAACAATGTCTAACCTACTCTTATCAATGCTTTGCCCCACCTCTCCTTCCTCTTCCTCATTGGTGAGAGCTCTGGGGGAGCATTTGCTCCCCTCCACCCACCCACCCAGCCTGCTCTTACACGTTGCTTATCTCCTCTGCCCTCCGTTCTCCTCTTTACCTCCCTCTGGCTCCTCTCAATCTCTCCCCTACTGTTCTCAGATGGCTCTCTTCGCCTGAAATAGGCACACTGTCGAGAGAACGCAGGAGCTACAATATGTTCTCATTCAGCTTTATCTCACTCTCGCTCCATCCCAAAAACTAAAATTGAATTCCATCCTCACTTTTCCTTGTCAAAAATGGCATAATAAAACATCTCCCTGAGTGCAACTGCCTTGAATTAAAAGAGCTTTCCAACTGTTTAAGTGATAAGGGGCCATTTTTCGTGTGTGTGTGTGAGAGAGAGAGAGAGAGAGAGAGAGTGAGTGTAATGGAGAACTATCTTCTGGGACTTCCCGTGCGTGTGTATAATTATTTGGTAAACAGACGGACCTCAGATTTAGCATTGGGGTTTAATCTGTCTCCTTCCATTACACTGAATGAAGAGCTGGTAAGACAGGTATCTATTAACAGCAGCTTAATTATATTAATGGAACATCTGCCTGCTCATTTGACTTTTCTGCTTATGACAGTTTAGTTATTAAGCTTATTTAAGCCCTGGCCCATTAATTCTACGGCCATTTCTAGCAATGGGGAAACCGATATGAACTCTTGTAGTTAAACAGATCTATCTTGAATTGCCTGCAAGTGGTGCACCTTCTTCCACCAGGAAGGAAGAATATGAACAGATTTGCTGCAGCATCAAATTGACAATTAAATTTCACTTAAAGAGACATCTGAAGCTCCTGAAACATTTGAGGAAACTGAGGGGGAGTCCAAAGACTCTAGGTTAGAATATTAAAGTTTCTCAAAAGGATTCTACATGCTCCCTAGCTTGTCACCTGATTTCCACAAAGCAAGGTTGGGAAACCTGTGCCCATCCAGATGTTGCTGGATTTCAACGCTTATCAGCCCCAGCCAGTATGGCCAATGGTCAGGGTGATGAGAGTTGAAGGTCAGCAACAACTAGAGTACATCAGTTTCTTCAAACCTTCAAAAAACCAACTATTTAAGGTGAACTGTGACATTTCAATGACGTTCCTGTGAAGGTGTGGAGAAATTCTGAGGGGAAGGAGATTACATAAGACTATTGGAATTTGGCCAAGAGAGGGTTTTTTCCTAAGAGAAGTTCTGAGATATTTCTTCTTTTTCCCATTACCTCCCTCCCAGTAAAAGAGGACCACTTTGCAGAAATATTCTCAACATTTTTCCCCTACTAGCTGCCAATGCCCAACACACACACATACATACACACACACACACAGAGAGAGAGAGAGAGAGAGAGAGAGAGAGAGCACTCTAGAACAATGCTAGGTCTAGGAAGAGGTAGCCAACATGGAGCCCTCCAGTTGTCACTGACTGATGGGAGTTTTAGTCAAACCACACCTGGAAGACACCATATTGGTTACATCTGGTCTAAGGCATCCAGAGTATGCAAAATGATTGCAAGACAGTTGTCATTGCTTCCGGTTGCAAAAATAAGAAAGAACTTGTGCTACTGCTGCAGCTGGTATATATCTTCCTCCTGGAGAAAATGAAATGCTCCAAACTAACCATGAGCTGTAGCCAGTGTTCATTCTTGGTTTATGGCTCATGGTTTCTAACCAGCAGAGCTAAACTACAAGCCC
Source organism: Podarcis melisellensis (assembly GCF_964234715.1). Lineage (NCBI taxonomy): Eukaryota > Metazoa > Chordata > Lepidosauria > Squamata > Lacertidae > Podarcis > Podarcis melisellensis. The sequence goes on from NC_138546.1 coordinate 21,181,813, forward strand.
ATATTGGGATGACATGCTAAGTCAAGCCATGGCTTAGCTCAGTATTGAGCAGCAGCAAAATAACAGGTGAGGTGCAAGGCAGCGGCATTCTCTTAAGCCATGGTTTGAAATAACAGAGTATGTGATCCAGGCCATCGAGCTGTGATATTTTTATCCTCAATGTTGAGCCTACTTATTCACATGTTCTTTCATTAGCTACAGTTCTCATACAGTTCTCTGCTTCCAAATCCTTTCAAATTCTGCCTGGTCGTGTACTGGGTTACTTGCACTTAGTCAATCCTTTATAACTGCTCTCATTTGAGCTTATTTGAATCAGGTAAGGGTTGTGCTAGTTATTTATTTATTTCTTCACTCACTGCTGCAAATGTTGGAATATTATCCTGAACTAAAAATATTTATAGATAGAGAGATATAGATATACATTTAACAAGATTTTTTAAATGAACTTTTAGCTTTTTTAAAAAAAAACCTCTGCTATTTTATTTTATTTTATTAAATCCTCCAAAGCTCTTCAGAATTAGAAAGCTATAATATGCCTTGTGGAAAATTCACCACTTGCAAATGTGCATGTTATATGTTTTACTGGTCATGCTGCTGTTTTATTACTGTGGAAGTGTTTTTGTGTGCTTCTTTTTATGCTAGCGGAATTATTTTCTAACACAGAGTTCGTTTCTTTTATTTCTTTATTTTTAATGCTATTCTTTCATAATTGTTAATGCTTATATTTTGTTCATTTCCTTGGGTAAACATTTCCTGAGGGGCAGACACAAGAGGTTTTTAAACTGTTTTTAATTATCCTATGTGTAAATTGCCTTTAGACACTGGTATAGAAGGTGATTAATAAATGTATTATAATAATTAAATAAATACATTTAAAGCAGTAGTATGCCACCTTAAACAGTTATTATGTTCCCCCCCCCACTAGGGGCACCAACTTGAATAAAATATTGTGGGCGCCCAAGTAAACCCCACCCACGTAATTGATCACATGAAGCAGTGCACACACATCATTTGAATGGAAATGCCCATCAACTTTGTGGGGTTCAAATATTTTATTGTAGGGGTCAAAGCCCCCACAGCCCCTAGGAGTTGGCTCCTATGACTGCCATCAAATAATACCAGGAACTGTAGTTTATTAAGGGTGCTGAGAGTTTTGGGTAAACCTTATTCCCCTCATAGAATTACAATTTCCAGGGATTCCCTGAGAAGAGGAATTGTCTGCTAAACCGCTTTGGGAATTATAGCTCTGTGAGGCGAATAAGGAGTCTCAGCACTCTAAGCAAACTACACTTCCCAAGATTCTTTGAGAGGAGACATGGCTGTTTAAAGTAGTGCCTCAAATGTATGGTGCAAATGGTTCCTATGCAACTAAGAGGTCCTGTGGCAGCCTAAAGACTAATATTTATTTTGCCGTAAGCTTTCATGGACTCAAACCCATTTGTTCAGATGCATGGAGTGAAATCTTAGTTGGAAAGTATATGCAGGAGGGGGGGAAATGTAAGTGGGTAGTTGAATGGCACTGAGCTGCGAAAATTATAGTCTGTGATAAATTAGAGATTAAAAGTGGCTTGCAAATATTTGAAGCAGTAACTAAATTGTGGAGGCTTCAAAGTGAGGCCTGACCACCAGCACCAGCACCAATGAAAGTGGAGGAAGCTCATGAAGGCATTCAAGGGAGGTCTCCATGGTATCCCCAGTGACATCACAAAAGCACAGTGGGGTCTTAGCTCAGAATGGGGCTGAACTCTAATGAGCTTAATGGAAGCCCATGTCAAATTAAGCTCAAATTGGCTAACATAAGGCAATGCCATTTCAGCGTGGGTTAAGGGTGTGTGAAGAATGACTGAAGAATCTCTAGTGGGGATAAAACACCACTCCTTCGTAGGGATGGAATAATATATGTTTTTAATTAGATTAGGTGGTGATGGTGATGATTACAGTGGAACAACTCAATCAGACACTCCTGAACTTCCTTGTAGATTAGAATGAAACTCCCAATCAGATTACACTCTTCTAAGGGTTTTGCCATGTGGTTTTGCTGAGCAAAAATACACACATAAAAATATGTTAAAATGTGTATTTGTTTAAATGTTGGTTTTAATTTGATTAAAATGAAAAATAGAATATGGTAAAATAAAAGGAGAATTCCCTGGATGCCTAGATCCAGGCTTGGACTCCTAGCAGAGATTTAAAATTACAAAACAGGTAACAAAAGTCAAATATGGAAATATAGGCTGTTAGACCTTTAAAATATCTGCTTCTGCTTCCAAAGTTCCCTACTTCCCTTAGCGTAGAAAAAGACCAAATGTTTATAAGTTTAAAAACGGTTTACTTACAAAATTTAAAGGTCGGATTCATGTGCTTTTCCATACAGCAGCAAGAAAAAACAGGCAGTATAACTTAGGTTCAAAAAAGTGGTAAATGTTTCTAACTTATTTGTATAGAAAGTTGGCTTGCTTAAGCTATGCAGTCTAAGCTTGGAGCATCCAGTTTAGATTTCCTTACAGGTAGGGTTCACATGGTTAAGCATGTTGGTTATATGAGGCTGGATATATCTCACAAAAGTATGCACAAATTATATACAATTTAAATGCATATTTTTTGTGCATTATTTCCAAAACTATGGACAAAATAGGGTGGAACAGACCTGTGACTGAATACTAGCAAAACTGAAACAGGACCTAATTAGGTTACTAAAGCAATCCTTAGGTTTGGGTGCAGATCAGTTTTGCATATCCTTTTCCAAATCCAGTAATTTGGTTTGAAAATCGGTACTAGGTAAGGTAAAGGTAAAGGTACCCCTGCCCGTACGGGCCAGTCTTGACAGACTCTGGGGTTGTGCGCCCATCTCACTTAAGAGGCCAGGGGCCAGCGCTGTCCGGAGACACTTCCGGGTCACGTGGCCAGCGTGACAAAGCTGCATCTGGCGAGCCAGAGCTGCACACGGAAACGCCGTTTACCTTCCCGCTGGTAAGCGGGTACTACAGTACACCAAACTACGGTGTACTACAGTACACCAAAATCGGTACTACAGTACACCAAACAACTGGTGTATGCAGACTTATCCTACACAGATCAAGGGTGAACAGAACAATTTTTTCACTGATCAGAGAGTAGAATCATAAACAACCATTGTTGGAGACCAGATAATCATTTCCCATCAATCTGTATTGCCTACGGGACCCCACGGGATCCTGAGCTTCCCCTAAGACCTAAAGTATTACTACAATATGCCCCATACGGTAGAAACACAATAGCAAAGGATTACCTCTCCATCACCTTAGAGATAAATCTTTGAGACCTTGGTAACCTTTGAGGAGGGGGGAATATAATTGTCTTCCTAATTAAAATTGATTTTTCCTGGCAACTGTGCCATTCTGTACTTCACTGCATTGGAGAGACTGAGCGCTACATCCCTTATTGCAGGAGATATTTATGGGCTCCCATTGACAGCACACTCAGCAATGTACCTGCATATGGCGACATTGGCTGTGCCTAAGGGATCTCAAGAATGTTAATCCTTTCAGAATATGCATACATTGCTAATTAGTAAAGAGGATAGCAGGGAGGGAGAGGAGTGCATTCCCCCCCCCTTTGTATCTTTGGAACTAGGAGGACTCTTCTGAATGTGATCCATGACCTACCTTGCAGATCTGGGGTGAAAGATGAATAGCCCCCAAGTTACATAATGAAGAGAGCAGGTCTTATGGTCTTCCTCCTTCAGAAGGTTTCAGGCACCAGTGAAAGACCGTGAAAACCTTTGTTTCCTTCAATCAATCAATCAATCTGCTTTTTAATTGCTTTATGAGCTTTGTCTTCACCCATGAGGACATAAGAAGAGCCTGCTGGATGAGGCCAATGGCCCATTTAGCCTGGCATTCTGTTCTCATAGATTGGAAACCCATTTGCTATTCAAAAACATTACTTCCTCCAGCCATGGAGACAGCCATCATGGCTAGTAGCTACTGATAGCCTTCCTCTGCTTCTGAATACCAGTTGCTGGAAACCACAACAGGGGAAAGAGAGCTGTTGTGTGCAGGGCCTGCTTGCAGGTTTCCCTTTGGGGCATCTAGGTGGCCACTGTGAGAACAGGAAGTTGGACTAGATGGACCATTGGCTTCATCCAGCAGGCTCATCTTATATTCTTACAACATGTCATGTTACTTTTCAAACAAGGTTTATGGTATTTTTCACAGCGTGTGTGTGATGGGCAGATACACAGACATCTTCACTCACCTTGATTAGACAGTGGTAGTGTTGTGAGCCTCATAGAGACTTCTTGGCAGGGCTAGTCTGGGGCAGGAGGGCAGGAAGATTTTGTGGAGCCTGACACTGGGGAGGGGCTGAGTGGTTTGTCTGGAGAGAGCACTGCCCCATTGGCATTGGATGTCCCAATGGTGGAAGAGGAGGCATCTGATCCAGCCTCTGTCCTGCCTTTGGCCAGCAAATTGCTTCCTGTCCCAGAGGAGGCATTGGAGCCTAGGTCAGAGAGTGAGCTGACTCTGCTGCCCCTATCTGCCAGGTTGTGCCATCACATCCTTGTACTAGCACAAGCAGACCCAGCCTCCTCGCATGAGTGCTCTTATGCTTGCCCAGTCCTATTCCTGGTGCTAATAACTGTATCCACTCCAAAAGGAGAGCCAGGTAGACATGTTGAGAGAACATCTTAGCTTCTACATAACCAGGTTTTTTTAGAGCTCTGCTTTGAACACCTGGCCTGCATACCTGTAACCTGATCTATGATTAGATCGTGTAATAATAATAATAATAAATTTTATTTATATCCCGCCCTCCCCAGCCGAAGCCGGGCTCAGGGCGGCTAACAACACCAAAATAGTGCGACATTATAAAACATTATAAAAATTAATTAAAATCAAGATTGATGGCAGCCATAAAGTTTTGTAAAGGTTGCCAAAGGAGGAGTCAGGCTGCGCCCTAACCAAAGGCCTGGCGGAACAGCTCTGTCTTGCAGGCCCTACGGAAAGATGTCAAGTCCTGCAGGGCCCTTGTCTCTTGTGACAGAGCATTCCACCAGGTTGGAGCCGCAGCTGAAAAGGCCCTGGCTCTAGTTGAGGCCAGCCTAACCTCTCTGTGGCCTGGGACCTTCAAGGTGTTTTTGTTTGAAGACCGTAGGTTCCTCTGTGGGGCATACCAGGAGAGGCGGTCCCGTAGGTACGAGGGTCCTAGGCCGTATAGGGCTTTGAAGGTTAAAACCAGCACCTTAAACCTGATCCTGTACTCCACCGGGAGCCAGTGCAGCTGGTATAGCACCGGATGAATGTGATCTCGCAGCGAAGACCCCGTAAGGAGTCTCGCTGCGGCATTCTGCACCCGCTGGAGTTTTTGGGTCAGTCTCAAGGGCAGCCCCACGTAGAGCGAGTTACAATAATCCAGTCTGGAGGTGACCGTCGCGTGGATCACAGTAGCTAGGTCAGGGCGAGAGAGGTAAGGAGCCAACTGCTTAGCTTGGCGGAGATGAAAAAATGCCGCCTTTGTAATAGCTGCAATCTGCGCCTCCATGGAGAGGGAGGTATCGAAGATTACACCCAAACTCTTAACGGACGGTGCTGGCACTAATTGCACCCCCGCAAGAGATGGGAGCTGCCCCCTCAGTCCCATATCATCCCGTCCCAGCCAGAGGACCTCTGTCTTCGAAGGATTTAACTTCAACCGGCTCCCACGTAACCATCCAGCCACAGCTTCCAAGCATCTGATCAGTGTGTCTGGGGCCGAGTCAGGATGGCCATCCATCAACAGATAGAGTTGGGTGTCATCAGCATACTGATGGCAGCCCAGCCCGAAACTCCGGACAAGCTGGGCGAGGGGGCGCATAAAGATGTTAAAAAGCATCGGGGAGAGAATCGCACCCTGAGGCACTCCACACACCAAGGAGTGGCGCGATGACAATTCCCCCCCAAGCGCCACCCTCTGTCCCCGACCAGAGAGAAACGAGCGCAGCCATTGAAGGACTGTGCCCTGGATCCCCACGTCGGCAAGGCGGTGGTCCAGAAGTTCGTGATCGACCATGTCAAAAGCTGCTGACAAATCTAGAAGAATCAGCAGCCCCGACCCGCCTCGATCCAGCTGTCTACGAAGATCATCTGTTAGGGCAACCAGAGCCGTCTCGGTCCCATGACCAGCGCGGAAGCCGGACTGGAATGGATCCAGAGCCGATGTTTCATCCAGAAACCCACAAAGCTGTTCAGCAACCGCTCTCTCAATCACCTTACCCAGGAACGGAAGATTCGAAACCGGGCGGTAATTGGATAGATCTAAAGGATCTAATGATGTTTTCTTTAAGAGCAGGCGCACCACTGCCTCCTTCAGTTCCCCTGGGAATGTCCCCGTGCCAAGGGACAAATTGATGATATCCCCCAGGAGGACCCGCACCTCGTCTGGACACGCTCTAATCAGCCAAGACGGGCACGGGTCAAGAGGACAGGTAGTGAATTTTGGAATAAAACCTTCGGTAATAATAATAATAATAATAATAATAATAATAATAATAGTCTGCATATTACCGTATATCTACAAGTGGGGGCAAAGACCAGGAGCAGCTCATTGGGGATTTTCATAGGTTTGAAAGTATAGTGCCCAGTGAATATATTTTTAGGACCCACTTTGCTCTTCTGATTTTATTTTATTTGCGCAAGTTTGTGCATTTAAAGTGTTGCAAAGCCTCCTGTTGCCCAATCTCAACAATTCCACTTTAAATATTTTTATCGATTTTCAACTTTTTAACAAATCCACTTAAAAGAACGAATACTTTTTACATTTTGGAAAGTAAAGGGGAAATGTGTTGAAAAGTGTGAAATGGCCACAATTAACAAAAATATGTGTAAACATCCCACAAGCAAATGTTCCTTAAACACATGATATAATCAAACCTCCATGTAGGATTTGTGCAGCAAATCAGGAAGAGTGCTGTATCAATAGGTGACCTGAAGGAGCCCTGATTGTAATACTATTGCACTCTACCCCAATCTCTGAGTGGTGAGGGACTCCAGGCCTTCCAAGTGATTTTCTAGTGTTGGGTTTCCATGAAGGACAATGGAAATCATAGTGTATTTAGGATAAATGGTTCTATTTACATATATGTGCAACCTAAGCATAGGCTGGAGGGGCTCACAGCATTAACACCCTAGCAGATCCTGCTTCTCCATTCAGTTTCCAGGGGAGCCCCCAAAATCCGGGACAGAACAAAACAAGTCTGCAGCTTCTAGCATCCAGCATTTCCAGCTCTCTCACAACTCTGGCTATTGTTCTAGGTGAGGCAGGTGAGCGAAAGAGCCATCAATTGTTCTATGGCACAAAGCAACTTCTTTGGTTATGCTAAAATGTGGTACTTAACTTGGCATGTTCCACAGCCAACTTGACTAGATTCTAACCCTTACTGGATACAGGTTCACAGACCTGGAAGGGATCCCAAACATCATCCAACAATTCACAGAAATATTGTGTTCTAATATTATTGCAACCCACCAGGAGACCTTATGGTGAAGGGCGGGTAAGAAAGTCTTTGAATAATACCCAGAGGGGCAAAATGGAAGTTTCAGTTCCTTGGTTTGCCCCACTTAAAAATATATTCCGCTCGTTAATTGAGGCAACCCTTGATTAAGTCCAGTTCACTCACTGCATGGGCAACTATCAATTTAATAAAAATCTAGATAAGCAAAATATGAAATCTCAAACCCTTCACTGGAAAGTGGGTATCGACATTTTCTGATGTAGGGTGCTAGACATGTGAGCTTAATAACTAACACTTGGTGAGATATATCACAAAAACTGTCTAACAGAACATATTAGTCATAAAATATTGAAACCATCAATATCATACATTGATGCACAAAATGTTTAATTATGTATTATGTCAGTTATTATTCATCTCACAGCTTAGACCTTTAGTTGAGCATGCATTTAGAACTTACCAAAGGTAGAGAGCAGCATGGAAAAACCTGACCCATTACTGTACACTTAAGGCTATGGTGTGTGTGTGCGTGCTTTAACTGTGCTCCTTTCCTATGAAGAATCAAACCCTTTTACAGATTCAGCAATGAACCATAGGCCTGCCCTCATTCAAAGACTGTGGTGTGGGAGGCAAGGGAGAAGGGTGCCCAAAGGGATATCCATTTAAGCAGTTGGAGGAGCAGGCTATGTTCTGCTTCCCACTATTGGGAACAGAGCTGAAGAACCTGCAGCCTATGGACGGGATGTGGCCTTGGCACTCTTCCCAGGCCACACCTTTTACTGGCTCTGCTTCACAGCCTAAGTGTTTTTGCCTGGATGGAATGTTTCCCTTGAGCTCTAGCAAAGTCTCTTGCCTTCCTAAATGGAGGATAAATGGGGGATGTGTGAGTGTGTGCAGAAACGACCCTACTCAACAAAGTAAAAAAAAATACATTTGTTACTCTGTCTATTTTTGCCTCTGGACCCACCCAGCACTAGCATGTGGCCCTCCAAAAGTGTCCCAGAAGAGAAGGTGGCCCTCAGGCTGAAGGGGGTTGCCTTGCCACTGCTATATTTGAAAAGGAAGAGTACTTTTTCATGCATTACATGGTTAAACTATGGAGCTCGCTCCTACAGGAGACAGTGATGGCTGCCAGCCTAGATGGTTTTAAAAGACGATTAGGCAAATTTGTGGAGGAAAGGGCTATTGATGGCTGTAAGCCCCAATGCCTATGCTCTGCTTTCACAGTCCGAGGCAGTACGGGTGGCAACCATTTTAGGTGTGTCCAGTTGACACGCGATTGCCAACATGCAGATCCTTTTGGACCTGGAAGAAGGCAAAACGGGAGTAGATTGGGGGGGGCAGAATGGGTGCGGGATGGGGAAGCGCATGCATATATATGCTCCGTTGATGCGCATGGGGGCCAGGAACGGAACCACAAATTAATTCGAGGGTGGGATGGTTTAATTAAATGTAAAGTTGAGAAAGAGTGAAGGCGTTTCCCACCCTCCCCCACTTTCTTCCAACCTGACATCTGCCTCTTTTTTCTGCCTGACATCACAGGAGCATTCTGGGTAGCTCAACCTGACCTGCAGTGATCTGAGACAGTCTTCACCTGACTTGGGCAAAGCCCAGATCCCCCTCTGCATCAGCTTGATTTGGTTTGGACTTTGCCTGATTCTGCTCCACAGCCATAGGTGCCACCATTTCCTGTTGAATGCTGCCACCCTTGCTCTTTCAATCACTCTCTGTTCATCTTCACATCCTCTAAATCTTCCCCACTACTGAGATGATTCCATGGTACCATCCTGATCTCAACTTCTCTTGAATTGGGAAAAACACCCTAGGCCTTCGCAGTTGTCTTGGCTCTGAAAAAACGGCTGTGCCAGACCTCAGAAAATCCCTCCCACCCACTTCTGTTTTGCAAAAGATTAAAGCCCGGAACGCTTCTTCTACAAATTGCAATTCAAATGAGTTTTTCTGTTCCCCTCTTGCTCACGTTATGTAGTCACGTCACTCATTAATGGCTCCTGTTAAATTATTGTTCATAAAGCACATTTCTTTCTTTCTAGCAGCAGGTTAGGGTCATCCTCTGTAGTTAGGAATTAAACACCTTTCAATTTTCTTCCTCTAGGTTTTAAGGAAACACATCAATTAACAGATATCGCCGAAGGCAGGCTCCGTGCTCAACATCTGTTCTTTCGTTACAGAGAACCCAGCAAAATATATTATGGATAGGAAATACATCATGAACTAAAAGTCAGGCTCAGACACCCGAGACCAAATGGAGTTCTGCAAAGGGAAGGACTCGCAGAAGGAACCACATCAGTATTATATTTGGTACTGAGCCAATATGCCTCACATATATTTTTTGTGAATGCCTTCAGCATGACTGGAGATGCCCCCCCTTTTTAACAGTGTTTCAAAGCTCCTGGTGAAAATGCATTCATTTTTAGTGTCTTAACATGTCCTCACTCTCACTTGCCTTCACTCACCCTCCGCTACAACATCACTTGAATAAACCTAATTGACTGTAGAGATGAAATCTGATTGGCAGCTTTGAACCAACACATCAGCCTATTCACCACGGGGTCCCTGATTGGGTGGGATCACACATGTGGCTAAACTGGGAACCAGGAAGTGACTAAACCGGGAAGGAGAAATTAGCAGCTGACATTGTGAGGTCCTTGACTGTGTGGGATAATACAGGTGACTAAACCAGGAAGGAGGAAATATCTAGTGGTTTTCTGATGCTCCCCTTTGGTATCCTGTTTCCAAACTTAGGTCCTGAAGTCCATTCCTAATGGTGCCATTGCTATAAGCTGGAAAGTATGAATGAAATGTACATATTCTGTCCCTTATGTTGGAGACAATTTAACAGATAATTTGACTTGCATCTGGCAGCTTGAAGGCTCATGTGGCCTCTTTGTGTGTCCTTGGGGAAATCACCTCATTTTCCTTCTTTCTGTAAAGTGGGAACAATAGAAACTTGCCTTTCATGCTTGTTGTAATCCAACAGTATCTGGGAGGGCCTCAGGTTTCCCACCCCTTCACAGTAACCACCCAAAGGGGTGTCTTTAAAGGGAATCAGACAAATTCATAGAGAATACAGCTATCAATGGCTCCTGACCTTGAATGCTATGTTCTACCTCCATGGTCAGAGGCAGTCTGCTTGCAAACACAAGTTTCTGGAAGGGGGGAGAGTTGCCATTGTGCTTAGGACCTGTTTGTGTGCTTGCTAGTGGTTGGAAAATCACTGGGAGATCAGGGTTCAAATCCCCACTTGGAATGAAACTCATTGGTTAACTCTGGGCTACTCGCTGCCTCTCAGCCTAACCTATTTCACATGGTTATTAAATGAGGGGAAGGGGGAGAACCATGTATGCCACCTTGACCACATTGGAGAAAAGGGTGGGGATATAAATGCAATGAATGAATAATAACAAATAAATATATAACAATCATCTGCTTGGCCACTATGAGAATATGATGCTAGACACTGGCCTGATCCAGCAAGCTCTTCTTATGTCCTTATGTTCCAAACAGCTGCCATTTTATGCAAAGCACAACAGAGGGAGAGAAATGTGAAGATATATTGATAACCCTAGATGTTTGGTGTTTTGTTTTGTTTGTTTTTGTTAAATCCACCACCTCTCCAAATGTGCTAAGGTGAGGTCCTCTGTCCCTCAGCTGTCATATATTATCCACAAAGTCTCTTATCCAATGATATACTCCTGGAATTGAAAGTTCAGACCAGTTGTTTGCCTGGGATAATATAAAGCCTTTCATTCCCATCAGGAGTAATTCATGCCCTGTCAACAGAAAATTGACTGTTTAATACAGCAAAATAACTTACCATGGGGGGCAAATAGATACCTAATGCCATTAGAGTGCCATTCCTTAGATATTAATGCCTCTTGATGTTTCCAAAGTGTCCAAAATAGGTTTGTTTTGGTTTTTTGCCTTGTGCAAGCAAAGCCAATAAGAACTGCTTAGAAATAAACCTTAAACCCCTCCGGGCCTTGGCAGTAATAAGAGAATACCCACCTGGGAGGGCTTGAAAAGGTGGGGTGTGTGGAAGAAGCCAGATATCAAAGCAAATCGAAAGCAAGATAGCCGTCATTTTCTCTCTGGACTTCTAACTCATCCATTGATTATGAGAAAATGTGCTGATCTTTGATCTCCAAAGGGAAATAAATTCTAAATTGGCTTTCGGGTCAGGCTACCTTCAAATCTTTCGAACTTGTTCTAATTAATATTCTGGAATCCATTTCCATAGACTCCTGACCTGAAAGATGATTGGTTTTCAAGCTCTCTCAGTTGCGGCTAAAGAAAACAGAGATCAATGGATGTTGTGTGTCACCAATGCAGATAGAAGTAAACTCATGTGATTGGTTGTTAAGGGGTTCTCTGTTTTTCCAGAGCAGGAGTGGGAAAGAAGTTTCAGCCTGAGGGTGACATTCCCTTCTGGGTGACCATCTGAGGGCCACATTCTAGTGGTGAGCAGCACCAGAGGCAAAAGTAGGTGAATCAACAAATGTAAATGTCACCTGGAATACTGTCTCCAGTTCTGAGCACCACTGATTAAGAAGGACATTGAAATGCTGGATTGTGTGGTGAGGAGGACAACCAAAATGATCAAGGGTCTGGAAACCAAGCCTTATGAGGAATGGTTGAAGGAGCTGGGTATGTTTAGCCTGGAAAACAGAAGACTGAGAGGAGATGCAATAGCCATCTTCAAATATCTCAAGGGCTGACACATGGAGCAAAGGCTATTGTCTACATGGTGCTGTGATATGATCCCATTCCCTGTGTGGACCCTGATTGGATGGTCTATTATCTACATAGCATTGTGATGCCATTCTATTCACGGAGATTTGATAGGATTGCTCCTGTGACAAATCCAAGGGGAAGCAGCGGTAGAAACATTATACCTTACTGAAACTGTTTCCTTCTACCCCAATATCAAAACTGGAAAATATGCAAAGCACCTCCAGTCTTGATTCAAGACTCATTAAACATATTAGAGGAAACATCTGGGCTCTCACAGTTCTCAGTTCTTGTTGAAATAAAATCAAGTTTTAGCTTTGCAGGCGGCATCAGTTCAAGGGGAGGTAAACCATGTTTTGTCTCCCCTCTGTGGCCAATCAATTCTAGTTAGGTGACCTCGCCGTCCTCTTCCTCTTGCCTTCGTTGTAATGAGAAAGGATGGAGAGTTACTGTTCCTGGGATCTTTCTACCACTGTGATTCTTCTCCACCTGTCCCTAGAGCACAATCATATTTTTCAAACTGTCCACTTATCGATTTCCCATCTCCTATATTTCAGCGGGGATACACCCTTTGGGATTAGAAAAAGAAAGGGCCCTAAGTGAGTCCATCATGCTGCGCGGGGAGGAAATTATTTCCCAGCTAAGTGTATCTAATATAGAAGTTTGACATTACATTCTGGCCTGCGTACTGACTTCAGCTTTAGCGAGAGACAGGGGGGCAGGAAATGAAAGTCAGCTGGTGGGTTGTGTAATTAGCAAGACAGTATGGAAAGGCAAGGAAAATTCTATTTCCTCCTCTCAAAGAAAAAGCTGAAGAAGCAGTGAAAATCAGGGCTGTATCAGATGCTGTTGCTGCTGGGGGCAGGGATCAAGGTGTAGGAGTAAATTATGTTGCATAGGGGGCATCAACAGAGTCGCCTTACTTTATCAGGCTCAAGTGGTGCCCTAGGACCAATGCTTGCTTTTTATTGTTGAGGAGATTTCTGGTCTGTTCCCCTGTTAAATAGCTCTCTCCCTTAGCCAGGTTTTGGTGGTGTCTCTCTGGGTGACACCTTTCAGATCCTAAGTTCAGGGAGAGCGATACACTCATGTCCCCCAAGTCTGTACAAATACCACCCCTGAGAAGCGCTGCTCATCTTACAAAAAGGCTTTCACCTCTCCTCAGAAAGTGATGGGCTCTCCTTTGTTAGATGCTGAGATGCTGTAGACGTGGGTTCATTGCACCAACAGGCAGGTTGGACTGGGTGATTCTATAATGCCTCAATAGTTCACCAAAGATGGAGTCTCCAAATTAAACTCCTGCAATTTTTCTTTCTATTGCTCAACAGTCCCAGAGGTCTACCTCTGTTGAGCACTGAACTGGTATGTGGTCACTTGCCAAGAGCTTACATTCAGTAAGTTTTATCAATGCCCAGACATTGTCCCTCTTAAGCTATTCTCAAGTCTGTGAGGCACTGCTACAACACACCTGTGCCTTTTCCCCATTGTGTACATAGATGCTTTCTTGCTTAGGGTCAGATTCCATGGCATTTAGAAGCTTACACAGTGGGGGGGGGAAGCCTCAGAACTGGGGATTTCACAGCACTAACTCAGAATAAGGTTCTTGTCAAGCTTTACACAAGAGACAGCATGAACACTGATAGTAGCTACGGAGTCTGTGGGGGGTGTCCTTGGCAGGGGAAGAGGAAATGAATATGCTTGATTGGGGTCTGGGGTTCTATGGGAGTCTGGACTAATTTATTTACTTTTCACATTGTTATCAGTTAACTTTCTACATCACCTGAGGCAATTCAGCTTTTGCACAACCTGAATTAGTTGAACTGCCCAAATGTTATTTTGTAACTGCCCATTTCTTCCTGTAAATTTATCATTTTCCTTTTTCTCAAGTCTTAAGTTCAGTTCTCCACATTTCCTCATTAGTTTGCCTTTTTCAAAAAGAAACAGTCCTTGTGAAAATTCATCAGCGCCTAATAGTCACATTTTCGTATATAGTTTTGACAAATGCATGCCCTTTTGCAAAGCAATTTCCCCATTAGTAATGCATTTTTGTATGTTGCTACCAACAACGTGTGCATTTTTGTATACACTTTACCCTGGTACATGCATTTTTGTACACATAACTAGATTGGTGAGTTGCATTGCAAAATTCAGAGAAATGTGAATTTATGTGTTTCAGTTTGTGTAGTGTTTTGGAAATAGGCAGGTTCACCTTTAAATGTGAACTGAGTTGAAATTCTTCCCCAAACCTAGTAACTTCCCAATTTGGATATGGCTGCTTATTTATTTATTTTAAGAGATAGAAAAGCCCTGTTCTCCACCTAAGATGTAACTCTCCAGGACATAGAGCCCCTATCAGAGAAGGAAAGCAGAAACAGCAAACAAACAAGCAAACAAATGAAAGGCACATCCTTCCCCCCCCCAATACACACACATTACACATACAGTGATAATTAAATTTGTCATTTATTTTACTTACTGCATATTATCATTCCTGTCTCCATAAGAGCCTCATATTTAATGGGGAGGGGGGAGTGTATGTTACTCAGGGGACTGGTATGAAATATTATGAGTCGAGCAAAGTCTTTTTTATTTTTTGAAACAAAACTAATAAGTTTGTCAATCACTTCTTTAATATCCATCACTCTCTGGTGAACAACTTTTAGACTCTCATATCAGTTAAGAGGCATTCTGAGAAGTAATTAGATGAAGGCATATATATATATATATATATATATATATATATATATATATATAGTCAGATTTCTGGTTTGAAAATGCATGTGCCTCTGACTCATTTTGCAGCAGCGCTGGGCCAATGAGACCTCCCCCATGGCAAAGGCAACATCTGGGGAAATGCTTTTCATTGCCTCTCCAAAGACTGCCGAACTCCCAGAAGGTTGAATGGAGGGACGGCCTTCATTAGCTTGGCAGGTTTACACACTCATTTCCCATGTGTTTTATATTTTCTCTGCTGACTAAGTTGTGGCCAAAGACAGCTCGGGGGATTCAAGTTTTGCAACTTTTGTATATGACCTGCCCCTCCTAGAACTTACCACCCAAGTTTGCATTTCCTGAATGCCCTGGCATATTTATCCCAAATTTCTCTTGAGATGCTGAGATGTCGAGAGAAAATGCATTTTTTTAAAAAAACATTTTTAAAAGCAAATCTTCATGTGGGCACTTTTTTCCAAGAAAAACAAAATTATAAATCGGGGGGTGGGGAGGACATAACAGACTTATGGGTGAGCACATAAGGAAGCAACACAAAGCAAAAATAGTCTGAGTTGTTCGTTCCTGGTAGTGCTTACTCAAAACTAAGGTCACATCCACACCATACATTTAAAGCATTCTTATACCACTTCCCCCAAGAATCCTGAGAACTGTAGTTTGTTTCAGGGTGCTGGAAACTGCAGCTCTGGGAGGGTGTCTCCTAATAACTCTAAGCACACTACACAAACTACAATCCAAATGATTCCTTGGGGGAAGCCCTGGCCGTTTAATATGGTACAAAAGGGCTTTACATGTGTTGTGTGGGTGTGACTCAAATCCTTTGGGGTTTGTTTATTTGTTTTCGTATTCTTGGTGTTTACATGCTGCTGCCTTTCAGGGGGGGAAAGCCGTCTCAAGGCAGATCACCAAAGACCAGTAATTTCATACAACTGCAAGATAATTTAGTTTCATATGCATAGCAGAGGTTCTCAGCTGGAGCTGTATCTAGACACAAAAGAGAGGGGCCTAAATAGTCTTGTCTGATGGCCTCAGGAGGTCTCTGTCCAGCTTGGCAGGGGGAGAGGTTAGGCTATCAATGACTACAAGCCCTTTAGTGTCACCCGCAGTATGTTAGGAATGTTCATGAGTGGGGGGAAGAGTATGTTGGAAACAAGATAGGGAGGTGGTTCTTAACCTATTCTTCAATAAAGAATGGCAGATTAGAATTCTCTCTCCTATGGAACTTGCCGAACTGACTGGGAGACTCTGGGACCAGAGAGAAGAGACAGTGGAAGAAGAGTGGAAGAAGATTAAAGAATTTGAAAAAATATGTTAATATTTAAATCTTAGAATAGCTTTGGAAATGGATATAGGCTGTAGGGTTAGAAGTAGAAGATTGTGTATTTTGAAATAGTATTATTTGTAAGGGATAATATGTGAAGCTTTTAATGGTAAAAGTAAAAGTGTGATTTAAAAAATGGTTAAAAATTATGATATATGTAAACTGCTAAAGATGAGGTAAAATGAAAATCAGATAGAGGTGACTTGGGGAAGCTCACTTAACAATGTTTAGAAAACATAAGGATAAGACAAGAATTTGTTTGTATTGTTTGTTTGTTTGCTTTGTTTGTGTTGTTTATGTTGTTTGTGTTGTTTATTACTGTTATAAAATGAATAAAATAATTTTTTTGGGGGGGATAGAATTCTCTCTCCCTTCTCTTCATTAAACTGGGAAGAGAGAGTGGGCTTGTGTGTGGAATCCTCTTCCCTCCCTCCTTCACATGCACCCACATGCATATGCCCTCCACCTTTTTCCTACATGAAATCGTTTTGCAGGAAAAGGTTGAGGCATGCTCCTCTAATTAAACCAACAGGATCATAAAGAGCAAATCTCTAACACAGAGCGCTGAATTCATTAAAGGCAGACCACAGATCTCTTGCACGGCTCAGACAAAATGTGGAACTCCACTAGTTAATGCTTCTCTTGCACAGCTGCAAAGGGCTGGTGGCGTAAGATTAATGCCTAGGGACAGGTGGACACTCCTGGAAGGTGATTCAGTAATTTCATTTCTGTTAAAACTTGTTTGGGAGGTGGGGAGTTTTGTATTCAGATTCGGCACAGCAGCTGTGTGCAAATGTGACACAAAGCTCTAACCTTCCCATCGTAGTCTTCCAAGCTAATTGGGATGATTTGAGGCAGAAAAGTACTGTGGATTTGCCAGATCTCCTCACCGAAAGAGGCGTTTTCTACCAGAAGCCATTCCGCAATCCTTTAATCCAAACAAGGTGGATGGGTTTTGTGGGAGTCCCCCCCCCCCGCCCGCCCGCTTTCCTCTCCTTTTTAATGAATGCAAAACAAACTACTCTATCAGTGTGTTCCATTCTGGAACTAATTGAATGGAAGGGATTTATAGGAAACCACAATTGAATTAGTGATTGGGAGGGGGGCAGTTCCGTAAAGTTGCAAAATATGTTTATGGTTTAATAAAGATAGTCACTGTGGGCAACAACTATTTTACACCCAGAGTGCATTCTATTCCCAGAAGACTGGGTTTCCTTCTGAATGATGGCTTGTTGTTGTTGTTGTTTAGTCGTGTCCGACTCTTCATGACCCCATGGACCAGAGCACTCCAGGCACTCCTGTCTTCCACTGCCTCCCGCAGTTTGGTCAGACTCATGTTTGTAGCTTTGAGAACACTGTCCAACCATATCGTCCTCTGTCATCCCCTTCTCCTTCTGCCCTCCATCTTTCCCAACATCAGGGTCTTTTCCAGGGAGTCTTCTCTTCTTGTGAGGTGGCCAAAGTACTGGAGCCTCAGCTTCAGGATCTGTCCTTCCAGTGAGCACTCAGAGCTGATTTCCTTAAGAATGGATAGGTTTAATCTTCTTGCAGTCCATGGGACTCTCAAGAGTCTCCTCCAGCACCATAATTCAAAAGCATCAATTCTTCGGCAATCAGCCGCCTTTATGGTCCAGCTCTCACTTCTCAGCTGGCTAGGGTCATAAAAATAGCTGGTGGGAGTTTTAGCCCCAAACATCTGGGTAATTGAGGCTGGTGTAAACTATTGATTTCACTCCCCCAATTTCCTGAGTTTAGCTCTTCCCCACCTCCAGTTCATCATTGCTTTGCCTTATCTAAACAACCATCTTCCCCCACTGCTTGCTGGGCCCCGTCTTCATAACTCTGTTCCCTTCCTCAAATTGCATCAGTCCATTGACAAGAGAAATCCATTAGGTATCCCACAGCCCTCAGAGGGTGGAAATCACTCAATCTGGCTGGCACCAATTTATGGCCCCTTGCTTCCTGGTGAAAATTTCCTGCACTGACATCCTGGTTTGTGTGTTTGCGGGTGTGTGTATTGTGAGACAGTTTTCTGGGCAGTGCAGCTTGTTTGCTTGGAAGGTAATGTGAAGTGGTTTGACTTCACTACCAGACAGCATCTCTCAAATAGAGGAGACAAGTCGTCAAAATAAGAGGGAGGTTCTATTAGCTTTGGCAATACACTCCTATGGGCAAAACTGGTAGATGTCAAGAAATATAATCCTTTGTGAACTACAGGACAGCTGTGTGAGATGGCCACCGCAGGCAGATGATTTTGGATGTCATGAAGGCACAGCAATTGTTGGTTATTGTTTTATTTTTACAGACAGGGATGGGGAGAGGTGCACTTAGGAAGGTGAAGGAACAAAGAGAAAGATGGACTGAGGAAGGTTGTGGACTCTTCTTCACTGGAGGTTTTTAGCAGCTGTTGAATGACCATTTCTAAGGGGTTCTTTAGCTGTGTTTCCTGTATTGCAGGGGTTGGACTAGGTGACTCATTGGGTCCATTTCAACCCTATAATTCTATGAGGAGAAATCTCACAGAGGGTCTAGTTGGAGAAAAGACCACGTGCTGAGAGTTGACAGGCAAGAGATCATTGAACAGAAGAACAGAAGAAGTGCTTGCTGGGTTAGGCCAAAGGCCCATCTAGTTTAGCCTTCTATCCTCACAGTGACCAACCAAATGCCCCAAAGAGAAGCCCACGAGCAGGACGTGAGTGCAACAGCACTCGCCCCACTTGTGTTTCTGAGGAACTGGTATTCAGAAGCATTACTGACTCAGACAGAAGAAACAGAACATAGCCATCCGGTTGAGTAGCCATTGATGGCCTTCTCCTCCTCCATGATTTTGTCTAATCCTCTTTTAAAGCCATCCAAGCAGGTGGCAATCATTGCATTTCCCAGAAGCCAAGGGAAGAAGGAGGTTCCACATGAGCAAGATGTCTTGGGTAGCTCTGGCCAAACCAGCCGGCCCTTTATCTGAAGGCTTCTAGCAAATAAGACTATTTGAAGGTGGAAATGCCCTCATTTACCTGGTGTGCCGAGTTTAGATTTCTGCAGCATTCAGCCATAAAACAGAGAAGATGCTTCAGCCTACTGCATCCCTCACCCTTGTCAGATAAGTGTAAAAGATATGCCATCTTGTGTTGACAAACTGAAAAGGCAGCTAGGGGAGGATCCCCCAACATGGTTTGGAATTTCCCTTTGATCAGTACTCAAGGAAGCAGTTTGTGTGTGCATGTTTTGTGAGGAGACAAGAACACAAAGAGAGCCAGTGGTTAGAGTGTTGGACTGGGACCTGGGAGACCAAGGTTCAAATCCCCTCTCAGCCATGAAGCTCACTGGGTGACCTAGGGCCAGTCAGACAGTCTCAGCCAGTGATGCCATGAAGCAGGGTGAGCATGTCACCTCACAGGAACACCTGGGCACCACTGCCACATCATAAGGGGTGTGACATGACTAGAGGAAAGGGCTGCACAGTTTGTACATTGTACCAGAAAGGATACAGCCTTGTTAGTATATCATATGCTGGAGAGAAATGATTTTGTTTGTGTAGGTTTGCAAACTCCCTTCACAGACTCCAAACCTGGAGTGTGATCTTCCACCTGTCATGCACTCACCACTACCCTCCCTCTCTCCCTCTCTCTCTCTCTCTCTGTGTGCTGTACTTTTGTATGGACAGTGCCCTTGAATGTGTTCCCTGCTGATGCTAGATACCATTTTTTATGCTTGACCCATAAGATGCAGAGTGAAGGCAACAAGTATTGTCCTCACTCTGTTTTGGCTTCAGATGTCATTGCATAGCCACACCTCGTTAATTTCATGGCATCTTCATTAAGTCAAATCAGAGTGAGGGCAATGCTTGCTTCCCTCTCTTTGGTATCTTGTGAATTAAGGAAAGAGAAAATGGAGGGGGAGGGGGGAGGGGGAGGGGGGAGGGGGGAGGGGGACCCAATCACCAGCCCTAGTAAGCAGGAGAAATACTTTGCTCCTGTTTACATCCCTAGAACTATCCCTGGACATCCTTTAATTTTGTCCACATGCTATGCTGACCACAGATCGTCTGGACATTATTGGAAAAATATGATCCTATAGGCCTACTTTGTCATACATCCTGTCCTGTCCAATCCCTTTTGTCCACCAACCACTTCTCTATTCATTATTATACTGTGGAAGACTGCAGCTGAGTGGTAGAGCACCTGCTTTGCATGCAGAAAGTCCCAGGTTCAATTTCTTCTGTCTCCAGGTAGGGCTGGGAAATACCCCTGTACAATACCCTGGAGAGCCATTGACAGTCTGTGTTGACAATACTGATCCAGATCAACCAGCAGTCTAACTCAGTATATGGCAGCTTCCTATGATCACCAGCACTCCTCCAGACAGATGCCTGCTTAAACCCTCTCCTTTCTGTCAAAGTTTTTTTAAAAAAAAACTTCTTCAATTCCCTCAAACCTGAACTGACCTCCCTCTTTTATGGAGTAGTGCTTTGGGGCATCCACTTAGAGCACTGAGATCACTATAACTAAATATGTTGATCCTGCTTCTGAAGTTGGATGACTAATTTACTCATCACCGCTAATAGCCATCAAGAGACATCAGAAGAGTCCTGATTGACCATTCCTGATTTCCATCGCAACCAGCCTCCTGATTCCAACAGAAGGCATTGAGACACTGCCAGGAAAACTGGAAGAAATAAAAATGGAGTGGAGTAAGCAGTTAGGAAGAAGAAGAAGAAAAGAAGCTGCCTTATATTGAGTCAGACATACTAGTCCATCTAACTCAGTCTTGTCTACACTGACTAGCAGTGGCTCTCTAGGGTTTCAGACAAGGAGTCTTGCACAGCCCTTCCTGGAGATGCACGGGATTGATCCTGGAACCTTCTGCTTGCAAGGCAGATGCGCTGCCACTGACCCGCAGCTCTTCCCTTCATTTTGGCTGCCTTAACCACTACTTCCAAACTATGTTGCATTCCTGATCAGTTCATAGGTGGGAGACCTCAAATAAATCCAAGAAAGCTCTAAAGAGGAATTCAGGATATCACAATAAATATTAATGAAGATCCCACTGAGGTGACATGAAAGAACAAAAATTATTCCAAAGATCAACAAGGGAAATCCAAATTCTTTCCATTGTTCCTCTGCTTAATGATCAGCCAAGGTGCATTTTTAATTCTCTCCAGGAAAGATTACAATGAGTCTTCCGGGGGTGGGGGGGGAGAGACCTGTTAAGCAATCATCCCAGCTTCTGCAACTTCCTTCAAATGAATTTAGCATCTCTTTAATTATGACGATGAACCTAAAGGCTCTGATATTCTACATGACAGAAGTTCCCCTTTGAGTTATACAATGATGAGGAGATTAACCGGGCTCCATGGGAGAGGGATTTTGCATGGAGATGAAATACAGTGTCTATGTAATTTCAGGTGATTGATCGTGGATGATTAGTTGTCCATCAAAGTGCTACCAGCAAATCCAAAGATATGATCGGGACACTCTGAAGATGAGGGTGGCTCATTAACAAGCTCACAACTGACACATTTTAATTGTCAGAGAAGTAACCCAGTCTCCTATTTCATAGCATCCTAACACATATTCCTGTGAAAGTGGGTTTGATCCACAGACCGAGCTGAAGAGAAAGTAACCTGGAATCTGAACCCAGAGAATACAGACCACACCATACATTTAAATCACATCCAACATACATTTAAAGCACATGACTGCCCCTAGGAATGCTAGCTTGGCTCTGCGACTATGGGTGTCCAGGGCCATGGGTGCCATGCAGTGTGCATGGCCCTGGTGCAGTGGCGTAGCATGGGGGTGCAGGGGGGGCCGGCCGCACCGGGTGCAACATCTGGGGGTTAGGGTTAGGGGCACAAATCCACGGGTTAGGGGGTGCAAATCCATGGGTTAGGGGGCGCAAATTACTTGCCTTGCCCTGGGTGCTGACAACCCACGCTACGCCACTGCCCTGGTGCCAAAATTTGTGGGTGCCTGGCCCATTCATGGGGAATTTTGTGGGTGCTCTGGAGCCCAGGGCCCCAGGGAGCCGGCACCTGTGCTTGGAGCTGTAATTCCCCCCTCATAGAGCTTCAGTTCCCAGCATCCTCAACAAAACTACAGTTTTCATGAGCCTTTGTGGGGAATCATGAGTTTTAAACCTGTGTTGGATATTCTTTAAGTATCTGGTGTGCATCTGCCCTATGTCTTTTCCTTTAAAAAAGAGACTCTAGTGAAACTCATGTGTCTGGGAAGGAAATATGTGTTTCAGGGGCTTATAATTCTCACTTCAAAAACATGGTGAGCATTACAGCCCCTAAATTCTTCTCTGGTTCTGATTTTGTTCTGAAACCAGTGACGGACCTCCATTTTGGGGGCCATGAAGCTTGAACTGTTATGGGGGCCTCTTCACAACCAGCAATGAGGTCTGGGGAACCACTGTTGTCTTCTTCCATGAGAGATCACCACTTTTTAAAAAGAATGAACTACCACATCTCAGATTTTGCTTTAAATTGCTGTACCATAACACTCCACTTTGCAATATCTGTGCTACTGACTTTGGGGTTGTTGAACTATATACAAAAAAAAATCAGTTTGAGTCGTGCAACTCAAATTAGATCTACTAGACCCCCCCAAAAATAAGCAATGTGGATTAAATTAGGGGCCCTGAAGTTTAAACTTAATTAGTTTGTAGTAAATCCACCCCTGTCTGAACCAGTGAAGAATTCCTCTCTTAAATCACACCTGTACTGTACATTTACAGTTAACAGTACATTTAACAGTCCCCTCCCAAAGAATCCTGACAACCAGTGCTTTTTTTCTGGGGGTACTCAAGGGTGTCAGTACCAGCAACATTTTTTTCTAGAAGAAAAGCACAACTGTAAATTTTTAAAGGTACTGAGAGTTGTTGGGAGATGCCTCACAGGGCTACAGGTCCCATCATCCCTGACCACTGACCATACTGGCTGAGGTTGATGGGACTTGGAGACCAGAACATCTGGAGGGCACCAGGCTGCTGACCCATTGTGTAGACCATACTGAGCTAGATGGACCACTAGTTTGGCTCATGTTGGCAGCCTCCTGTGCCCCTGGGAAGCATAGAAACACAGGAGGCCAAGTTATTTCGAGGTAGAACAACAGTCCATCTAGCCTGGAATGGTGTACACTTACTGGCAGCAGCTCTCCATAGCTTCAGACAAGGGTTCCACCATAGATTGAACCTGGGACCTTCTGTATGCAAAGCAAATTCTCTACCTGTGAACTCCAGGCCCCAAAGGAATGTTCTGTTATTGCCATCGGCTTTTTGTCACTTCCTCCATATTGTCAAATGCCAACATTTATTGGACAACGGATTCTCTGGACAACAAACCATTTGCCTGCCACTTAACACTGTCCAGTCAGCTTTGCCAATTTGATTGGATTTTTATAAATTTGCATTTGAGGGCTTGTTTTGAAAAGACATGCTGACCCTGCCAAAGAGAGGAGCCCACATGAAGCCAGCTCAGCATCCCCGCTCTTTTACGGGCAAGTTGGAGAATCTATGCAAGAAAAGAATTTCTTGTACAAATATTTATGCTTCATTCATTGCTCATCCATGTGTAAGGCAGTTGAGGACTGACTGAGGTGCTGAAGTGAAAACTGACACACTCATTTTGGACTAATATTCCCAAATTAAGTACCCAATGGTTTTAACACTTGGCTTCGTTAGCACCTTTAATTTCACCGAAAGTACGTTATTGATTGCATTGCGGGCTGCGTGGGAGCTGAGCTCTTGATTGTTAATTGAGCCATCAATGTTCTAACGTTATCATTAGTGAAAGCTAAAGTCTCTGGTCTGAAGTAGCCTTTGGGGAGGAAGGTAAACGGCAAGAAGAGTGGAAGAATATTCCAAAAAGTGCCAAATAGGTGATGGCAAGCATCTCATTTACTGCAAAGTCAAGGGGAATAATCATAATCACTAAATATTCTGTATAAAGATGGCCTGCTGTGTTCATTCATTGGGAGTGATTCCCATCTTTCAGTTCCTCATTCACATTGACTAATGTAGATCAGAATCCTCACTTCATCCACAAGTGGGAATGACTGGTGTGGGAGGGAGGGGGGCTCATTTTGTATCTTGTGAATGCAGAAGCTGGGGTGACCAGTCCTAGAGTACAATGGCACAACATGTAGCTTTTGGTCCAATTTCAGGCAGTTCTTGGCTTAATTTCATATGGTTGTCAAGAAATGGGTGGGTGGAGGAAGGAAGGTAGCGGGCAGGGGGAAGGGGTGGCAGAAAGAGAGAGAAATGGGATTCAGAAAGTGAGTGAGGCTGGTTGAAAGAGATAGAAAAGGGGTGGCAAAGAGAGGAAAAGGGGGTGTCATAAAGAGAAAGAAAGAAGGGGTGGCAGAAAGACCCCACTCGTTGCTGGTACATTGTCCCTGGCAGACAACTCCCAAAAGAATGTAGCTCTTGACATTTTTATTTTTATTTGTCTTTCCATGCCTTATGGAGTAATTCATTTCCTGAAGATGACCATGTGATCAGATGATCAAGTACACCTATGTTGTAACCAAGTTTAGAAAACTGATCAGTTTTAATCATGCCACCTCCCACAGGATGCAGCAAACCTTTATTAGATCCCATGGTATCTCAGAGGAGCAGACCACCTTTCTTATGAGCAAACTCTTAGACCAGCTTAGACATTATAACTATATGGAGCCTCCAGATCTGTAGCCACTCTACCTGATCTTGGGAACAAACCACTAGAGATGGTCATCACAGTTTTGCCCTGCTTGTGAGTTTCCTGGAGACCTCTGGCAAACCACAGTTCAGAATAGGACGGTGGCCTAAATCAGGCTACCTCAGACTCGGCCCTCCAGATGTTTTTGGCCTACAACTCCCATGATCCCTAGCTAGCAGGACCAGTGGTCGGGGATGATGGGTATTGTAGTCTCAAAACATCTGGAGGGCCGAGTTTGAGGAAGCCTGGCCTAAATGGACCCTGAGTTGCATCCATCCTGCAAAGCTAATTCTTACATTCTTAAGTAAGAAGCAAACAGGTGCTATAAAGTCAAACATGAATCATGTGTGACATTTCAGCCCACAGAAGGGATTTGCTTGGGTTTTTCCCTTGCTCTTCTCCCCCGAGCTGTTCTGAAGCACTGTATCTGGTTGAGAAGCTCCAATGTTTAGACTTAATGATATCCTTTGGTTAGCTTGCACATTGAGCCACTCAGTGTATGTAGCGCAGTTTGATGACTGTCACTGTTGGCTGGGTCAAGAAGAGCAGCCGCAGACATAATCAGTGTGTTCTTTCATTTTTATCAGACCACCGTAAGAGGTAGCTGCTTCTGTCTTGTCATTCACCTCCACCCCTCAAGGACAAAATCAATGGGCTAACGCACTGTGGGGCTTGCACCTTTCTGCCTCCAGTTTAATTGCTAAATTATATCCTCCTCCCCACACACCCTAAAAATAAAAATCCCTAGCACCAGGAAATGTGATTTCCCAAAGCTTCGTATAATATGAAACAACTGTCAAGAAACCTTGCAAAGCAAATAGTACAGCATATTGGTTGCATTCAGACAGCGCCTTAATTCCATTTCCAACCTTTCCATATGCGGTAATTGTTGCATTTTGTGTGATCTTGCTCATGACGTAAAAGCCGCACCTGGAAATCTAGTGAGAGTTTAGTGCTCATTGCCATGTTTATTGCTTGTGGGGGGAAATCTGTTTGCAACCCTGTTAACCTGGAAAATCCAGGGAAGAAATTTGGGGGCAGTATCCTGACATGCAATTCTTCCCATACTTTTAATAGGTGAATCATGTGGGAACAGTGTTCAGTCTCCTGTAGCTCAGCTCCAATATCATCACTTTAAAAGTTATATTTGGCGTGTGCACAGGTTGAAAGATTCAACTTCCATCTGTATCTGCGCAGCTTTTTAAAATAATTTTTGTTTTTTCCTGGGTGGCTTTCTGCTTTGATCTGTCATTTGGCTGCTGAGTCACCCTGTATTAAAAACAACCTCTAACTTTGTTCATTCAGTATAATGGAGAATCTAAAAACAGCTATACTTTTTCCTCCTTTTGACCAAAGTGAATGAAATTTGCAGACACAAGAGCCCCTCCAGAATGAACTAAGCCTGACAACTTGCAGACAAATATGTCTGAAGGATTTTCACGGGGGAAGAAAAAGGTATTTACTTTCCTCCATCATCCCTTAGGGAGGCAGAGTGGATTTTCCTTCTACTTACCATGAAATAATTAAGAGATAGTTGAGTAGCATGTAATTTTGCTTGTACATTTTTATTTTCATACTGGCCTTTCTTTCTGGTGGTTGTGTCTTCCATTGGGCTTTACAGATCTCTACATAGGCCTTTCCCAGGTCTTGCAACGTGAGGCTGCCTGCGAAGTTCAGAAGATCCCTGCATTTGTGGGGAAAGATGTTGTTGTTAAAGTAGAACAATCTAGGATTATTATTATTTTAAGAACTTACATTGATTCCTGCAGTGCAGGGGGTTGTAGTAGAGGGCCCTTGGGGTCTCTTGCAACTCTACAATTCTATGATTTTAAGAAGATTTTAACAAAAATACCATCCACGTCCCTTCAGTTCACTGCAGAAAACATTTTGGACAGCTCACTTTTTGCAAAGCTCATGGACCTAGAAAAACATAGAGATATAATATAGGAAAGCAAAGAACAGTATAGCACAAAGAAGGGTGGAGAAACAGAGCAACCCAAGGCTTTGTGGGGGCCCTGATCTGACTTGAGGGGTATTGACATTGCACTTGGACTTGGGTGGAAGAAACCATCATTTGCCTCATTATGCAGCCCACATGCATAGCATACACACACACACACACACACACACACACATACACACACACACACACCTCACCAGATGCCCATCAGAAATGTTCAGTTGCACTGATCAGGTTTTGAACTTCCTCTTCCAGAGCAGTCAATGAACTCTTCAAATTTCATTGCCTCTTTCCTCCAGCAAATCTCCCCACTCCTTTGCTTCATGAGTATGGAGGGGTTAAGGTCACATAGCCCTGGGTTGTTGTTCCTGCCAATGCAGAAAATGATAAGGGGCTTGATTGCTCCATCAGAAGTCTCATTTTCAAAGGGCTTCACCGCTTTCTTAATCCTGAGCCTCTGAGGTACATTTGTGCTCGTATGCCATTTCGTTTTTAGTAGCCCTCTAATAAATTTGCTCTTGGAAGGATTATCCTGTTCTATTTTCTTCCTTCAGAAACCTTGTATGGCATAGAAGACAGGTGGAAGACTACCTGCACCTTCCCGTCTTTGCACCTTGACTAGCACGCCCTCAACATCTTTTTAAGCCTGCCGTGAAAATAAATTGACTTGCACCGAATATGACAATTGGTCCATCCAGCTCAGTATATTTTACCCTGACTGGCAGCAGCTATCCAAGGTTGCAGACAGTGGGTGGAATTCAGGGTAATGCTAAGAAAATAATTCCATCAGCACAACCATTTCTGCTTGCCAGGTGGAATGTTCTCCCCTCTCCTACTTCCCATCCTTCTCATGGGGTTCTCCCAACCCTTCTGGCATGTGGCCCTTGGAAGATTGCACTGAAGCAAATACAACCCTCAGTCTGTAAAAGATTCCCTGCCCTGCAGTCCTGTTTACCATTGGAAATCCTGAAGTGGTTTAAAGCAACCAGTCAGCAGCCCTAAGTCTGATATTCCTGGCCTGTAAATCAACCTGTTCTTGTTCTGAAAAGCTTCCCCAAACAATCAGTGCAACATTTATCTCCCTGAAGTGTGCAGACCCACCAAAGCTAGCTGAATGGAAAAAAAGATCATTGCATGATTGTCTAAAAAGAGTCATTTGAACTAGAAGGATTTGAAGGGGGAGCGGGGTGGGAGATGATGAGGAAGGCTTTGCATACCTTGTGCATGAGTTATTTCTTTGTTGTTCCTGTGGGTAAACGTGGAAACCTGACAGTTTAAACTTAATTTCCCTCCAGTCTCTCAAAATGCATCTGACTTCCTATGTCACTAATTGTTTTGCCACTCCAGAAGCCCCTCCTGCACTCGAAAGAGAGACTAACAAGGTCAAAAGAAGGAAGGCCTTTCTTCCCCACTTTCTCTTTACATCATTCTGTGGTGCTGAATATTTTCAGAGACAAAGAGGGAGAAGGCAGGCTCTCACCACACGAGAGCCAGTGTGGTGTAGTGGTTAAGAGCAGTAGTCTCGTAATCTGGGGAACCGGGTTCGTGTCTCCGCTCCTCCACATGCAGCTGCTGGGTGACCTTGGGCCAGTCACACTTCTCTGAAGTCTCTCAGCCCCACTCACCTCACAGTTTGTTGTGGGGGAGGAAGGGAAAGGAGAATGTTAGCTGCTTTGAGACTCCTTAAAGGGAGTGAAAGGCGGGATATCAAATCCAAACTACTCTTCTTCTTCTTCTTCTTCTTCTTCTTCTTCTTCTTCTTCTTCTTCTTCTTCTTCTTCTAGAACCCACAGCCCAAGCTGCTCATCCCTTGTTTCTGCTTGTTGGTGCTTTAAAGTGCTTTTTCTGTCTCTTCAGCTCTCTTCCGTGCTCTGCCGCCTACCACCATCATCCCCCAAAAGGAAGCCTCTTCCCCCACCCTACTGCCATCTTGAAGATGCCATCTCCTCCGCATCATCCTCAAGGCACTCAGGGTCCTCCCCCTCCCCCTCCAGAATCTGGAAGAGAACTGAGGCCAAGGCACAGGTGCAGCTGGTTTATATTTCCAGGGATTGGAACAGAGGAAAGACCATTAGAAAAAGTCTCCCCTCTGGTCCTCTCCCCAAGCCTTCTTCTTTGATGATTGTCTTCCATAAACATGGTTTTAACAATAAGTCCATAAGTGATTGTGGAGGCCAACTCTGGATCCACACATCCTTCCACAGTAGGGACATTGGTTTCCAGGCAGGAGTTGATCACAGTGAGGGTTTGCCAAACGTGCCTTCCTTTTAGCACATTTCTCCCTTGCGTCCTGAGTTCGAGTGTCTTCAAAGCCCATGAAAACCTTTGCTAAAGGCTGCTCTCCAATTGGAGCACTCGCAGGCAAGTGTTTCCCAATTGTTGGTGTTTATACTGCATTTTTTTTAGATTTGCCTTGAGACAGTCTTTAAACCTCTTTTGTTGACCACAGGCATTACGCTTTCCTTTTTTAAGTTTGGAATAGAGTAGTTGCTTTGGAAGACGATCATCAGGCATCTGCACAACATGACCAGTCCAATGAAGTTGATGTTGAAGAATCATTGCTTCAACACTGGTGATCTTTGCTTCTTCCAGTGCACTGGTATTTGCTCACCTGTCTTCCCAAGTGATGTGTAAAAAAATTTGGCGACACCGTTGATGGAATCTTTCAAGGAGTTGGAGGTGGCGTTTATAAGTGGTCCATGTTTCACAAGCATACAGTAAGGTTGGTAGTGCAATAGTACAATAAAGTACAATAAAGTCATGCACAGCCTGCAAGAGAGTCCCCAGCACCCAGTACGACTGGTGAAGGAGAAAGGAACTGCCTCCACCGTTGACCCATGCTGCAGAAGGGAGCCCCATCCACCATGGCCACACTGAGCCACAAATGCCATTTCCCTGGAGTTTGGATAAGCGGGCCTTGTAGCTCTGTCAGGGGATCAGGGGCTTCCTACCAACAACAGTCAGCACCCTTAACAAACTACAGCTCCCAGAATTCTGTCTGTTAAGCCACAACTGTTTAAATTGGTAGTGTAGTCTTTGAAATGTATGGTGTGGATGTGGCCCAGGACTTCTTCACGGAACTACTGGTGTTCTGGCTCCCTAGAGATTACTGTTCAACTGAGCCAGTGTGGTGTAGTGGTTAAGAGCGGTAGTCTCATAATCTGGGGAACCGGGTTCGCGTCTCTGCTCCTCCACATGCAGCTGCTGGGTGACCTTGGGCTAGTCACACTTCTCTGAAGTCTCTCAGCCCCACTCACCTCACAGAGTGTTTGTTGTGGGGGAGGAAGGGAAAGGAGAATGTTAACCGCTTGAGACTCCTTAAAGGGAGTGAAAGGCGGGATATCAAATCCAAACTCTTCTTCTTCTCTTCTTCTTTTGAGTCTGCAGTATCAAAGCACACTGGCTTGGACATTAACCCTGTCTAAATGAAATGTTGGGAGAGAAGAGCCTCAGAAACTTTCTAGACGTGTTGGCTGCAGAGTGGGGGAATGGGGAATGTCTTCGTCACAATCCTCAATGCACAGGCATTTGACACTCCAGGTGTCCAACTGCTGAGAAAATGAGCCTAGCACCAAATTGCACTGAAAGGCAAGAGCATTAATTTGGCTAATCTGCTTTATTACTCACAAATTAGAAAGACTCAGAATTAAGTCATCCCAAGGACGAGCTGGGGTCAAGCTCCCCTGTGTCATCCACACATAATGATAGTTCAAATTGGTTTTCTCTCATTTGAACACCCTTAATTGTGTCATTATATTTAATTGTGATGAGGACTTCCAAGGCTGTCATAAATAACATGCGAGGCAAAAATGGGGAGGGGAGTAATCATTGTATATTTCAGGAGAAGCCAATGTGGTACCCTCCAGATGTTGTTGGACTACAACTCCCATCAGCCTCAGCCAGCATTGTTAATGGTCAGGGATGATGAAAGTTGTAGTTCAACCATATCTGGAAGGCACCACTTGGGTGAACTTGACCATGAAGCTCACTTTGGGCACTCTCTGCCTAAACCATCTCACTGGATTGTTCTGAGATTAAGGACCATGTATGGCACCTTGAGCTCTTTCCAGGAAAGATGTGATTTAAAGGAAATGATAGCAAATATAAAATAAGGACACAATTCTATTCACAGTAGGTAAGCTCCATTGAACAGCAAAAGTTGCTCTAGAGTAAACCTGCTTGGGATTCTGTTGTGACACTTTTTGACTTCAAAGAATAAGAATAAGTACAGTCAACCCCCAATTTGCACGGGACTTGCTTACCTGCCCCCACTCCATGCATTGGCGGAGCACATATAAGCCCACCCTGCCCCATTACACCCCATTATGCCCCGCCTCTGTTCCGCACGTCGGCTGCTGCACATCAATTGAATACATGCAAAATGGTTGCCGCCTGTGTTACCTAAAGTTTCCACCATTTTTTTGATGATTATCGTTTCTGAATGCTGTGTTAAGTTACTTTATGATTGCAATTGTAACTGTAACTATTATTCATTGCATGTCACTTGGCTTTGGAGCAAGTTTTAAGCAGGTTTTTCTGGCATTTATTCATGACACAATATTTAAGGGTAGCAGAAGAATCCCATGATGACACGCTGAAGATTCAACAGACTTATTATAAATGCTGTAATATTTATTAATACACCAGCATCTAGTCTTTACAGGAAAAAAATGAATTTAGATGTTTAAGGCTTCAGTTCTGTACTCACTTAGTCAGGTGTAAGCCCCATTAGACTCAGTGGAACTTACTTCTAAGTAGACATGTTTACACTGTCTACATTAACAAGCCACACAGCCCTCCAGTCCATCTGTCTGTCTGTCTGTCTGTCTGTCTGTCTGTTTGTTTGTTTGTTTTGTATTAATGTCCTTCAACTAAAAATCTCAGGGCAGTTCACAGAATAAAAATACAGAATAAAAACAAAGCAAACCTATAACCATTACCCCTAAACACAAACACATTTAAAAGGCCATTGAATGTTAATCAGCCCAAGGCCTGGTTGAAAAGGAACATTTTCACTGGTGCCTAAAGATATATAATTGTGATGGGACGATGAGCTGCTTGTGCGTAAAATGCAAGTCCCTCAGAGTTTGATCAGGTTTTCAAACCTCTGCCTGTGACGGAGCCCCTCCAGCATGGCTGCGTCAATCACTAGTAGAATCCGAAAGTGGCTGCTTTCGGAATCTTTTCCAACATAAAAGCTCTTTAACGGAAACACGTCGTCTGGCCTCTCGGCGTGACAGTTTCCGGCGAGGTGTGGGTGTCCCTATAGGAGGTCCTGAGACCTCCCCACTGTTTTCGCTGGAAGTGTCTCTGAGCCATCCCTCCGACTCACTTTCCCTTGGAGTTCTTGCTCGCCCTCTACTGGTTCCCTCTTCCGCTGCTACTCCTCTCTCAACCTCAGTGAGCCTTTGCGCCCCCGGCGCTTTAGATGGCAGTTCCCTGACATCCACCTCCCCTCCAGGGCCCCCTTCACCCCCTCCCGTCTCCTCCCCTACTGGCGGTGAGGAGGTAAAACCCCTGAAAGAACCTCCCTCATCTTCCGACGTCGCGAACACTTCCCTCCACTTGTTGCTGTTCCTACTCTCTCGGTAATCTTCGTCATCGGAGTCCACTCCCTCTTCCAACTCCGACTCCGCGAACCCTTCCATTTCCTCTTCCTCATCGGTGGTGCCGAAATACTCCCTCCTAAACCTTGCTATCGGCTGAGGTTTCCTCGGGAACCTTTGGTGGAACGTTTCTGTTAAAACCTCGTCATTGACTTCCTCTGCACTTACCCAGGTGTTTTCTGACTCCGGTTCCCCTTCCCACGCCACCAAATACTCCACCTGATTTCCCTTCCACCTGGAATCGAGGATTTCCGCTACATGGTTGCGGCGTTCCCTCTCTTCCAAGGCTGGTCCCCTGACGTACTCCCCTTCACGTCCCCCCCTGTATGGTGACAGTAACGACCTGTGGAACACTGGGTGCAATTTCATGTGGTTGGGTAATCGGAGTTTGAAAGCTACCGGGTTGACCTGCTGAATGACCTCAAAGGGTCCCAATCTTCTGGGCCTCAATTTCTTACAACCCCCTTTGAACGGCAACCCTTGGGTTGACAACCACACTTGATCCCCCACCCTTATGGTTTCACCTTCCCTTCTGTTCTTGTCTGCCTGCTTCTTATATTGTGCCTTAGCCCTTTCTAAGTTGAGCTGGAGCTGATGATGGATCGCTTCCATCTCTTCTACAAAATGTTCAGCCGCTGGGACGCTCCATCTCTCCCCTCCTTCCCCTGGAAATGCCCTGGGGTGACACCCGTAATTAGCCAAAAAGGGACTCATCCCTGTGGACACATTCTCCGCATTATTGTAGGCAAATTCTGCCAACGCCAACTTTTCGACCCAATCGTTCTCTCTGTCATTGACATAACACCTCAGATATTGTTGAAGAATGCCATTTGCTCTTTCCGCCTGCCCGTTGGTTTCAGGGTGCCGGGCAGTTGAAAAATTGACTTCCACGTGCAGCAAGCTCATGAGCTTCCTCCAGAACCTGGAAGTAAATTGTTTGCCGCGATCTGAGATCACCCTCAAGGGAGCCCCGTGCAACCTAAAGATGTGTTCTACAAACAACTTCGCTGTTTCTTCCGCTGTGACTGCATGTGAGCATGCTACAAAGTGGCACATCTTAGTTAACAGGTCTACTACTACCATGATGGCTGTTTTCCCCTTGGACTTTGGCAGATCCGTCATAAAATCTATTGATATCGCTTCCCAAGGCCGTTCTGGTGTGGGTAATGGTTCTAATAACCCTGCCGGCGCCCTTCTTTCCCCTTTGGCTCGCTGACATTGGTCACACCCTCTTACATACTCCCTTACATCTTCCCTCACCTTAGGCCACCAAAATTCCCTGGTAACCAACCACATGGTCTTGTGTTGTCCAAAATGTCCCGCCGTGGGGCTATCATGCAACTGCTTGAGTACTCTCCCCCTCAATTCACCTTCGGGTATATACAGTGCCCCTTTGTAATACAATGCCCCATTTCTTTCCTCAAAACCTCCGGGACTCTCGCCCTCCCCCCTGAGACCTCTGAGCTTATCCTGGGCATATTCATCATTTTCCGTTTCCTCTACCAGTTCTCGTTGCCCCACCAGCGCCGCCCCACACACCCAGCGGTCCTCAGGGATGACATGTCTCTCTTCGATCACCCCCTCCCCTTCCCAATACTCTGGTTTGCGTGAGAGCGCGTCCGCCCTGACGTTTTCTGGGCCTGGCACATAACAAATTTCAAAGTTGAATTTGGAGAATTCCTGTGCCCATCTCACTTGTCGTTGGTTGAGCACTCGAGCTGTTCTCCAATACTCTAAATTCTTGTGGTCGGTGCACACTTGCACCTTGTGTTGTGCCCCAATTAATAAATGTCTCCACCTCCGGAATGCTTCGTGAATGGCAAGTAGTTCCCTGTCATACACCGTGTAATTCCTCTCGGATTTATTCAGCTTCCGCGAGAAGAAGGCACACGGTCTCCACTCCGACGCACTCCTCCCCGGTTGAAGAAGGACCGCCCCTACCGCCCGGTCGGATGCATCGGTTTCCACTCTCATGGGTTTTCGTAAATCCACATGCAGAAGTTGTTCTTCCGAGGCGAAAGCCCTTTTCAGTTCTTCAAAGGCTCGATCCGCCTCTACCGTCCAAACAAATTTCTTCTTGCTGCTGAGGCAGTCGGTGATGGGCGCCGTCAAGTGGGCAAAGTTCTTGATGAACTTCCGATAAAAGTTCCCAAACCCCAAGAATCTTTGCACGTCCTTCTTGGTCTTCGGTGTCTTCCATTCCAGTACCGCTTGGACCTTGCCTGGATCCATGGCCAATCCCTTGTCTGACAAGCGGTACCCCAGGAATTCCACCTCCTTGGTATGAAACTGGCACTTCTCCAGTTTCACCCACAGCTGGTTGGCTTGCAGCCTGCCCAACACTTCTCGAACGTCCCTCACATGCTGTTCCTCATCTTCCGAATACACCAACACGTCGTCTAAAAAGGCCACACAATTCTTGTAGAGCAAAGGTCCCAGAACGTGGTTTATAAAAGCTTGAAAACACGCGGAGCCCCCTTGTAGACCGAAGGGCATAACGAGGTATTCAAAGGCTCCCAAAGGGGTAAACATGGTGGTCTTCCATTCATCTCCCTTCCTTATGCGTATCAGATTGTACGCCCCCCGCAGGTCCAGCTTTGTAAAAATCTTTCCCTTCCTTACTCTGGTCAAAATGTCATCAATTCGGGGCATAGGGAAAGCCAGGGGTTCCGACACTGCATTGAGGGCCCTAAAGTCACACACCAGTCTCGGTTTGTCTGTGTTCTTTTTGTCCACAAAAAACACTGGGCTGCCCCCCACCGCTCGGGACTCTCTGATGAAACCTCGCTTCAGGTTTTTGTCAATGAACTCCCTCAGCTCCTGCATCTCCCTGTCTGACATGGCGTACAGCTTGCCTACTGGGAGTTGGGCCCCAGGGAGTAGGTTGATTTGACAGTCAAAGGGTCTATGCGGTGGCAGTTTGTCTGCTTCCCTTTCGCTGAATACGTTGCTCAGATCTGCGTATTGCGGGGGCACCTTCCCTTTGTCCATTACTTCCATCCCGGCTAGGGTGACTCTGTCTCCTCCCGAAACCTTCCCCTCCTTGCAGTGTTCTAGGCAATGCGCTGACCCAAAGGAGACCACCCTCTGATGCCAGCCCACTAGCGGATCGTGTAGCGCCAGCCAGCTCATCCCCAAAATGATGGGCGCTCCTCCCAGGATGGCCACATTAAACGCTATCTGTTCGGTGTGCCTTGCCACCCTCATTATCATCGGGACAGTCTGTTGGCTAACTTCTCCCCCCAACAGCTCTCTGCCGTCAATCGTAGTCACCTGCAAGGGGTTACTTAAAGGGATGGTCTGTATCTGATGCTCAGCTGCAAACTCCTTACTCATGAAATTACAGGAGCTGCCTGAATCCAAAAGCGCCTTGACCTTTAGTGGGTGTCCGTTTGGCAGTTCTAGTAACACCTCTATCACTAAAGCGGGTCTGGGAGGTTCCGGTGTGGGCACTTTCACTGCTCTTTGGCCTGGCTGCTGTGCCCCGACGGTGGCAGCCAGGCGTTGGCTTTTACTTGCTCCTTGCCTTCCTCTTCCTTTCCCCCAACAGCTCCTGCCATCCCTTGCCATTCCTTTCTTTGTGGGCAGACTCTGGCAAAGTGCCCTGGCTGTTGGCAGAGATAACATCTCTTGGCGCTCTTTCCCTCCTTCTTCCGCCCTTCACTGGGATTTGAAACTGCGCGCGCCCGCGCTGTTCCAACTTCCATCGGCTCTGCCGGCGGGAAAGGTGGCTCTGGAATGTCTGGAATGCGGAACTCCCTCCAACGGTCTCCTTTCCCTTCCCGCTTTTCCAAAGCCCTCGCCTCCTGGCGCGCTCCTATGGACAGCTCAGATTTGGTTAACTGATCCATAGACTCCGCCCTGGGCCCCCGGGAAAGCTCATCTTTGACGGTTGAAGAAAGCCCCTCTTCGAAAAGCATTTGGATGGGCTCCGCCGATAGGTCCCACCCCAATTTATGAATCAGCATAGTAAATTCAGTCCAGTACTCACGGACAGATCTGCTTCCTTGCTGGCAAGCCATTAACTGCCTTCGCACCACCCCCTGCTCAATATCGCTGGAAAACATCAGGTCCATGGCACGAAAAAACTTCCTCGTGTCCTTTAGGATCTCATTATTCGCTGCCATCAGGGGTCTAACCCAATCTTTCGCCCCGGATTCGAGATGGCCAATCACAAAAGCCACTCGCGATTCCTCGTCGGGGAAGTCATCAAACTGCAAGTTTAGAGCGTATTGCATCTCTGTTCTAAAGGCATGATAGTTCCTGGGATCCCCCCCGAATTTCTGCACCAATCCTGGTACCTTTCTGGCGAGCGGGGTGGTTTTCTCCTTTCCCTTTTCTGCATCCTGAGCCCTCCTCTCCTCAAGCCTCGCCGTTTGCAGCGCCAACTGGATCTCCAACGCCCTGTACCTTTCTTCCAGGCTTGGACCCCCTCCAGCTGCTCCTGCTCCTCCGGTTCCGGCTGGGTTGCTCATGATGCTTCTCCCTGCACAAGCTGGCTTTCGGTGACTTTCGGATTGCTGTGATGGGACGATGAGCTGCTTGTGCGTAAAATGCAAGTCCCTCAGAGTTTGATCAGGTTTTCAAACCTCTGCCTGTGACGGAGCCCCTCCAGCATGGCTGCGTCAATCACTAGTAGAATCCGAAAGTGGCTGCTTTCGGAATCTTTTCCAACATAAAAGCTCTTTAACGGAAACACGTCGTCTGGCCTCTCGGCGTGACAGTTTCCGGCGAGGTGTGGGTGTCCCTATAGGAGGTCCTGAGACCTCCCCACTGTTTTCGCTGGAAGTGTCTCTGAGCCATCCCTCCGACTCACTTTCCCTTGGAGTTCTTGCTCGCCCTCTACTGGTTCCCTCTTCCGCTGCTACTCCTCTCTCAACCTCAGTGAGCCTTTGCGCCCCCGGCGCTTTAGATGGCAGTTCCCTGACAATAATGAAGGCACCAGGCAAGTCTCCCTAGGGAGACCATTCTGCAAGTGGGGAGCCACTGCAGAAAAGGCCCTTTCCCATGTTGCTACCCTCTGGATGCGGCATGTGAAAAAGGGCCTCAGATTATGATTGTAGGATCCAGGTCATTTCATATGAAAGAATCTCTGTCTAGTTGCCTGCCAACCCTTGGCTCTTGCTCAAGTCTCCCCTTCAAGTGATAGGATTCTCATTTCTCTTAGGCTGCAATCATATGCCCAGCTACCTGAGAGTTAGTCCAATTGTATCAAAGGTATAAATATGGATGATTGTCAGAGACGCTGAAGGAAGTCTAAAACAGTCATAATTTGTTGTATTCGGGTTAAAATGTATAACTGGATGAAAATTAATAAAATTTATTTTAAAAAAAGAGAGAGAGAGAGTTAGTCCAATTGAACGCAGTGGGGTTTACATATGTATGGTAAGGACTGCACAGGATTAGAACAAAGACTCAAGTGGTCCCCAAAGAGGGGAGGGAAACAGCTCACAATGGGGAGAACATGCAAGGGGAGTTAACTAGTGAGCAAAATACCTATTTTTTTTCAGGAAATACTTCCATGCGGTAAATTTTGTATTCTCCATGGGTAGACTCTTTCTCATGAGCAGCTGAACCCAGGTAGAAATGACTGCTATCTGGGGAGATTATAACATACCCTCCAACATGTCCAGGCCAAAAACCGGGACACACGACTTCTGGGCTGTGCTTTTTTGGGCTCCGTGGTATAATGTGAGAACACCCTTCTAGAAAGACCAATTAGAACTTCACCATGTGCTGTTATGAACTTGCTCCATATGGCTGCCTAGGAATGTTTGCTCATTTAGTTCGAATGGAGGCAGGTGTGTGTGT
Organism: Podarcis melisellensis; assembly: GCF_964234715.1. Classification (NCBI taxonomy): domain Eukaryota; kingdom Metazoa; phylum Chordata; class Lepidosauria; order Squamata; family Lacertidae; genus Podarcis; species Podarcis melisellensis. The sequence continues at coordinate 21,220,156 of NC_138546.1, forward strand.
GTGTGTAATTATTATAAAAGTAATAATTGCTTTTGTGACCATAAAACAAATGGGTCAATGCAGGTGACTGAATTCACGCACAAGTAAATCCCCCCTCCAGCCCCCTCGCTTCCGGTGTGCTTCTCGTTCTTTGCTATATGCACACTAGAACTGATTGCACAACCACAACAACCCTGGAGTGTCATTACGGCAAAGTTATATCCATCATATTTTTTTTGTAGCTAATGACAACCTATTTTGCTTTCAGCAGCTTAGCATGAGCCCCAGTTTCGGTGGCTGCACTGTAATTTACGCAAGCTGTCTATGGGCTTCAGCCATTCCTCTGACCATATGTTCCCCTCCCCAGATTGCCAGGCACTGGGGCCTCCCTTGCTGTGTTTGCCGGGGGGTGAGGTGTGCTCTTGCCGCTGCGTCAGCACTTCATCACCATTCAAGGAAGCAAGAATAATGTGCTTATTATCGAGAGAAACTCCTAATTAGCAAGTTTAGTGAGTGTGCGCCTGTGCGCCTTAACTTGAATTGAATACATCCCAATTATGAGCGGCTCATTATTAAAAGTACAGCCAGCTGTTTGTGCCAGAAATTCAGGAGCCCCAGTAAACAAGCACTTCCCTGTTTGCTCACAAAACCTTCCAGCCTATTTGTTTCCTCGTTTCACTTTACAAAGAACGATGGAAACACGCACTGTCAGTGTGTACCCGGAAGATCCAAGCGAGAAAGGAATCAAGTAAGGATCAGTGGCGTAGCGTGGGTTGTCAGCACCCGGGGCAAGGCAAGTAATTTGTGCCCCCTAACCCGTGGATTTGCGCCCCCTAACCCGTGGATTTGCGCCCCCTAACCCCCCAGATGTTGCGGCCGGTGCGGCCGGCCCCCCCTGCACCCCCACGCTACGCCACTGGTAAGAATGCAGTGAAAAGAGTGGTTGTTCCTCTCATTTTTAATTATTATTATGAGCCTATCACTTCACTGTTGATTCTCAGTGGTGGTTATGATCTTCCATGCCTATACAGTGGTACCTTGGGTTACAGACGCTTCAGGTTACAGACTCCGCTAACCCAGAAATAGTACCCCGGGTTAAGAACTTTGCTTCAGGGTGAGAACAGAAATTGTGCAGCGGCAGCGGGAGGCCCCATTCGCTAAAATGGTACCTCAGGTTAAGAACAGTTTCAGGTTAAGAACGGACCTCCAGAACAAATTAAGTTCTTAACCCAAGGTACCACGGTACCAGCCATAGCCAATGTATTGCCCTCCAGGTGACGCTGAATGACAACTCCCATCATCTCTGACCACTTGCCATGCTGGATGGGGCTGGTCTATAGAGCACCACAATGGCTACTTTGGGGTAAGGATGTGGAAGAAATTTGTTTCAGTTCGAATTTTACTAATTCATACTTCCTGAAGTATAATATGTGAACTTAAAGTTTATTGCATTAGTTTTCCTGGATATAATTCTGTCCCAATTCCTAATGCTCCTTTTACACTGCAATCTCCATTGTGTTATGAACTGTGGCTTTTTGATTTATGTACCTCCATGAGGCACTGAATTTTAAGTTCTGGGCTACTGTTCCAAATTTCAGCACGCTGAAAAACGTGGGGAAATTACAACACCAAACTCCTGCAATTTTCCACATTAACAGGTTTCAAATGGAACCATTTAATACAGAAAAGCTATGGCTTTTGTGTCATGTGAAAGATCACATAAAACACAAAAAAATACCATTGAGAAAATCATAGAATTGTAGCGTTGGAAGGAACCCCTAGGGTCATCTAATACAATCCTCGCAATGCAGAAATCTCAACTAAAGCATCCATGGCAGATGCTTTACAATTCAATAAAAAAGAAACTAATCTAAATAAAAATAAAAAAGAAATCAACAAAAAAGAGAAAGAGGCATATAGACATAGATATAGATACAAAGCCCTTTGTTAGAGGTAGATCTTAACCCTTCTCTCACACAAAAGGGAGTGGACTCTCCCAGTTCTCATCTGGGAGCTTCCTTCATCAGAAAGTTCTTCCTGATGTTTAGTCGGAATCTCCTTTCTTGTAACTTGAATCTATTGGTTCATGTCCTACCCTCTAGAGTAGGAGAAAACAAGTTTGCTCCATCTTCCATGTGGCAGCCCTTTGAAGACAGCTATCATATCTCCCCTCAGTCTCCTCTTTTCCAAGCTAAACATGCCCAACTCCCTCAACAGTTCCTCATACGGCTTAGTTTCCAAACCCTTTGACACCCTCCTCTGCACACGCTCTAGCTTCTTAAACTGTGCACATTTCTCCAGGTGTGGTCCGACCAAGGCAAAATAGAGAAGTACTTTTATTTCCTTTGATCAAGACACTATACTTCTCTTGATGCAGCAACAATGGAATAAAGTGCTGTCTGAATGTAGCTTCAGTTATCCTTATAAGCATTTGGTGCAACATGGAGATCACGACTCTGTAAAAGGGCTTACACTAGGCCACCGTAGGTCAGGTGGCTGTTGTTAATGCCCTGTACCACTAGACCTGCTGATCAGATGGGTCCATCAGGTCTAGGTTGCCCCCTATAGTGATAATAGTAACTGATTCAGTGCTGACCCAAACCCAGACCGTGGCAGCGTCATGGAAGGCTGTTCACTGTAATGAGTTTGATTGTGTGATATGAAAGTTCTGCTTTGGGGGTGTGATCCTCACTCAGAGGATAATGCAGAGACAGTTTCTGACATCAGTTATGCATAATCAGCATGCCGTGTTTCCAAATATGGAATGAAATATGATGCAGGAAATTGCTTTTCCTCCCCTTTCCTATAAGCCAATAATTTAGATTTTACAACCTTCATTTGTAAGGGAAATGGGATAGCAGTCAGAACTAAAGTTTGGATCTTCGACAGGTTTAAGCAGGAAAGTAATTAAGGCTTCTGAGAAACAAATTTGATTGGAATGTAGACACTCAGACTCATTACATGCTGAAAGAAACCAGCAGTGGTAGTCCAACTGCCCTGGCATTCATATTTCAGAGTAATTTTGAGCACTCCGCTTGAACCAGGAGTAACCCATGTGGTGCCCTCAGGATGTTGTTGGACTACAACTACCATTATCCAAAGCTAGTGCAGCCAATTGTCAGGGATGATGAGAGTTTCTGTCTAATTTCTGTCTTACTTGAACATTGCCCAGGTTGGCTAGGACTGATGGGAGTTGTAGTCTAACTACGTCTGGAAGGCATCACACTGCTTAACCTTGGCATAACTGCTTTGGGATGGTTTTATTCATTTACTGGTTGCAAGGATTTTTTCTTCCACTCTTCAGTCTAATATTTAATAGTATTTAAGAGAATCTCAAAGGGTGTGGCATGGGTCTCCTGATAAGATTGTATCTGCAGATGACTCTCACCTGCAAAGTGTTTGATTGGATATTTAAAAGATGAAGTGATCCGTAAGGTAACCTGGTCCCAATATAGGGCTTTATACACCCAAACCAGTCACTAATTGGAAACCAGTGAAATTCTTGTTTTTCACTGTGGAGCACTGGACAATATAAGCTGGTCCACAGTTATATTTTGTGGAGCTGAAGAATTTTCGTTGGTGGTTGCATACAAAGGCCTGCCATGTCCAAATATTCCCTTTTTTGTGAAGCAGTGGGGAAATGTATCATTTCCAAGAGATATCTTCTGAGAGTTGGATAAATTGTTCTCTTGGAGACACGGTGCTCATCCTCTTAGTTCTATTTGGATATATTCTTTTCTGTGTTTTAATAGGGTTATTACAGCTTTTAACACACCATGAAATTACAAGCCTACTTTGGGGACCCATAACTTAACATAACAATACTATTTATAGTCTTTGTTTGAACCTGGGGGCTGGGAAAATCAAGAGCTACACAGTAATGAAAGTAGCATCATTAAAGGCTTAGGCAATGTTCTGGTCAAGGTGATAAAGCTGTGGAATCTTCAGCTGACCAATGGGAGGGCAGAGGAGGATGAAATTAAAAATCAGGAAAAGTCAGTTGAAGGAGGCAAGGACAAAGTGGTGGTGAGAGAAAGTAGGGAGAAAGAGGAGAAAAGAAGGGGGAAAGTACCTTGCTGGCTGTAGTCTGAGACCACTTCCCCCAAAGAATGCTGAGAAATATATCGTATTTTTCTGTCTATAAGATGCCCCCCCAATCTGAGTCCCCCCTACTTTGGGGGACTCAGATTTAAGAAAATGGGGGGAGATGTATCTGTGTATAAGATGCCCCCTAATTTTTGACATCATTTTTAGGGGGGAAACCTAGTCTTATACACAGAAAAATACAGTAGTTTGTTAGTGGCATTAAAAGTTGTTAGCAACCCCCAAGCTACAATACCCAACACCCTTAACAAACTATAGTTCCCAGATTCTTTGGTGAAATCCATGACTGTTTAAAGTGATGTGTTATTGCCCTCCTCTGCACATGTTCAATATCCTGATTAAATTGTGACTCCCAGAGCAGGACACAGTAATCCAGGTGTGCTCTGAGCAAGACAGAATAGAGCAATACTATTACTTCCCTTGATCCAGCCACTATACTCCTCACGATGATGCTCAGAATAGTGTTAACTTTTCCTGCTGCTGCATCACATGTGTGCAGCAACTCCTTGCATGGGCATCAGATGTATCTGATGAAGCTGCTTCTAGTCCACATACATATAAAAATCTGTTAGCCTTTAAGGTGCTGCACATCTTCTTTCTGTGCTTGCTGTTAACAGGCAAACACTGCAAGCCCTCTGGAAGTTGTTATCTATCTCTCTGTCTATCCCTGGAGCTCAGAAAGGGGTAATAGGTTTCTTGCCTGTTTGCTTTTTTAAGGTGAGCCTTATATATGCTCAGAAGCCAGCCATGGGTGAAACAATGCTCAGATTATTATTAGAGAAGATACAGCAATAACATTTGATCCGTGGGTCATTCATAGGGAAGTCTTCCACTAGCTGGTTCCCACTGACTTGACACGTGGTTTGTGGTGCAGCTAAAGTAGGATGATAAGGAGTTTATTTCTCCCTCTTTCAGGCAGAAATGAGAAAAGTCACAGACACAAATAGAAATCCTCTAGAGGTTTCCTAAGATGTGCATGGCCCTCAGCTGCTCTGTGAAGATTCCCTCTTGGCCATCTTCCAGCTGTATTAAATAAACACTTACGTTTGATCCTTTGTTCTTATCTATCCTGCCAATTCACTTTACCTTTCTCAATACAGACATTATAAGCTTAGCAGCTGAAGATGAAACAAAGATGCTCTCTTCTTCTTTTTTTTTCTTTTTTGCATGGGGCAGGTGGGTAAAATCGGCAAATAGGTGCCTATACCACTTCTGCTTCTTGGATGGCCATCTGTCAGGTATTCTTTAGCTGTAGCTCCTGCAATTCAGGGGGTTGGATGAGATGGCCCTTAGGGATTCCTTCCAATTCTACAATGCTATGATTCTGTGATGAAGAGAGTACACATTTGCTGAAGGACACAATTAAATACATTTTTAATCCCATGCTTTCATCCAAAATGCTCAGGACAGTAACTGTAGCACTGCCTTACCTTCTCATATGTCTCAAAACAAACCTGTGAGCTATACCTGCCCAAGGGAAGTGGCAGTGTTGCTTCCAGGCTGGAGAGCGTCTTTCCATTCCTCCTTACACAAGTCGAACTGCAGAGGGAAACTAATAAACAGGGATAATACCTCTTTCATTTCATGGCCTTTGGGCCACAGTGTTTTCCTTCCCTCCCCCTCTATCCTCAGAGATCCGCCTGTGCCTCTCCAGTCCACAAAATCTTATGCCATTTTTTTAAAAAAACTGTTAGTCTTTAAGGTGCCCAATTCCTTCCTGTGCCAACTTACCCCTGTGTTTGCTGTACACTAACACAGCAAGTCCTCTGGAAGGTGTTGTCAATCTTTCTGTCTATTCCTGTAGTTCATAAAAGGATAATCGACACTCCCAGAGACAGGGAACTGGATACTATCCTGCCTTTCACCACTCCTCGTTCTCCGTTAGACAGCAGCCCCAGAATAACCCCGACCAGAGTAAAGGTTATTCATTCATTCTGCCACTTTTATTTTGCCAGACTCCTGATTTCCCCAACGTACTTTTCCCCACTTAATGGTTATGCTAGGAACCTTTTTGGCTTAGCAAGATGTATGCGTACCTGTGGTTTCTGACTTCATTATACATTTCCCTCTCCCACCCGCCTCCTGAAACAGACAAAAACTCTACAAGTAATTATCTATGTTCCGGCAGTTATGCAGATGCAAGAGATGTACCAGTTGCCTCAGTTGGCAATTGTGAAAGAAAGGTCACGGGGAGTGGGAGGAGGGAAGAATCCCATAAACGGAACAGATTATCGGGGGAGAACATTTTGGTAAAGGTTTAGCAAAGAAAGATCTTTGGGTTCCCATGCCCATTAGCAGAAGAATTTCACATTCAGGTCTGAAAACAAAAGACATCTCAATGTCTGGGGGATTTAGAAACAGAAAAACAAGAAAAGATTTCCTTTGAATCTCTGTCTTTTCCCAACCAAAACAAAATACAATTTCATAACAAGCTCTTAGAATATTGATTTTCTATTGAGATTTTAAATCAACATGGTTTAAAGGATGTATATTCAAGATTAAATCACCAAAAAAGCATATAGTTTAAGAGGTTTTTCATTATGCTTTTTTTGTATCTATATATGCCTCATTTATTAACAACCAGAGACTTCTGAAACATGTTATACATACTAAAGTCTGTTCCTACATAAGTTTCTGCTGTACATGGAAATACAGGACTTGGCCAAGACTGCCTGAGAGTAAAGAAAATGCTCTTCACACCCATTCCATGTACAGAACCGGACCAAGCTGGCAGCAGATTTCTTAATTATGAATATGTCTAGCCCATGCTTTCATGGCTCAGTGGTGGAGCATCTGTTTTGCTTGCAGAAGGTCCCAGGTTCAATCCCTCAACTCTCCAGGCAGGACAAGGAGAGACCCCTGTCCAAAACCACTGAGAGTTGCTGCCAGTCAGTGCTGACAATACTAACCTAGATGGACCAAGCACCCAACTTGGAACCAGGCAGACTTCTGTGTGGCTTGGCGGCAAAGCACCTGCTTTACATGCAGGTTCCAGGTTCAAGTCCTGCCATCTCCAGGTAGGAGCCCTTGTAAGAAATCCCAGAGAGCTGCTACCAGCCAGCCTAGACAATACTGAGCTAAATGTTCCTAAAGGAAAGTAGCACTGCTCAGTGGTAGGGCATCCGCTTTGCATGTGGGATCATAGAATTGCAGAGTTGGAAATGAATCCCAGGGGGCATCCAGTCCAAAGGCGGCAGGTTCAATCCTCAGCATCTCCAGGTATGAGAATGTTCCCTCCCTGAAATCCTGAGGTGTCAGTCAGTGTATATAATACTGACCTAGATTAACCAATGGTCTGAGTTGGCATTATGCAACTACTCATGTCTCTATGGTGAAAATAGCAAGTGAAGCTGGCAAAGTCCACATTTAAGTGTGTTACACCAGTGTATCAGGAATGTCCTACAGGTATCTCATGTTCCGTTGATGTAATGGGGCTTCCTCCCCATATTCTAACTGCTTAGCCAGAGTATATTCTGTATTAGGATTGGGTCCTTAAAACAGGGGACAGCAGCATGGTAGCCCCCGGCTGCTGCTGGGACTACAACTCCCATCATCCCTGACCATTGACCAACCTGGCTGGAGCTGATGGGAGTTGTAGTCCACCAACTTTTGGAAGCTACCACACTGGCTGCCCCCCTGCCTTAAGGTATCCCTTTAAAAACACAATTTCACTAGAAATGATTCCAGCATCGCTTGCAGAAAGGAAAATTCCTTTAGGGATAAATTATATCTTGCTTGATTTCTGTCAAAATTGCTTCCATGTTCAAAGCATCCCGACAAAAATGTTTTCCTCTGTGGTTACTTTTGCACAAACACACACAACAATATAACAAGTGAAAACTAGCTCTCTCTTTTTTTGTTCCGTTCAGATTAAATATCTCCGGTTTCTTCCTTCTCTTCAGAAAATATTTTTCTTCTTTATATTTTTGTATCTTGGATAAAAAGCTGTCACTGGGGGCATCCATGAGTGTTGATATTGCCTATTTGACAAGCTCATTATTATTTTTTGGGGGGGGGAGGCTAGATAAGATATCATTCCACAAAGGCGATTTATTTCAAAATCAGGTGCTTCAGAGTTCTAATTCTTTTTTTCTGATTTCCCTTTTTAAGAAATAAAATAAAATACATCTGTTGTTGATCCTGACCACAAGACAAAAAGTGTCCCTTTTCTGGATGCTACAATATTTACAGTATTTCTGTTGGAAACCACCCAGAGTGGCCGAGGCAACCCAGTCAGATGGGTGGGGTATAAAATTGTTCCTGTTGTTGTTGTTGTTAGCATTACAACAGTAAGGGTTGGAGAAATGTTTTCACCTTGAGGGACACATTCCACTCTGGGCAGCCTTCCAGGGACCACAAGCCCACAACTATCATACAGTGCAAGTTCCCTGTTTTGAGTGGGACATTCTGCCGCAGAAGCTCCTGCAGCTTCTGATGCCAATCATGGATGTCACATTTTGGCTCTGTCTGCCTCCACTGTGGCTTCCACTGCCACCATGGCCACCACTTCCTCTGACTTCTGGAAGCCAGTGCACACTTGCATAAGGGCAGCCAGTGATGGGATAGGGCAGGGGAAAGCAGCAGGGGGGGAGGGTGAGGTGTGTAGGTGTGTAGGTGCGGCCGGCTGCAGAACAGTGTGGGGAGGTCATGCCTCAATTTGCCCTCCCAGGATGTTGGAGGGTATGCTTTGTGGGTGGAGCCAAAGTAAGCAAAGCATATCTAGCTTTTATACAGGTTTCTACACATTCACACCCACACACCAATCTCTCCTCCATTCAGACAGTCAAGAGGTATTATGAACATTCAAGGACACATCCAAGCGAGGCAAAAACACTCAAGGAGGGTGCAAAGCAGGGCAAGGGCAGGGTGTGGATTGAGAAAGTATGCAGCCTGTCAGGCTTCGGGGAACCAGATCCTTTCCCTGGTGACAGTAAATAAGCAGATCAAACAAAAGGAGCATTCTTACCAGATGGTTTCTTTAACAATCACAGCGAGAGACAAAGGAATGCATCTCTCTCTAAAAATGGTGTTGCTCCCAGTAAAGGTTTACCCCCTCTGTCTCCATTAATCTATGCCACTCCAACATCGGGTAATCTGAGCTTGATGCCACTGTGCTTTCTGTTCTATCACTCTCAGACCCTGTCTAGTCTTAGGTGAAGGGGGGTCTGGAATGCTTTCCAAGGACACTGAATCTGCCAGCTGTCTCTCTCCTGGTGTTTCCTCTTCAAGCTCTTCCTCACCCAGTATTTCCCAGCTTTTCCACTCTGGACTATGTCCCTCTGCAAACCACTGTTCTAAATCAATATTGTCCTCCTGCCCTTGGGAAGGTTCAGAGAAATGGGGGAGGCACCCACCATTCCTCCTCAGGGTGCTGGATGGCCATATTTGGCATCCAGGCCTATGGTTCCCCATTCCTGACTGCCCCCCACTCCCCAACAGCCTGAGTCCAAGCCATAGGTCACAACCAGTGTTTTGAGCTGTGCCTGGAAACAGACTTGTAGTCAGTGGAGCTGTTCTAACAAGGAGCTGCTTTTCTTCCTGCAACTAGGTGTGATATTCTTTGGAGACAATGCCTGTTGCCTTACAGGAAGTGGTGGGGAGCAATGGACATTGTTACATCTATGTGATGGCCTGGGATTCGGACTCGGAGGCTGAACCTGAGGAATCCCAGCCTGCACAGGATTCCCCGCCTCCAGAACCAGCTGAGCCGGGGCTGGAACTTGAGCCTGAAGGGTCCTCACCTGTGCTGCATCCTCAGGTGCAGGCACCAGCTGAGTCTGCTCTGGCTCCTGAGGTGATGGAGGACCCATTGCCTGCAGGTGCTCCACTCCCAGCCCCGTCAGGGGAGGCTGAGGTTGCCTCTGGGTCCGGTAGCCCTCCAGCCTCTCCTGAGCTGCAGAGGCTCAGGGCAGAGAGGCGGAGGGAACTAAGTTCCCGCAGGAGGAGTGCTCGCCTCCAAGCCAGGAGAGGCAAGTCACCTGTGGACTGGGGCCACCCTATGCCTTGGGGCAGATAAAAGCCAGCCAGCCCAGTCCCAAGTTGTGGAAGCAACATTGTTGGTAGCCAGTTCCTGCCTGCACCCTGTCGTGCTGGATCTCCTGACCTCACCCGACTCCTTGCCTTGGACCCAGCTTCAGCTTTGATGGACGCCCTCAATACTGCACCCTCAACCTTGGACTGGACTCGGACCATGCCTCACAGAAGCCCAGGGGACCAGCGCAATCTACCAGGTCTCCTCATTTGGCTCATGAGGCCATTTTAGCCAAGCTGAGCCTACTGAACCTGCACCTGATATTGAGGCTCGCACAGCACCCTTTGTGAGCTGCAATGGTCAGCTGTTCATTGGGGCCTCCTCCCTGCAAGTGTTGATGAGCAGTTGATCAACTGTGCATAGAAGGGCTGACAATCAGCTGATCTCTGCAGAAACAGGTCACCTGACATTACTGTGATACCATGTGATTGATGGGAGGATGCGGGAGAGAACGATGCACAAAAGCCTTCTCCCTCAACACAGTCCCCGGCATCTGCCTCCTCGATTTGATCACACACCTCACGTTCAAAAACGCGCCACTCCCCGAAGCCACCCCCCAGATATAATCAAGGAAATTTCCCAAGCCTTGAGTAACCTGCATCCCAATGACTTGGACTTTTAAGCAGACGGCTGCAAAAGCAATTTCCCACCATGTCTGAGGAACATGCAGAATAAGAGAGTCGAGCGCATGGAAAATAGCTTGCCGAGACGATTCCGAAAATTGCTAATATTTGAAACCAGCAGGTGTAACAAGGTTATTGAGGTGAGGAGAGAATTGCAGCCTAGAGGTATCAGAAGATGTTGCAGCAAAGTTCAATATCAGTTGCTATTTTTTAAAACAGTAATTTCACTGCAACATTGACCATTGAGAACAGCCACCCTCTATTTAACTAGCCAGGCAAGGTTCTCTCCCCAACACACACACACAAACTTCATCTTTCTGTACTAGCAGCGGACTAATACCTTCATTCAAAGCAACATGCCTGAAGCATTGCATCCATCCCCAGAATCCTATACAAAGAGCCACACTATATTTTAATCTTTGACCTGAAGAGGCTGAGCAGCATGATAATTTTTAGGTGCCTGAAGGATTTCATGTTCGATCAAGGCGGGAGGGACATAAAGGATTGGAAGGGGGGTAGAATGAAAGCAGAAGTAACAGACTAGCTCCCCAGATGCTGAGGAGGGGGACATCCTTGACCCAAGTGGGCAGGATTATAAACTTCTCAGGGTTGTAACTTTCTTATGTCACTTTGTAGGTTGCCCTTGTTGGCATCGTGTCGTGATTCAGACCTGCCCAGAATTAATTAATTTTTTTTTTATTTGACAGTCTTGTTCATAAGTGTGATCCCTGAATGCAGGCTTTAGGCTTAAAATTACAAATACATAGAAATAGGTTTAACCCATATGGGAGATAACCCAGGGACTGCTGGCTGAGAGCCAGCAGTGCAGTTCAGGTGAAGCAGGAAGCAGGCAGGATGAAAAAGAAGAAGAGAGGGAGGTGGCTATGTGACTTGGCCTTTTTGCCAGGTCTGGAAAGGTCACGCCCACCTACTGGTCACATGCAAAGGAAAGGATGCCCCAGCCAGGTGTAACGGGAAGTTCAAACTGGCTGGACCAACATTCCCCTGCATGTCCACTCTAGCCAAACAGGTAATGTTGTACTTGACTGCTCCAGTGGATTATATCCCACAGAAATAAAAAATAAGTAGAATTACCTAACTGCACCTCTGCTAACTCCTCAGTGCCAATCTTGTGACACCCCATCTGATAGCATGTCGCCATCCCTAGAACCACTGGTGAGAATGCTCCTGGGGATGTGGGTGATGGAGTACGCTGGGAGGCAGTCAATAGTGCTCTGAATGCCTGTTACCTCTAGTGAACAAAGCACACCACCTGTTCATTGGTTCAACTCCAGCTCAAAGCCAAAAGAGTGGCCTGATCTGCTTGATTTCCAGAGAGAGAGAGAGAGAGAGAGAGAGAGAGAGAGAGAGAGAGAGAGAGAGAGAGAGAGAGAGAGAGAGAGTGTTAGCGCTTTTGCTCTCTCTTCACTGCCACCAATCTCCTCCATATGTTAGAGGGTTGTGGGTGTTGTTGTTTTTAAGTTAATAGAACAGCTGAAGAAGAAGATGATGAATTAAGGAAGCCTCCATTAATTTTTCATTTTGACAGATTATAGTCCATCACAAGGTGGAGGAGGAGTGCCGTGTACACAGGCTGGGGGACCTTGCTCTTTACAATGGCAACTTATTGCTTTTTGCCTGAATTAAGTAACAGGCACTGGAAGCATGTAAAATTCATGACAATCTATAATTTACATGCTGGGACATAAATAATGAACTAAATCTTGTCATTAAATTGGGATTTCATTTTTCATCAATCCCTATGGTGATTAATTTGGAGTTGTTGTTGCTTTTTGCCTTTCTTTCCCTTTTTGCAACCATGTAATATAAATTGAATGCACTTTTTCATGGGAGAAAGTGATTGAAAATGTTCTGGTATTTTTTATTTATTTTTTAAAAAAAGCAAACGCAGTTAAATTGTACAATGCATAGCTGGGAGCTTCTAAGCCAACCAGCCATTGATGATAATGTTGCATTAAGACTACAATTAATTCACGTCAATATTAACATCACCTTTCACAAGCCATTCTGAGCAACAACAATCCCTAAATCCTGCTTGGTTTTGGATTAATTAAATGCTCCTGATTTCTGCTGGAGTTGCCTTGATTCAACTGCAATAAAATAAGCATTTGGATAAATTCTTCTGGAACAGGGTCGATGATGCAGGCAGGGAGTTCCTGGAGAATTTACTGGAGACAGCAGCAGAAGATGTTAAAAGAGCTACAGTCACAGAGCTCTCCAGCCTACCAGAATCAGTCAGGAGGTGTCTGGTACCAAATCAGACTTCTGGACACCTCTGGGCTCCTTACAATGTAGGTCAAGCAGCTCCATTCCTGGCAATATTCTGAGGGCCACATACTAGTGGTAGGTGGGGCCAGAGGGATAGGTGGACAGGGTCATTAATGCAAATGAATTTTCCAAGCTCTAGGATGGGTTCAATAGCAAGGAACTGACACTGTAGACCTAATTGATTCAAAAATCAATCATAATCAGTTCTGATATTGAACCTGAGCAGAAGTGTTCATAGCAGCAAAGAAAGCTGCCTTATACCATGTGAGACCATTGATCTATCTACCTCTGTGTCATCTACACTGACTGGTAGTGGCTCTCTAGGATTTTAAGCAGGAGTCTCTCCAGCACTAACTGGAGTTGCTGGGGATTGAACCGGAGACCTTCTGGATGCAAAGCAGGTGCTCTACCACCAAGCTACATCCCTTCCCTGTTCTGTTCAAGCTGGAGTAGAAAAACCCAAACACAAAACTCTGAAGATTCTCCTCTGCCAAATAAAGGCATCCTTCAGGAAGGCAATGTTTAAAATTTAATTGTGAGATAATGGGGTTACAAAATGGAGAAGAGCGAGTATCGGTCATTTTGTCAGAGAACAAAACCAGTTTGCTCTTGCAGTGCAGCTTCCCTGCTTGAGCCTCTGGGGTCTAATTTAAACTGCTGACTTTGCGGTCCAGTGCAGCAGATAAATTCCAAAGAAAGCCGTATGCTGATTCCACATGTATCTCCCATCTCTGTAATACAAATGCATGCCAACCTAATCTTGTCACATACTTTCAAGGGACGGCCTTCGCTCTGTCTTGCTTCCTCGTTCCAAGTGAGTCACTTGCTGCTGTATCCCATTATTTTCAGCCCAATATCTCTGCCAGACACTCACCTCAAACAACTTTCAAACAGCTTTCAAAGATGCTAATAAGTCCTCTGAGTCTAGAGAAGCAGGACCCAGGAACCAGCATCATAACACTGGATAGATGCGATTCTCTCACCGCCACCACAACCCTTCCCAGGGATTGATTACATAATTGGATCTTGGGAAAGTGGACAGAGAGCCCACAAGTCCAAAAACATTAAATAGACATTTGTAGATTTCTGCATTCCTTCCTGGTTAGGATGGAAGAATTTGTCAATTTCTGTTACTCTCGGTTTCTCATTTTTTCCAGTCTTAGTTCTCCATATTTCCATTTTGGTTTGTGACCAGTTTGTTTTTAAGTCCTCAGGAAAATTCGTCAGCATTTTAGTGTGCCTTTTTCTCCTAATATATACATTTTTGTGTGCTATTTTACCAAACACAAACATTCTTGCAAGCAGTTTCCCTAACATAAAGCATCTTTAACATCATGTTCACTAACAGTGGCTTCTTAATATATAATTTGTGCATTCACTGATGCATGCATTTTGTTACTTTGCAGAATGACATCGCAAAATTCAGAGACATGCACCTATCAAAGGATGCCTATGTTTTGGCCCATTTACTATTGCCCCGAGCCTTGTGGAGATGGCCTGGAGGTGATAATTGAATCAAGATGGTGGGTGGGAGCAGCTGGAAGAGCTAGAATCTGGTGGTCCCAGGGTGGTTCCTGGCAGGTTAGGAGGAGCTTCGTCAGCCTTCTGGAAAGCCTTGGAACTGAGCAAGGAAGTGACAATAAGCCCTGAAGGCACAGAGCAGGACCGAAGGGGCAGCCAAGTGGGTTGTGGGGAAAGAGATACACCAATATGCTGTTGCACACTCCCAGTCAGACCCCTCCAGTGGCTCCTCCTGTCAGTGAACCTGTACCCTCAGAGGAGGCTCTGGATGACAGATCTGGTTCTGAGACAGCACTGTTCCTTCCTCCACCTCCTAGGACATGGAGATGCCAGCACCAACAGGTGAACAGGTAACACTGGGCCAGCCCACTTGAAAGAGTGCCTGTTTGCCTGCAAAGATTCCTCATGCTTGCGACACTAAAGCATCCTTCTCTTTTAAAGGAAGCAGTAAGGGAAAGGGCGCATCACTAATTGGGACAACAGCTTAGCCATGCAGATAGCTTGTGGTGCCTTAAGGGCTGCCTCCATACAATACTGACCCAAGCATGAAAGGTTTGGACAGCAACCATAATCTGAGTCTGAGTTCTTCAGCCAGCAAGAGCCAGGACAGTTGTTTCAGGAAAGCACCTGAAAATAGCACTCATGAGAAAGAGCTGGAATGAAGGTTATATTTATTAAAATATAACAGTTTGGAGAAACTGCAAACCAACATAAACCCAATGAATCAAATGCAAAGAAGTGCAAGAAAGTGAGGGTTTATATAATCCAGGTAGGGAAGCATCCACCTCAGTCCCCTGGGCATGTGCTACAGCCACAAAAGGTGGATCTAGCGGAGCACAATTGATTTGATCACAATGGGCACCAAGCCTCAGGGGTACCACAGCAGGTGCCACATGCAACTAATATGTCCAGTGGAATGTGAGTGGCAGGGGCACCAGATTTTGGCATCGCACAGGGCGCCACTAGAATTTGAGGTACCAAGGTCTGCCAATGCAGTCATAAACTATGGCTCCTCAGTTAAGGATTGGGATGAAATGACTCCCTCCTTGCTAGCAGAGCCTTGGTCTTATGAACCAGTCAGGCTCTGCTGTCCAGTGTTCACCCAAAATCCACATGCTAGGCCTGAAGGGCACTGCCAAGTCCCCTGAGGCATAAAGCACTGGCACATCCCCAAAGGGCGTCCAATATTGCCTGTTTCCCAACTATCTTCTCACCCGCATTCTCACCTACCCCTACTCAGTGCCCTCACAGGCTACCAGACCACCCCAGCACAAATCACTCCCAGCAGTGTGAAGTAGGTGAAAAACACGGAGATCCTAAGGCCAATCAAGAGGTCACACCTCAAAAAAAATTGACTCAGCCTGTTCAACAGTTTGGCCAAAGCCCACACTGCATATGTGTAGGAAGGGAGGGTTATTTAACCCAGTGAAGAGGAACTTCCCTATTAGCCATTAGGCCCTATATGACCCCTTTCACCTCCTCCCTTGGGAGCATCTAAGAGCTCCTGAGTCATCTGTGAAAGGGCAAATATGCCCCAACTTTGAATGCACAAAGGCCACTCTCACAATGTCCAACCAAATGCCTACAAGAAGCATGGAAGCAGGACCTGTATTAGCCATTGGTCAGAGATGATGGCCAACAACATCTAGGAACCCAAGGTTGAAGAACATTGGTCTACCCTGTTTGGCAGTGGATCACCAAGGTTTCAGGCAGGGGTCTTTCCCTACCTAGAGGGCTGGGAACTGAACCTTGGACCTTCTGCATGCAAAGCAGATGCTCCACCACAGAGCTACGGTCCTTAAGGCACTTGATCCCTGTGTCCCTCACATTATGTTTTAGACTTAAAATGGATGGCACTCCATCGTTGAGCTGCAAAAAGATTGATGGCTCAGGCTACCCATATCCTTAATTTGCTATGGTTTTAATTTTATTTTATCTCTCTGGGAAGATTGAGTTATGTTAGTAATATCTCATTGACGGAATACGACTCCCTTTCTAAAGTGAAAAATGGTTAGGTACATCTCATTCCGTCGCAATGCCTCCTCTTTCTTATTCATGCCAGTATCACAACTTCCAAGATGAAGTTCCGCAACGACAAAAAGGTATTGTTAAATCAATAGAAGCCAATAACGTTCCCAATTATTTAGAGGACACTCATTTTGATTTAGTGAAGTTAGTCTTCAGAGTTTTGATGTTCCCGTTAAGAAGACAAAGAAGATGGAAAAGCAAAAGCAAACAAAAGACACCTCAACAAGACTTTTTCAAGATTTAAATCACATATGACTTGAACTAAGGCTCTTCCATTCTGATAACACTCAGAAAATGCTTGTAATTTGCAGCTTTCCTCTGTGTAATTAAGTTTACCATGCAAATATATTATATTATTTTTGTTTATTTTACTTTGCTGTGCTATAAGATGTGAAGAGCAATACTTTAATGCCAGCCGGGATTTATTCTGACTTGGGAGCTGGATTTGTTGCCGTTCTCTTACTCACAGGTAGGAATAAAGATGCTCAGGTATTGATGGACACATAAAGCTGTTCTGCAAATCACAGGTCCTGATCTATTTATGACAACTACTGCATGGAATCAATAAGTATAAAGCTCCTGGCAAAACTAGTCCCCATCTTGAATTCCCTCCCCTGCCTCCACCGCTTACTCTACCTTGCCCCAAATTCTGGTGCTGAAACTTTGCATTCCCACACCTTGCATCATGTTAATGGCTATCACTAAGACAGACCCCTGCCTGAAGCTGTGGAAAGCCTCTACCAGTACAGAAAATACTGGGCCAGGTGGACCAATAGTCTGACTCAGGATAAGGCAGCCTCCTATGTCAACCCCCTGCAATTAGTTTTCACAATAGTAGCAGTCATTAAACACACACATAACTCCGTGGTAGAGCTCCTCCTTTGTATGCACAAGGTCTCAGGTTCAACCTGAGGTGGGGTGGAAATGACGCCTGGTCTGAAAACCTTGGGGAGTCACCAGCAGTCAGTGAAGAGTGACAATACTAGCTACATGGGCTAATGGTCTGGCTCAAGATAAGCCAACTTTCCCGCAGTGCCATTGCTGAGAACGCCCTCTTTAATTGACTAAACCTTTGAGCCCTACCAGTGTTTCAGTACACTCATGAAACACATTGCCAAACATACACACACTTCTGAAGGCCCTCATCCCATGCCTTTGTTCCATCCTGACACTACTCCAACACTGCTGTCTGGCTGGAAATTTTAGCTGGGCTGCCAAAGCTTCCAGATGTCCAAAGTCAGAAGGAATCTTTTCAAGAGAATCATGGGCTTGACAGTTCTTTTCTCTTTTATTTGTAACATCTTCCTTTCTTGGCTTTTGCGATGAGACATCATTTTGGAGGGTCAAGTGGGTGGAGGAATTTCATGACTGCATGTTGAGGCACAGCATTTGATGTCAAACTTCCATAATGAATTTGTCCGCCAAAGATTGTCTTTCCAAAATCTGCTGTAAAACACCCTCAGAATATGCTGTGAATATTCTCCAGCTTTGCAAAAAATATTTGCTAAATATATACATGTTATTGAATCAATGAGCTTTGTTGTGTGATGGTCTGGTGACTAGATACAAATGAACAAATCCAAATCCGAGTTGTTGATATTTCATATTTAGTGGTAATTGGTGATCCACCTAGTTCAGTATTGTCTGCACGGACAGGCAGCAGCTCTCCAGGGTTTCAGACAGGCCTCTCTCCCAGACCTACCTGGAGATTGAACTTGAGGGTGAACTTGAGACCTCCTACATGCAAAGCAGATGTTTTATTTATTTCATTTTATTCATAAAATTTATATTCCAATGGATGGTAGAAAAAACCTCAAAGTGGCTTACAAAAAAGATAAAACAATAAAATTATCCCTGAAATATCTAAAGCATACAGAAGGTTAAAACCACAATAAAATTGACTAAAACAAATTAAAACTCCTACAAACTTTCTAAACATCTGGGTAGGCTTGTCTAAATAAGAATGTCTTCAGCAGGCACCAAAAGGAATACTGTGAAGGGGCCTGCTTGATATCAATAGGCAGGGAGTTCCAAGTTTCAGTCCTGCCACACTAAACAACTGAGCTCTTACAGATATGGTGTGGGTATTATGTGGCACTTGTAAAAGTGCCAATTCCACCAATCAATGCAGCAGGGGTACCAACCTGAACAAAATTGGGGGGGGGGAGGAAAGCCCTGCCCCACATAATCACATGACACAGTGCATACAGAGCATTTGAATGGCAATGCCCATCGACTTTGGGTGGTGCCCCCCTCAAATATTTTATTGGGGAGCAAAGCTCCTTTGGCCGCTAAGAATTTGCTCCTATGCAAAGCAGACAACTGGACACCTATGGTTTAAGGCGATCTTGTAGCGAAACTGGTTCCAAGTTGTTAAGGGCGTTATATACTAATAGTAACACATTGAGCTCAGCCCAATAGAAGATTGGCAACCAGTGCAGGCCTCTGAGCACAGGTGTTATATGCTGACAAGGCCTCACTCCTGTCAGCAATTGTGCTGCAGCATTTTACAGTAAATGCAGCTTCCAGATCAAGGGCAAGGGAAGCTCCACATAGAGCACACCGCAGTAATGCAATCTTCAAGTAACCAGTGCATGAACTACTGTGACCAGGCTCTCCCTGTCCAGGAATGGCCATAGCTGTCCAACCAACCACAGTCTGCCAATGAGCCACCTTCCTATGAATGTTTCACTATATTCAATGCATGGAGTGTGCAAGGATATTTAATACTTAATCACTGACATACAGTGATATTTAGGATTAGGTAGACAACTTGGTAGGGACACCGGATGGCTAATAAGATTTAATGTTTTACGTTGGTGCTTGGTCTCTAGAGCATGAATGAAGCAGACAGAAAGTTCTACTCTGTTGACCAGACATAATGCTTGCCAATCAGAGAAGTCAATTTTTCAGTCCCATTTGATACCTAAAAGGGGCTCCAAGACATGCACACCTATAATACATAATAGCCTATTAGACTAGATCCCAACTTCAAGTCATAAAGACTTAGAATCAGTGGTGACTGGTGCCCATCGGGACTGGCAGGGTGCGGAAGGCAGAAACTCCAGAGCCAGTGACGGGAAGTGTCAACTAATTCTAGCTCTTTCACACACCCATTTCCCTGCTGAGTTTTACAAGGGGTAGTACTTGAGACTAAAGAAGAAGAACCCAATAGCCAATGCCCCCACACACACACACATCTGAATGTAATGAAGAAGGCAGGCAGACAATGGGACCTGGCTGAGGGCAGACAGATTGGTGGGCCAGTGGCCAGACTGACCAGCCTCCACTGCCTAGAATCCATTACACTCTACGTGTTACCGTCCGGTCTACGGCCGATCAAAGTCCCGGCTGAGGACATCTGGACTGGGGGCAAAATGGCGGGGTGGGAGCAGGAATGAGAGTCCAGAAGCCAGGGGTCCGAGGGTTGAGAAGCAAGGAGTCACGAAGTCAAGGGTCTGAGGGTCGAGAAGCAAGGAGTCAAGAAGCTGAGGTCCGAGGATCAGGAAGCAAGAAGCCAAACGCAGCAAGGCATGCAATGTGTTGCTGTGGTGAAGAGCCAAAGGGAAATGCTGACCTTATATCCCTTCCCAACTCTTGCCACCAGGTGCAGTGAGTTACCAAGTGGCCTCACCTGTGCAGCCACGCTTTGCCTCTCCAGAACAAACTCAGGAAGGCCCCAGTCCTGTGAAGCTCTACTAGACCCAGGGCCTGGCTTCTGCCCACACTCCTGACACTAAGCATCTGTCGTCTTGGCATCCATACATAAGAACAGGAGGTGAGCCCTTATCTAGTCCAGCATTCTGTTCTCACTGTGGCCGGCAAAATGCCCATAGGAAGCCCAAAGCAGAAAATGAGCTCAACAACCTTCTCATGCCATTTACACCCCTGCTCTCCTTCCCAGCAGCTGGTGTTCAATGACACACTGGAGGTAATATATAGGCATCATGGCTAGTAGCCACTGGTAGCCTTTTCCTCTATTAATTTGCATAATCCCCTTTGGAGACAGTTCAAATGGATACCACTGTTTAACTCCCTGCTCTGTCATTTGCTTCCAGTGGCATATTTTGGTATGGAACTGAGATCGCGACGCCTCTCAAAGCTACCATTCGGAAGCATAAACATGGCCTTCTAATAAAGATGTAGTCAGTGATTCCACTTTGCTGGGAGGTGGTCCCCAAAGACAAGAAAGCTCTTGTCGGGTGTCCTCTGCTAACGGAGGCATTGACAAAGAGGTTATTTTCAAATTTGTAACATCCAATTACATCCCATCCAGCTCGTGATGAATTGCCCCCATCTGGCTGCAAGCGCGATGCCCTTGAGTCCTAGCGGCCTTCTTAACTTTCAAATGCATTCAGTCAAGATGCTTGCATTAAGTCCAGCTTGAAGGCAAGTTCGGTGTCTCTTTTTTAAAAAGCGGGGACCCCAATAAACAGTGTCCTCATTTGCCCCTCATCATTCATCCTCATTTCACTTTCGAGTCTGCAGCTCACAGACTGATGTGCGCCAACACACTGCTCCATAGCCATCCTGTGTGGTTTTGCACCGATGTAGCAGCAGTCCACATCCTGTATGGTGTTCAAACTGGTGGGCCAGTCATGGGTCCCTTCTTCCCTGATGGTTGTGGGATTGAAACTGTGAGCCATTTCTCAAGCTCTGCAAGTGTCATACTCTATGTGCCAATGCAGAGGGAGCTGGCTGCCAATCCAGGAGGACCAGAAACATGTACCTGGTTCAAAACATGCAGGTGTCAAGTTCCTACCATGTAGGCTAGCTTCTGCTGCAAAGTCAAAACCAAGCAGGTGCCAAGATCTAGAAGTATTCCAGTTGGCACGTTAGGAGAAAGTGTGCATAAAAACCCATACATTTGTGAAAACATAGGTAATGAATTATATGGTGGTAATCGCTTGCAGACCCTTCAAGTGTCCCTATTTGCCATGGATGTCCCTGATTTAGAGAAGCCATCCCAGTTTCTGATTTGATCCCGGAATATCCCGCTTTTCCTTAGGATGTCCCTATTTTCATTGGAGAAATGTTGGAGGGTATGGAGTTATCCGACCCCCGAGCCATCTGATGGCAATCCTGTATAGGGAAGTCTTTTTAAATGTTTAATGTTTTATTATGTTTTTATATGTGCAGGAAGCTGCCCAGAGTGGCTGGGGCAACCCAGTAAGATGTATGGGGTATAAATAGTAAAATGATCATTGTGGAATGGGAAATCCCTATTTTCATCGGAGAAAGGATGGAGGGTGTGTGTTTGCCCAAATTAGTATATTAGCCAAAGCTGCATACCAAAAATGTGCATTTCAGGAGAGATTTGCACTAAAATGCTGACAAATGTTCACAAATTTTAAATCCTCAAATGGGGAGAACTGAATTTAAGATTGGAAAAATGAGAGTCATTAATAGATTCATCCACCTTTCATTTTATCCAATAATGTCATGATTAAACATGCAGTTCAGGGTGACGGGGGGTGAGATACAGGCAACC
This sequence comes from Podarcis melisellensis, assembly GCF_964234715.1. Lineage (NCBI taxonomy): Eukaryota > Metazoa > Chordata > Lepidosauria > Squamata > Lacertidae > Podarcis > Podarcis melisellensis. The sequence continues at coordinate 21,242,222 of NC_138546.1, forward strand.
AGTGGTGCCTGCTTCTCCCTGCCCCCAATGACATGCTTAATTAGGGGTTTAAACCTTACCCCTTTGTAGGGCCCCCAAATTGATTCAGGGCCCAGATCTGAGTCCGGTCAACCCTTAATTATCCTGTGCTGAATCAGGGCTGCTTCAAAGGGCTGAATCCAGAGGGGGCCGTGCACAGCCCAATTAAGCAATATATAAAATAATAAATAATAATGATAATTTGAGATTACTTTGTAAGGGGGGCAAATGGACATTTTCGGGGGCAAAGCATCTCATCCCAATTTGACATCCATTGTAGGCCTAAGTAGCATTCTACACCCATGTCAGAAAGAAGGATTCCAGGAGATCTGGGGAGAGTTAAGGGTTTGAATTATTATCGGAATTAGTGCTCTTTATTGACTTGGAGGCTCCAATCTTCTCTACCCATTATAGTTTTATCGAAACATTAAACTACTTTAAAACTTTCATTTCCCCCTTTAAAACGAAATTGGTTTTGTATCTTCTCCAGCACCACCAGCCGCCCTTAGGCAAGCCAGTTACAGTACAGCAAACATAAACAACAATCAAGGCATAATTACTAACAGTTTGGAAAAGTTGTTTTCTCCCCTCCACTACCACCAACTTTCCATGCTCTGCTTAAAAAAGAAACACACATATACACCCCCCTCCCTCCCAGGGTGTTCACGTTCTGCTTGACTTTGGGGAGTGGGATTCCAGTTCACAGAGTGTATTGATTATACAGTTTAATCTGAAGCTTTTATCTGGTTGCTTTTTTCTCTTCTCTCTATTTTTAAATCAATGCATTTGGCTGCACTCCCACCAACTTCACAGGGAGGTTGGAGGTTGTTTCGGGATGGAATCCAAACTTGTTAAGAAGATCTCTGCCAGCCTCATCAATAAATCCAACTCTTATAAAAGTCCCAGACCCATTTTCCCTTCCACGAAGCCTACCAAAGGCATGGCCACCAAGGTATTTCAGATACTTGCTGTGTTTGGTGTCTTTTCTGTTACATCATAAGTGGTTCCTCTTATTCCAAGGGGACTTAGACACTCCAGGTTTCCTTAAAAGCCTGCATAAGGCTTCTCAATCCAGAGACACCTGTGGAAAGGCCTGGCCATGAACCTTCCTTTCTGTGCTGCTCGGGAGCACAAAAGCAGAGGCTGCCAGTCTGACAGTGGCGTAGCGTGGGTTGTCAGCACCTGGGGCAAGGCAAGTAATTTGTGCCCCCTAACCCGTGGATTTGTGCCCCCTAACCCGTGGATTTGCGCCCCCTAACCCTAACCCCCAGATGTTGCGCCTGGTGCGGCCGGCCCCCCCTGCACCCCCCACGCTACACCACTGCAGTCTGACCTTGGGCAACGCTACAGTTGGACAGAGGGTGGCTTTGCAGCCTCAAACCCAACAGGAATCAGGTGACAGAAGGAACCAACATTGCCTGCTATAAAGTTACTAGCTTGTGGTGTGGCTTCTCAGTCTGAACAGCTCATTGCTCAGCTGTGGATTGGAGTAGCCCAAGAGTCAGTAACCCAGTTTTACAGAAGCTCGTTCTTCCCTCTTCCCTAGCGCAGGCAACTGAACTCCTTGAGAGTCCACAGTGTCACATGAACCTCGGGGTTTCTCTTGAGAACAATGTCATAAGATCCTGAAACTTTTGGCAGGTAAGTTTTATGGTTTTGTCACTTACCTTTTTATTTAAAAAAATACTATCTATTAAATTTGTATACTGCCTTTCACCTGATGATCCCAGGGTGGTTCACAACAGAAAAATACAAAATGAGAATACAAAATACATAATAAAACAAAAACAAACCTATAACCTCCCCCTTCCACAAACACCTTTAAAAAGCCACAGAATGTTAATCAACCAGATGCCTGGTTGAAGAGAAACATTTCTGCCTGGTACATAAATCAGACCCTCCAAGTGTCCCTATTTTCCAGGGATGTTCCTGATTTAGAGAAGCTGTCCCAGTTTCTGAATTGATCCCAGAATGTCCCACTTTTACTTAGAATGTCCCTATTTTCATCAGAGAAATTTTGGAGGGTATGTTAGGATGTCCCTATTTTCATTGGAGAACTGTTGAAGGGTATGGAGTTATCCGCCGCCGCCGCCCCCTCCTGGTCATCTGAAGGCAATCCTGTATAGAGAAGGTTTTTTAAATGTTATATTATGTTTTTATATATGTTGGAAGCTGCCCAGAGTGGCTGGGGCAACCTAGTAAGATGTGTGGGGCATAAATAGTAAAATTATTGTTGTAGAATGGGGCGTCCCCATTTTCACTGGAGAAATGTTGGAGGGTATGCTAAAGATATATAATGAAGGCACTAGGTGAGCTTGCCTGAGGATAACATTGCACAAACAAGAAGACATAAAGCCACTATAGAAAAGCCCCATTCTCATGTTGCCATCCTGTGGAGCTCTGGAGGCACACAATGAAGGGTGATGATTTCTGGGTCAGTTCATATGGGGAGAGGTGGTCCTTGAGATATCGCAGTCCTGAGCAGTTTAGGGCTTTATAGGCCCAAACCAGTACTTTTAATTGGGCCCAGAACTGGCAGCCAGTACAGTTGTACCAGATTCAGTGTAACATGCTCAAAACTTCTTGCCCTGGTGAGCAACATGGCCAACAAATTCTGCACCACCTGACGTTTCCGAAACATCTTCAGAGGTAGCCCTACCTATAATGCATTTCAGCAATCTAACCTAGAGCTTACCAGAGCATAGACAATTGAAGTTGGGTATCTCTGTCCAGGTAGGCACACAGCTGGCCACCAGCCAAAGCTGATGGAAGGCACTTCACGCCATTGAGATCACCTGAGCCTCAAGCAACAGCAAAGGATCCAGGAGGACTATATACCTGCTCTTTCAGAAGGAGTGTAACCCCATCAGGGGTATGTGATCTTCTGTCCATCCAGTTTAGGGAACTGCCCACTAATGGTAACTCAGTCAGAGGCTGATTTAGGGCAGTGCGAAAGGTGCAGTCATATGGGGCATACTGCCAAGTAGGGTGCCTTCTCAAAGCCAGGTAGCTACTTGCCTGGCTTCAGGAAGGAGGTGTGAGGGTTCTGACAGGGTCCCAGAGTCCTCCTTTCTCCTTCCCAAAGCCAGGCAAGCGCTTACCAGGCTTTGGGAAGGAGGGCTCTAGGACCCTGCCAGAGCCTCACAGCTCCTTCCTGAAGCCTGGCTTAAGCTGGTGATGCGAGGGCTGGGGGTGTCAAATGTCCTCATACAGGATGGCCTATTACCAAGGTCCTCCCCTGCCTCAGTTTTATCTGGATTGAGCTTCAGTTTACTGGGTCTCATCCAGTCCATTACCAAGGCAAGACAACAGTCCAGCACTTCCACTGCCACATCTGCAGATGTAAAGGAGAAGTAGAGCTGTGTGTCATCAGCATATTGCTGACCAGGAGTACTGGATATAGGGCAGAAGGGCTATGCCCCCTCCTAATATTGTGGGGGCTGCCATCCCCTGCCTGTGGCTGGGCCTCCTCAATGTGTGGGGAAGGGAGATGGGTAAGTCAGCACCCCTGTTGCTGACAACATACTCCAGAACTGTGGATAACCCTACTCAGTGGTTTCATGTAGATATTAAACTGCATGAGGAATAAAATAAAGTGCTGGAAAAGAAAACACCTCTGGAACATGTGACTTGAAAGATCATCTTTCCCTCCATTGCTCAGTGAGGGCATTACCATCAGCAAGTGAAGCCCAGTTAGTCTTGCCTCAGCCTATTCATTCTTGGCTTTGTGGTGATACAGAGGCAGGCTTTTTCACTGGGGTTCTGGAATACACTCTCTGCTGAAATCTGTTCAGTGGTACCTCGGGTTAAGAACTTAAGTCATTCTGGAGGTCCGTTCTTAACCTGAAACCGTTCTGAGGTACTACTTTAGCTAATGGGGCTTCCCACTGCTGCCGCGCCGCTGCCGCAAAGTTTCTGTTCTCATCCTGAAGCAAAGTTCTTAACCCGAGGTACTATTTCTGGGTTAGCAGAGTCTGGAACCTGAAGCGTCTGTAACCTGAAGCGTCTGTAACCCGAGGTACCACTGTATTGGTGTTCTGCTGAGTTTTGAAGGCACTGCTGGCTTACCATTCATCTCTCGACTTGAATCTTCTTTTTTTCCTATGATTGTTTTATTTTGCATTTTAATGGTGGCTGTATGTATTTTAATTATGTAATTGATTTTATACTTGTTACCTGCTCAGAAGTATATTTGGGCATTAAGCAGTGTGTGTGATGGACGGAGGTATAGAAAGGAGGGAGGGAGGGATTGTAGAGTTGGAAGGGACCCCAAGGGTCATCTAGTCCAACCCCCTGCAATGCTGGGTTTGCCCACCCCACTTCTGAAAATTGCTCAATTTCACTCACACACTGCCATTCTCATAGGGCAGCGAAACTAGGAGGGAGTTATTTCAATGTAGTCCTAAAATGGATGGGAACAGGTTGAGAGTGAGATCTGAACCAAAAAAAAAGTATTAATATTTTCTGCGGTTATAATATTCTTCTTTCAAGAGGTATTCAAATTGACGAGATGTGCAATGCCCAATCCCTGGAACACCCTGGAACAATTCATGAATAATGAGGTCATTCTTCCTTGACAAGTACTTGAATACAGTTCGACACTTGTATATAATACTTTGGAAGACTGTCCTTTGGATAAAAGAGTGGAGTTACATCTGTATTCAGGATTTGCTTCTTGCTGTGAAGTGAAGGGGAAAACAAAAATATGGAAATCAGAACAAGAGGTAATGTGAGTGGTGCAGGAAGGACAACTTAATTCTTACAAGGACATCCTTTTTTCTGCTTTCCACTAGTGATAACCAATGCTGCATGGACAATTGGTTTTGATAAAAAGAAGCCTGGGTCCTTGTAAGAAAACCCAGAAATCTATGGGTTGTATCCAAGGCTATTCCTATGCAAAGCAGACCCACTGAAAAGAACGGTCACATGTAACTTAAGTTTGTAATTTCAAATGAACAGGCCTAACTTAGTCATCTTTGTTAATTCCCTCAAGTCTACAGGCTACTCCCCACTTATGTAGGGGTTACATTCTGGGCATGCGTACACATAAGTGAAATTATTGTTGCTGCTGCTGTTGTTAAATTTTCTATACCGCCCTTCATCCGAGGATCACAGAGTGGTTTACAACATAAAAACACAAACCTAAGTACCATAGTAACAAACAACATGGTGAGGCAAACTAATGCAGATAAATAAATTTATCACTCTGAGAATGAATGGGGAGCTCTCTCCAGATTCAAAGTTCTGAATATCCTTCTTCAAATAACTTGAATACAAATACTTTTCAGCAGTAGCAGGTGCAATACGGAAGGGCACAAAGGCACCTGGGTGGCAACATAAGCCGGGCATGGGTAGGATTTCACTCAGAGACCAATGGCTGGAAATGATGTGCAAGGACCTGACGGCCCTGCAAGAAAAATGCAGGATGAGAAGAGGAGATGGAGGAGGAGGAGGAAGAGGAGCATGGCAGAGATCTGATGCGAGTAAATGGGGAGCACCCTGGAGAGTTTTCATGACTCATGGATGAAGTTATTGTGGATAAAGAGGCTGGAGGTTTGTTGAGGGTGGCCTGCTGAAGTGCAGGAAATATAAACGCAATAAAAAAAATTAAATGATGATACTTGCTCTTGATTTTGAGTAAGTTGCCACTCCCTATTGGGATTTCACATGGGATTAAGCCAATTTGAACCAGCTGCCAATCAAATTCTACAGTGACCCTGATAGGGATGTAAAAAGGCATCATTTTTTGTTCCCTGCTGTATTTGTTTCTGTTCCACTGTAGTTCACATTCCCCCCAAAACAGTGTTATTCACCTCACTGTCCACTAGGGTGAAATTATGTAAATGCTCATTGCATTATTCCACCCCATTCATTCCAATGCAAAGAAAACATTGTGCAAATTGGAGTACTTGTGGACTGAAGGAATAACAACAGTGGATGCTAATCATAGTCACTGGATTGATTTCCATTCTGGACATGGGATGAATAAATTCTCTGGCAGCCCTAGACTCTGAGTTCTGGGTTTATAAGGGAGGGCCCCGTACAAAGACAGACTCTGTATATATGGGCAACGGCAGATATATTGCCCACTATACACTATACATTGGGCCCAGGAGGCAATTTCTCACCTTACCATCCGTACAAGATGTCTCTCCCTGGCAGAGAAGGTCCTATGGCTTCTTAGCAATGTAAACGTTTCAGTGACTCATAAAGTTGCCCTTTTTTCTTTGGCGGCCAAAAAGATCAGAAAGAAAACCTTGGACAATATAGCACTGAACTGTAAGGGAGACACAGAGATCCAAATAGATTATTTGTGGCGAACCACTCCTTTTACTTGTACTTATTTTTAATTTGGATTCTCATGGCCAGTATAATAAATTGGACTGGATATAAGGGAGGGCCAAAAATATCTCTTAATCCGCATTCCCCATCATAGGAAAAGTCTTTGTTCCTTCAGCAGTTCTCAACCTGTGGGTCCCCAGAAGTTGTTGGACTACAACTCCCATCATCCATGAGCTCTGACCTTGCTAGCTAGGGATGATGGGAGTTGTAGTCCAACAACATCTGGGGACCCACAGGTTGAGAACCGCTGCTTTAGAGAGTTCCAGGGAGAAGTGTCGACATGGTAGGGCATCTGTCAAGGATCTGCCCACTGCCCAGCAAGGGGATCCACTCAGAAGAGCCCTTTAGACCTGCTGGGCTAAGCAGTTAGACTCCTTGAGGGAGCAGGGGTCATAGAGCCAGCACTACCTTCATTTGTGGTGGACTACATCTCCCATCATGCCTGGCTATTGGCTAGACTGACTGGAGATGATGGTAGTTGCAGTCCTCACCATCTGGGGGGAGCACTGCATTGGTTACCCCTGCTCTATCCCAGACATCATTGAATAAATCTCAACCATGTCCCCTGCACTCCAGGATGCGAGATTATAACTCAGTAGCGTCCAAATGCAACTGGAATAAAGCACCGTGTCCGTATATACAGCGATCTGTTCCTTCCTTTGTGCAAAAGCCAGCCTGCCGCTGTTTGCCATTTGCTAGCATCCTGACCCCCCGCTGCAGTTATCTCACCTCTTACAATGCTCTATCTTTTCCCCATTTTTAGTTATTAATACAGACACTTTAGTTATCAAATATTTGACAGCAATGACGGATTGACCTCCCGAGACTGGCGATGCAGACTATCTCAGCTTGTTAAAATAATAAATGGCTACCTGTCAAAGAGGCTCTCGAAGTAAATGTGGACCCTGGAGATATCTCTATTGTAGACTTTTTAAAAACCTCTTTGGCTTCCTTGTATGGATATTAATTAATAGTAATAGTCTCTTTCATTGAGATAGATAGAAATACTAATTACTTTCTCTGTGCCCCCCCCCCTCGCTGCACCCCCAGACGAATTCCTCAACAGTATCACTTATTCGGCAATAATTAAACAACCCAGGGGGAGAAAAAGAGGTTGGTTAGAAGTAGTTAACAATGATTTAAATGGCTGGAAAGAAGACCGTATGGTATTTGTTTTCTTTAAGCATCCCTTGCCCGCCGCATGGTGTTTTTCCCCCATTGATAATGGGAACAAGAATACAGAACCGGCCACAAGATCATGGTGTTCCAGTCACTTTGATTTCTCTTCTCAACTTTCTTTTGACTCTGAAACTCATAAACACAATGGATCGAAACCAATAGCGTGGTGCTTTACTAGGGGAGGAAAAACACCCAACAGCATGCTAAAACTCCCATCCCTGGAATAGCCTATCCCTGGGGGAGGTCTTCAAACAGAATGCTGGATTAAATTCCTGTTGGGCACTGCCTTATTGATCTCATTTATCTCTTAGATACCCAGCCTGAATGATGATACATCCCCGTAGGAGATTTTTCTCCATAGCTTTCATGAGAGGGAAGGAGACCCCTCCACAGAACACCCTTCCGAACACACACACACACACACACATGATGAACAGCACTACAGAAACCAGAGCTTGCCCTAACAAGCAAACTTTCTTAGACTGACATCTCAGTTGTAAAAATGTAAGCCTTGACTTGCTGCATAAGGCCAGGATGAGGAAACTTTTCCAGTCTTTTTTGGGGAAACTTCATTCCTTTTTAGGGTAGCTTCTAGGAGGGGAGGCAAGGGGAGGAGCCTCATGCTAGTGGTAGGCAAGTCATGGAGGCAAACAGGGGCAGATCATTGGATTTGACTCTTGAGAAGGCCAAGTGGGCTGTATCCCAGTGACATGAAAGTAAAATGGGTTTTATACACATACATGAAGCGCACGTTTTTCCATTCCCCGCCCCCCCCGACCCCATCCAGGCAAGCAAAAAGCATTGTCACAGCTCAAGAGCACACTCTGCACAGGTGAAAACACTTGAGAAGGTGACAGAGCAGGGTCACTGAGCAGCATGTTCTGGAGAGGAGGTGTGGCCTAGGTACCCTGGGTACCGGTGTCAGACTTCAGGGGATCTGCTTCCTCCCCTGTGGCCGTAAATGAGCAGATCAAATGAAAGGGAATTCTTACAGTTAGTTTCTTTAATAAACACAGCAAAGGACAAAGCAAATCTACCCAGAATGGCCATGCTCCCAATTAAGGTCACTTCCCCTTCCATCCCTATTAATCTATGTCACTCCTATGTCTTGTAATCTGAGTTTGTAGCCTCTGTGCTTTCTGTTCTGACACTTTCTGAGCTCTCTGGGACTTTGGGGGAGGGAGGTGGATACTATCCAGAGACTGTGAATCTGTTAACCCTCTCTCTCCCAGTCTTTCCTTGCTGTTCCCCATCCAGTATTTCCCAGCTTCTGCCTTCTGAACTATGCCCCTCTGCAAACCACTGTTCCAAATCTATACTGTCCTCCTGCTCCTGGGAAGTTTCAAGATAAGGATCATGAGGAGGGAGTGGCTCACACCATTCTTCTTCAGCGAAGCCCTCCTCACCACAGTCCCTGACAACTGGATGGAAAGGCCTCAGGGGTCACATTCTATCCTTGGGCCTTAAGTTACCTAACTTGGACTAGATCATGGTTATTTACTCCTCCCCACAATAAAGTTTCAAACAGTACCTAGCCAGATATCTCTGGAAGCTCCCAAGCAGGTCTTGCCTCTCCTCTTTGTCTCCAGAAACTTGTATGCAAAGGAATAAGAAATGGGGACAAGGGAGACATGAAAATTCCATTAAGCTATCATTGGTTGAAGATTCTATTCTCCCCAAATGTAACAAATGCTTTCCAAAAAGACCAAAAAGATGCATTACCACATCTTGTGACATTGAGTTCCATTAGATGATGATGTATTGTGTGGCGAAGCCCTTTTATGTGTCAGCCTTCAGGCTACTACCATCCAGATTCATTGGCTAATCCCCAAGCCAATGTGATATAATGGTTAGAGTGTTGGTCTAGGATCCGAGAGACCAGAGTTCAAATCCCAAAGCAGCCATGAAGCTCGCTGTGTGACCTTGGGACAGTCACTGTCCTTTATCCTGACTTGCCGTACCTCACAGGGTTACTGTAGAATAAAATGGGAGGGGAAGCACCATTTGAACCACATTCAGGTCCTGGATTTGCATGTAATAATAAATAAAATAATCTGGATATCTTCCTCTTGCAAGATGTTCAGAATTATTAGTTCACTGTAGTGATAAGTCCATTGTCACACTTTGATAATGGAAAGGGGTTAGGGGTGGACAGATATGGCAATATTTGTTCCTCTCATTTTCTCATTCTTCCAGTCTTAAATTGAATCATTCCCTTTTCCACATCAGTTTGTGATTAATATCATTATTATCATTATGATTTTAAAGTCCTCACAAATGTTCACCAACATTTCAGTATGATTTGCCCTTAATATACATATTTTTTGCAAAGGAATTTTCCCTAATAAAATGCATTTTTGATGTTATTTTTATGAATTTTGGGGCACATTTTACCCAGGTACATGCCTTTTTGTACAAATTGTTTGGCTGGGGAGCTGCCTTGCAAAATTCAGAAGCATGCATTTCAAAGGATGGCTGTGCTTTGGTTCTCCTCTTGTTTTGGAAGATACAGGGGTATAAGTGGAAAGGAGAAAACCATGCAAGTCTTTGCACTAAATGACTTGATGTACATGTTAAACTTGGGTCATGGTAGAGATGGTTAAAGAACATTAAGTTTGGGCAATTGAAGCCTGCTGGGTTAGTGCGGTGAGAAATAATGAAGTGAGCAGGTATTAAGGAATGGCCATCAGCATCTCCCCTGGAAACAGCCTTAACACTACCATCATAAATGGTCCCAAGCAGGGATGCTTCAGGCAAGCTGACCTGATCTGCACCTCCTGAAGTCATGTGTGGATTAGAACATAATTCTCCTTCCGATTTCACACTTCTCTGATACAGTGCTTGATGTACATATGACTATTCCAAAATGGGTTAGAAATGTACGATATTTTTTGAAATATTGCATTTGTTTTTTAAAAAATGCATATTTAAATATAAAGTTTTTTATATCACAGATTAATGTGGAAATGGGATGGAATAGACTGCTGAATGGGTACGTGCAAAAATAAACACAAACTGGAAATGGGTTTACCCCAAGCCCCAAGGCCTATCTCTCAAACACAGAGATGGTTTCAATACAGTGATACCTCTGGTTACGTACTTAATTCGTTCCAGAGGTCTGTTCTTAACCTGAAACTGTTCTTAACCTGAAGCACCACTTTAGCTAATGGGGCCTCCTGCTGCCGCCGCACCGCCAGAGCCCGATTTCTGTTCTTATCCTGAAGCAAAGTTCTTAACCCGAGGTACTATTTCTGGGTTAGTGGAGTCTGTAACCTGAAGCATATGTAACCTGAAGCTTATGTAACCCGAGGCACCACTGTAGTTGAAAGCAGGTGACTATGCATAGATTCCAGTTTTCTTCTGCTTCTCTCTGGGTGATTTCTGTCCCTATTTGTTTCACCATTCTTAAAAACAAAACAAAACACTAGCAACTTGGGGTGCCATGCTAGCATTTCATTAACATTTGTGTTGCTGGTGTGATCACTCTACTGCTCCCGGGTTCTCTAGAAGCTAAATTTCTGAGTATAGCATGGAAGCATCTTGTATACAAAGAGGATGATATGAGTCCTGTCCAGGAGGTGAAGAGGATGCAGGCAATGGTGGGGAAGGGGGACTTAAAAACTCAGTTGACCCCTCCCGACTTCTGGCAAAGAAAAGAAGTAACTTCCTGCCCACCTTCCAACCCCCCCCCCCCGTAAATGTGCCCCCATGCAAATCTCATTAGTAGAATAGCATTGCCACCACACCATGAAAGAAGATTCATGACAACTGAACTTGGATGAAGGTTGTATTCAGGGCTTTTCTTCAGCCGAAACTCACAGGAACTCAGTTCTGGCACCTCTGAGCTGGACGCCATTGCCATTATATATGAGAGAACAAGGGAAGAGTCCATAGTGAGTTCCGACACCTCTTTCTAGAAAAATAGCACTGGTTGTATTTTATTAAATATTATAAACTGAGAATCTGCAAAACCTGAACCAGGTTAAACCAAATCATACTCTATATATGACTCTATATAGTCCAGGCAGGGAAGCTCCCTAAATTAGAGGGTTAACCCCTTCACAACTAATGGGCATGTTATACAGGCTACGCCTTCGATGTCAGAGGCAAGGATTGGAAGGAATCCCTCCTTCTTGCCTCAAAAATCTTGGGTATAATAACTCGAGAAGTACGGTGGGTATAATAACAAACGCTTCAACAACTCTGCTTTCACCCCAGCACACATACCAAGAACTAGTTCACCCAATTTTTCCCTGCAGAGCATAGGGTGAGCAAAAGTGCTCTTAACCCCAAATCAGCGGCATAGCTAGCTGCTCGGGCACCTGGGGTGGCGCAAATGCCCTGCACCCATGGGGTGGGGCAAGTCAGGGCAGAGCATGCTGCATGGAACCTCCACAGAGTTCGCAAGCCCCATGTTCCTGTTTGGAGCAGTACAGAGCCTACAGGTGCCTGAGCCACTGAGTCACTCCCCAGGAAAGACGTGTGGCTCAGGTGAGCTGCAGGCCAGGCCCCATGGTCACCCCCTTCAGTGATGACACCCAGGGCAGCTTGCACCCACCACACACCCCTTCCTACGCCATTGCCCCAAACTACCTGAATTCTTACCCCCTTTCTTATTATCAGTTTTTCCTGCATGGACCAAATAAGAAGTGAAGTCACCATGCCGGAAAACCTGACTCCCTGCAGTATGAAATAGGTGAAAAGGAAGAGTCTTTAAAATGGCAGAGCTCCCCCCGAAATTCCTACTTGGCCCCTCTGAAAGGTGAGCAGCTGAAACCCACACTGGAAGGGAGGGTGAGATGCAGTCCAGTATAAGCAGGCACTGCTCCCCACCCAGCCCAGCCCTGAGATTGGCTCCCACAGCCAACTGACACGCCTTAAACGCCTCCCAGAGGAAAAACCAATTCTGACTTCTTTGTGGGGGAACTGGGGTGTAGCAAGGCACCCCCACACTGAAGGGAGGGAAGATCACTGCATCAAAGGTTGGATAAAGAAAGTGGGTTTTGAGGAGGGGTGCTGCAGAATGTTAAAGAAAGAAAGAAAGAAAGAAAGAAAGAAAGAAAGAAAGAAAGAAAGAAAGAAAGAAAGAAAGAAAGAAAGAAAGAAAGAAAGAAAGAAAGAAAGAAAGGCATTATCTCTGAACTACCAGCAATAGGACATGAATTCCTGAAGACTTAAAGAACCGACGCCAGCGTTCATTAGTCTGGCCAATAAAACAGTACTGCTGCATCAGAGGCCTTCCCAAGATTGATGGAGATTGAAGCACAAATTTGATTTTTGTCTATGGCTAATAAAAAATCATTTACCCTTTCCAGCCGCTGCAATATCCTCTGAACTAAAGCAAAGCTGAAACTCACTGTATCATTATCTTCCAGAGAGATCGTCAGTTGTTCATTTATCAAAGTGTTTCTAAAAGCTTCCCAGATGGCAAATTACGAAATGGATCTCGGGACTGGAAGCAACCTAGTGGCCTTTAAGAGGGAAAGAAGGATTTGTTCCGATAGACCTTGCAAATTTTTATTTCTTAACGAACCGGGTAAAGGGAATCCATCCGCATAAGCAGGTGAGAGAAATAAGGCAGCGGGATTCTATGGGCCTAGTTTTATTGTGGCGGATGGGAACTGGATGTAGTCGGTGTGGGTCAGATCCTAAATTTCACCTACCCGCCACCCAGTTCTCATTCACCTGATGACACCATGGTGTCAATGCCTTCAACTCCCAAAGGTGCCAGGAGCTGAACCTGAGACTTCCTGCATGCAGAGCAGATTCTCCATCACTGAGCGACATCCATTGCTCTGTCTAGTTCAGCATTCCTGTACTGATTTGCAGAAGCTCTCCAGGATTCCAGGTGAGAGTCTTTCCGCAGCCCAACCTGGAGATGCTGAGGATTGGACCTGGGACAGCCATCTACATGCTTTGCTACATTTCTGAGCACAATTCAAAGTGTTGGTGCTGACCTTTAAATGGCATCGGTCCTGTATACCTGAAGGAGCGTCTCCACCCCCAGTGTTCAGTCCGGAGCCTGAGATCCAGCTCTGAGGGCCTTCTGGTGGTTCCCTCATTGTGAGAAGTGAGGTTACAGGGAACCAGACAGAGGGCATTCTTGGTAGTGGCGCCCGCCCTGTGGAACACCCTCCCATCAGATGTGAAGGAAATAAGCAGCTATCTTCTCTTTAAAAGACATCTGAAGGCAGCCCTGTTTAGGGAAGTTTTTAATATTTAATGCTGTATTCTTTTTAACACTTGATTGGGAGCCGCCCAGAGTGGCTGGGGAAACTCAGCCCAATGGGCGGGGTATAAATAATTATTATTATTATTATTATTATTATTATTATTATTATTATCATGGAATTTTCCAACTGAATGTGATTTCTAATTGACAGAATATGGCTGCTGGGCAGCATGGAGTAGATAAACATAATAAATGTTCAGCATGGGACTCTCAGACACCAATTCCTGCCTCCCTATAGCCTCTTCCTCCTCCTGTCAAGGTGCTTCATCAAGCTGGTCCCTTTGTCTTGCTGTATGGGCAGGATCACACCACACACACACACACTGCATTTTTCTCTGCCCACCAATGAGTCTGGCATTTCATATTGTTTCTCACAGGGATGCACTGTAGGGGAATGGGGACAGGCTGAGATGAATAAGTAAGAAAGACAAATTAGAGCGATCCAAGGTGTTTCTCTCCCCCGCTCATGAATATGTAGCATCAATATTGGCTGTCAATCATCACAGTGATTCAAAGAGACATGTGTGACCCCCACCGATGAGATTCCGTTTCCCTCCCGTGGCGTTTAATGCCTGGTGCACACCCAGAAAGCTAAGCCCCTTTTAAAAGCTGGTCCTGGGGGAGTCCCTTGATTTGAGCCACTCAGCAAAGGATTAGTAGATCGTTCTCCACATAAGCTAATTGAACACCTGGGGCTCCAAACAAGGAAAGGGGGAAGCGGGGTGGGGTGGGGGGAGACCTCACCACTTAACAGAAAATAATCTCTTTCTCTGAGCTTTAAGTTTGCAGGGCAGGTTAAAGGACAAGCGGCCACCGTCCCCCACTCTGAGAGGCAGCTGCAATTGCTTCTAAAGGGGAGAACGTGCTTGAAAGTACACAGATTAGCAAATGCTTGCTGCGTCTTTGTCTCTGTATCTGGATATACGGTGTCAGAAAACAGACAAACAAAAAGTATGGCATTTTCATTTTTATTTGTGGGCCAGAGACATAGAAGATTATGCACCATGCAAAGGAAGTACCGGTAAATAGAGAAAGAAAATCTCCCTCTGTTGTGAGATTTTGGCTGCATTCACACAGCAGTTTAGCCTGTTTCCCCAGGGTTTCTAAGAAACATAGACTTGTAGAATTGGAAGGGACCCCAAGAGCCAGCGAGTTCAACCTCCTGCAATGTAGGAATACCAGCTAAAGAATCCCTGTTTAAAAACTTCCAACAAAGGAAAGCCAACTTCCAACTTAGTCCATTCCACTGTCAAATAGCACTTACAGTCAGAAAATTCTTCCTAATGTTTAATTTATTATTATTGTTATTATTATTATTATTATTATTTATTCAATTTATACACAGCCCTATACCCTTTTATACCCGGAGGTATAGAACAATAACCCAATAACAAGCCCCCCAAAAAGCCACATTCTAAAACGGTGTTCCCTAACTCTTAATTTCTGCATTATATTTGAGCTTTCAAGTGATGTAAAAACCACTTCCGGAAATCTAGTGGAAGTTTAGTGCTCATTTCCATGTTATTGTGGGAGGAAATGACAAAATCTGGGGCATACAGTTCTGTCCTGCTGTTTTCTTGGGAGAACAGAAGCACACAGTTGCACTCATAGGCTACAGTTTCCAGCACCTTTAACAAACTAGAGTTCCTAGGATTTGGGGGGGGGTGACCTTATACTTTAGGAATTGGGCGCAGACATTGTGGTAGCTACTGGCTTGAATGGCAAAAGTGTCCCAAAAAGACTGTCGCCAAGGCAGGGCCACTTAGAAATAAAGAACTTCAGGATGCTCAGAGGAACCCTGACATTGCCAGAAATGCTATATATACCTTAAAAACCTCTGGGGGACAATGCCCCCCTCTCCCTCTCAAAAAAAAAACCAGCCCAATGAATACCACACATACCAGGCAAGGAACACTGATGTAGTTGGAAATTGAAACAGAAAACAGATGATGGCAGAATGGAATGGAGTGTACTAAGAAAGGGGCAGGTGATTGATAAGGGCCCTGAGCAGTGTGTGTAGAAACCAGGCATGTGCACTGAATTTGGCCAAAGCCCAAACTGAACTGGGTTCATTTGGGAGGTCTGGGCTTGTGCCAATTCAGGTCTAGGTTAACCCTAGTTCACTGCAGGTGGAGTGAGACCACCTTGAGCAGACCAGGGCTATCAGTGCCAGGGCATCAGAAGGCAAAGCTGTAGGAGTCTGCTTCTTCTCCTTCCTCTAGGTAAAAGGTAAAGGTAAAAGACCCCTGGATGGTTAAGTCCAGTCAAAGGTGACTATGGGATGCGGCGCTAGTCTCTCTTTCAGGCCGAGGGAGTCGGTGTTTGTCCACAGACAGCTTTCCAGGTCATGTGGCCAGCATGACTAAACTGCTTCTGGTGCAACGGAGTACTGTGACGGAAACCAGAGCACACGGAAACACCATTTACCTTCCCACCACAGCAGTACCTATTTATCTACTTGCACTGTTGTGCTTTCGAACTGCTAGGTTGGCAGGAGCTAGGACAGAGCAACGGGAGTTCACTCCATTGCGGGGATTCGAACTGCCGATCTTCCAATCAGCAAGCCCAAGAGGCTCAGTGGTTTAGACCACAGTGCCACCCGCTCCGAATATCCTCCTTTCTCTACCTCCCTTTCTATTGTATGCTTAATTAGGTTTTAAAGATCCTAATTAAACATTAGCCTCCACCCCTCAAAATTGATTCTGGGCCAGATCCAGGGTAGGTGGTCGGTGGGGGGGCCAGATTGGGTCAGTGGGGGCTCTGAACAGCCGTAGTAGAAACCTCTGACTTCTGTGTGGCTAAAATGCAGGTGACTGCACAAGAATACAAGTCACAGCCATTGCCCTGCCCCCTTTTGCCTATGACCACGCCTACCATTGGCATGTCTCCCACCTGCACCCAGGAAAGTTGACCCTCTGGCCCAAACTGGTTCCCTAACCCATGCCCTAGAACCTTTCCCAGGCTTACAAAACAAGACCCCACATTTTTATTTTGAAGGAAGTCTTGCTGCATTAACTGCCTGGGCTGGATTGCAAGCCTTCATTTGTGAAGTCTTTTTTCTTCTTCTTCTTGCAAACATCCTTGATGTGTCTTTAAAAGTCATTAGACTGTTTTTCAGAACTAAACCCATTGTCTTAGCTTCAATGGGTGTGTGTAAAAGAGAAAATTGCTCTCCTTCCACTTTGACCGAGTTTGCAAATGAAGGAGGGAGTGAATTTGAAGAGGGACCAGCGTACACGAAAAGTCTCGGGATGACAAACAATGATATATGATTCGTAAGTCCGTGTTTGATGAAACTATGCATTGATGGCTTTTCCCCTCGTAAGTTCCTGACTTGGATTTCTGACAAATTGATCTCCCCTCCCCCTGAGATTTCTCAGGCAAGGGCAGGGAGGAGGAAGGAAGAAGCTGTGCTTATTAAAACTGTTGTAATACATCTGCTATGTAATACCTAGCTGGGAAACATGATCATTTATATGTTTGTTTGTGTGTTTTAATTAAATGTTTAGCCCTTTCCATGCCCACAAAAGTAGGTTTTGCACTGTGACTTTGCAATGTGTTATAAACAGGAATAGAAGAGAATTGCATTCATGCTGCATTTATAAGCAAACTCATCTAATTCACACCTCCCAGATTAATTGAAACATAATTACCCTTCAGATTTCACACTTCTCTGAATATTACAATAAAGTTCTCAGATGAAAAGACAAAAAGTGCCAAAGGGGCTGAAAAAACACACATATTTTAAAATAAGTGACATTTTGCAATGCTTACATCAAAGTAGAACACACACACACACACTGTATTTACTCGAATGTAATGCACACCTTTCTTGGCCAAATTACTTCGTGAAAATCAGGGTGCGCATTACATTTGATGGTGTATTTACATTCACCAACAAATACTTCTCTGGTTTCAAGGTTTTAAAAATTGAGGTGTGCTACAGATCCGATGGCACATTACATTTCAAGAAATATGCTTCACAGTTGTTTGTTCATGGAGATCTGTGCCTGGTCTTTGCTGAAATTTCATTGCTTAAATTGAAAATTCTCAGTATCAACGCAGCTGATTTGCACTTTGTGATTTTGCTATTTTGCAATGTTTTGATTCAATCATTGTACTTTTATTGTACTCTCCCTAGGCCACAACCCTCGCCAGCCTTCCTTCAGACCCTCCTTGATCGCTTTTGCCTGGCTGGGATGTGCATGTCTGAATAGAGGGTTGACAGAGGTGTATACAGAAACTAGCGTAACTCTATGAAGGCAAACAGGGACATTTGTTGCCCATTTATGCCTCTGGCCCTGCCCACCTCTGAAATGTGGTCCCTGGGAGGTTGCCAGAAAGGAATGTGGTCCTTTGTCTGGGAAAGGTTCCCTGCCTGCTGCTGTAGACCAAACCCAGGTCACAACATTGCCACTTCCTGTTTTGAACTTTTCCCCCTGGACTTCCCAGTTGCAAGGTCCTCTCTGGCAACTGAGCGCCCACCAAGGACACGGATTATGATTAAGCCTTTTGTGTGTCGGCTGAATCCTCCCCCGAAAACCCTTGGCAAAATCATTTGTAAAACGGAGAGACAGCTTCGCGACTCCTCGTCGCATGGTGCTCCAGTGGCGCCAGCATCACAAATTGCATGCTAATGGCCTAATTCATAAGCCATTGACATTTTTTACGAGGCCTTAGCATTCAAAAAATGAAGAATTTGTGCTCAAAAATCATTTGCATTGCAAAACTCAATAATTTAGCTTCTCATTCTCATTAAGGCTTAAACCCACAACACATAACTTATCCCCCTCTAACCACACTCCCTGGTGTGCTGATAAAAACAAGAGGCATAGCTGTCCACATAATGTTCCTGCTTGCCACTAACTCTTTACCTGCGCTGATTGAACAGAACTTTTAAGGTGCAGAGAGCAGAGTCCTGCAACAGGTATGGTGTTGACTGTCTCCATTGGCTCAACTTTCTCTTTTCAAAAACTGCAACACCGCCGTCCTTTGTCGTTGTTGCTTCTCCGGCTTTTGTAATGTACAGTAGTTCTCCAACCAGAACACGCATACAAAAGATCTGGGTGTGTGAATGTTATCAGAAAGTGTGCGTATAATGCTGCAGGTATGAAAATAAGGAACCAAAAGATTACTATATTTGGAGAAATAGCTTGGAAACAAAGTGTGTGTTAGGCTACAATGTGACACCCTTGGACTAGAGGTGTATTGGCAACCTGGTCTCCTCTTGAGGATGTGCTGCTGGGTATGGCCCTGCAGGGAATTCCCCTTTGGACTCTGAGTTCCTGATCTCATCCTCTGATAGAGGGAAATCCAATCCCAGGGTCAAAGCACCAGCTAGCTCAGGAGGAGAAGGGGAGGGATTTGCCCCCTGAAGCCTGACAGTTAGAGACCCTTGAATGGGACAGGCAAAGTGATGTAGCTCAGTGGTACACTTTGCCTACAGTGATGTAGCTCAGTGGTACACTTTGCCTCCCAGCCTCCATCCCTGGTATCTCCAGCAGACTGGGAGAGATATCTCACCTGGAACCATGGAGAGCTGCTACCAGTCAGTGCAGACAATACTGAGTTATTAGACCAATGGGTGTAGCTTGGTGGTACAGTATCTGCTTTACAAGCAGTAGCTCAGTCTCTGGCACTTCAAATTAGGGATGGGAACACAGGGCTTCCTTCGTTTCTAAGCAGCTAGGCAGTGGCAGACCTTGGTCTCCAATTTCAGTGGCACCGTGTGTGGTGCCAAAACCCAGAGCGCGCACGCAGACACACACACACCCAACACACACACTTCACCTCTCACCTTCCATGGGACTTCATAATTGCAGTGTCTGCTGCAGTGTCCCAGAAGCTCCACACCCAGTGTGTGAACACACAACCAAGACTGCTCCTAAGTTGCATTGCTGCTTTTTTTAAAATGCAGTTTAATCTTGAATGTAGTGAATTTTGCCCACAGAAACCAGAAGTGATGCCCCTGAAATGGGAAGCATTTTGATTTGCTTCCTCCCTTCCCCGATAAGGTTCTCTTTCAGGGCACTGTCATAGCTTGAGTTTTCTGGAAGTTTCTCAGAAAGCGGCGGACATATTCAGGCGGAAACTCCCGAGCGAAGTCAGCCACTAAACAGACATGAAGAGGGTGTTCCATAATTAATGTAATGGCAAAAGGCTTCGAGAATAATTGAACCATGGATTGTTCTGTTTTAAAGGTCAGCTGAAATGCAATTTTACCATGAAATAAATCAATACAGAAAACTTGAGTTCCTAAATTATTTTATGCAGACTGTGGATGTAAAGAATTACAAGTCCACTGCTGAGGCTCCAGTTTGCTGCTTTCTGAGAGTCATCTGTGGAAATGGTGCCAAGCAGAGTTGTTGCTGTTGTTTTAATGTCCAGTCCTTGCAAAGCTCTTTCAGGCTGATGCATGTGATAAGGAACCTCTACATTAGGGGTGCTGCACCTCAGGGCTGGAAACGAATGTAGACCTTCAGATCTCCCTATCAGACCCTCAGAACCCTCAAATGGCACCCACCTCACAGGTCTTACCTTACACCTTCCTCAAGTCTGGGGTGACCACATTTGGGGATATGGTATATGGCTCTGGACACCTCCCCTGAAAAATGGATTGACCTTTTGCAGTTTCAACCAGTCAATCTTCAACTACCTGTGGCTGAAACTGAGCAACTTAGATATGCATAAGATGCAATCACAGGGCCCATTTCTGTGTTACTTGCTTCCAGTCATGGAGGTACAGTGCCAAAATTTGAAGAGGTGTCCTGGCATACAATTCTTTCCTGCAGTCTACATGGGAGAATTAGGGGGGAAGAGAAGCACACATGTGTGGAAAGGGTGGGGAATATCAACATTGCCCAATGACATTCATTGTTGGGTCACACCGCACCCACTGCTGTGAAAGAAATTTAGCGCAACATGGCAGTCTGTTGGTCAAAATGCCACAGTTCCATAATACAGCAGAATGTTAGAAAACAGGACAGAAGTACAAGCATTATAATCAGGAAAACTAATGCAATATTCCCCGCAGATGAATGCACCCTACATGGGCCTTGGGCCTAGTCCAGCAGAGTTTTTCTTAAGTATGTGAATTAGGGTTGTCACTCACAAGTACACATAGTTGTCCTATTTTCTTTTCTGAACAGCAAGGAGGCACAGGGGTAGGGAGGTGTGCAATTGGAACAGGCCTTGTTTGGGAAAGAGATTTGGGATATTTTGAAAGAAGCACATCAAGATCTCGGGATGCTTTTCCTAACAGAGCTGCCACATCTACAGTGGAGTTCTAAGTGGGTCATGATGAAAGGCATCTTGTTCAACGAGACAAACACCTCAAAGTGTTTCCTGAAGACGCCATGGAGGGATTCAGAACCCAGGAGCTTAATGTCCATGTCAGGGACAGTCTGTAGAACACGATAAAACACTTTGGAGGTTTAAATACATTTCATCATGTCCCCTTTTCCTCCCCTGCTGGGTTGGCAATGCCATGACAGCTTCCCCAGGTTCCAGACATGATGCTCACTTTTCCTTCAGAGATCAGAGCCCCGGTTTAATTTCTATAAATGTTTTACTCTTTCATTCTATCACACTTTTTACCTTTGAGGGCGGGGGGAAGATGATTAGACACGATCTTTGGCAGATGAAGAGAAAGGCAGGCACAGACATTTAAAAGGGGATCTGTCCAGGGCAGTTTCACAGAAATAAGGTTACTGTTCAAAAGGCAGAGCTGAAAGGAAAAAGATTTTACCCCCAGGGATGTGGGTGAAATCCACCTTTAATGGATTTAGAGACAGAATTTGGCAGTTCTGACCCGACAGGGACTTGTCTGCATCAGACCCATGTTGTGAAATAAAAAAATTCTACATAGTTGCCTTCTGCCAGTCTATCTAAAAATTCCCCTGTGTCCCCTCAAGAAGAACCTCGGAGGAGAAGAGAGCTTGACTTAGATGTGAGGTGGTTTTCAAATGACAGAGGCTACAAGGGTTTTGTGAATTAAGACTACAAGTTTATTAAAAAGGTAAAGGGTTTAAGATAGGAATGGTTGCAAGCATGCACTGCTTCCATCCCCTTGGAGCAAAAGAACAAATAAACAAAGAGTTAAACACAAACCTACTTTCCTTCTGGCTTAAGCATTCTCTCAACCAGCAGTCAGTTCTTCCTTAGATGTTAGAAGGCACCCAAATTCCATTATCCCTTGAGATCACACCTTGATCTGCTTCCCAAAGCGAGAACTGGCTGGATAGACCCTGGCACCTAACCTTTCAAGTTCAAAGAAGGAGTGTGTGTGATTCCCAAGTGCAGACACAGTCTAAGTGTCATCCATCTCATCTTCCAGTTTGAGCCCCATAGTTCCCCAAATTAACCTTCATGCAAGATTTACATTTTTATAAAAGTAAAGTCTGTTTCCTTCACAGACCACCTCACATTGAGTGACCGCATATGTCCAAGCTGCTTTTTCTTTTTAAAAAGCCTGACTAATTGCATGTAAAGGTAAATGCATAAAATACAATTATATGTATAATTTGTATCAAAGAGTCCAGCCCCACATGATACCTTATTTCAGCAACTTGACTTTAATAGGTATTAATTTTATCCTGTGAACCACCCTGAGACTTGCGGGTATAGGGCGGTATAGTAGTAGTAGTAGTAGTAGTAATAATAATAATAATAATAATAATAATAATAATAATAATAATAATAATAAATGCATGAGTATTTTATACAGTTATCTGCATTGTTGTGTGTATCCTTTTATGCTCTGGTTATTTTAGGAAACTGGAAATGTATATGTACATAACTGGTGCATCATAGTATATGCATAAAAATGCATATATATTGTGGAAGGATTGTTGGTTTTGTTAGAGGAGCTGGCAGTGAAATAACTTGCTTCTCACCAAGATCCAGAAGCGGGATAGAAATTGGGGGGGGGGGGAATCCATGCAGATGAGCTTGACATTGAGATTTTGAGGAAATTCCACCTCTAGTCATTTCACTCTCTATCTCTCTCTTCCTGTGTCTCACTCTCAGTCCAGTTTCAAATACATACAGAGAGAACTGTAGAGATAATTAAACCCCACCATAATACCCTGATCTGCTGCTTCTGCTTGGGTCTTAGGAATGCTTACTTACGCAGAGCCTCAAAATTAACCTAGATTTTTCCAGGTTTTCTTGGAGAATTTTCAGAAAAAGCTTGAACATTTGAAGGAGGGGTAAGTCCTGAGGGGGTCATATGCCTGCAGTCCTCCCTGCCAGCTTTCTTCTTTTCCAAGCAAACACAACCTTGTGACCTTTCCTTGGAAACCAGTAACAATGGGGCAGAGTTGCTGCAGACCTAAGAAGGGGCCCTCCCCTCAACAGGAGCATCATTTCCTCATGGGATCCATGGGATTTCTTGTTTCCTCCACCTCCCTAACCAATTCGCTGAATCAGGAGACAAAGCAAATTCTGCCCCGCAACTAGTAGAAGGTGATGCTTCTGAGCAAGTTCAGAACATCCAGTCTCTAAGAAGAAGGTCTGGAGGCGTCTGCCACCAGCCTCACAATGTTATATGTGCATGGGAAACAGGAAGGATTGGCAGGAATTGAAATAATGACTAAAGAATTCAATAGAAGGAGGAAATCGTAGAAGCATAGAGACCCAATGAATCATCTAGTCCAACCGCCTGCAATGATGTGAAGAAGCTATGGACTCTGTGGAAAGGTTGGACTGTGGAGAAGGATTGGGCTATGTTTGTGATGGGAGCAGGGTTTCTGAACACTTCCAAATTCACCCCATTGCTACATTGGAATGTGCCTCATCGTGAGTCAGATCCTTGGTCCATCTATCTAAGTACTGCCTACATTGTCTTTGGGGTTTCAGACATGAGGCAAGGGCATACAGAGGGGTTGGCCAGGTTGGCCCCCACCCAGGGGGACACAAAAATCACAAAGAAAGATGAAGACAGCAGACGATTGCCAAGGATACAAGGGATTGGAGGGGGCATCAATACATCTCCTTGCTAAGGGAGCCTAGGTACACCTCTAGCGGGAGGTCTCTTCCAGCCCTACACACACGCCTCTCTGTTCTCCATCCCATGGAAGCAAGAGGTATTATCTGAGTTCAAGGACAGATTCCAGCCCAGCAAAAAGCATTCAAGGAGTTTCTGAAGTAGAACCAATGAGTAGGGAGAAGGCAGCCTGGGGAAAATTTCAAGGGCCAGACAGAGAGTACAGGAGGTCCACACTTGGGTTGTGGTCTAAGGTTTCCCCACCCTTGGTTTAAGATTTATTCTGATGGAGATCTTTGATGCACTCGGACCCTTGATCATGTCTTCCTGTCTTTTATCTGGTCCTGGTGGTAATATTACGGCTCTGCTTTCCAGATTCACCGCGTTCCCTCCGCACATTCATTTGGTTTATTTTGTCCATTGTCCATCGATATTGAGGTGAGAGGGATTTAACAGTAGAGCCAGTGTGGTGTAGTGGTTAAGAGTGGTAGACTCGTAATCTAGTGAACTGGGTTTGCGTCTCCGCTCCTCCACATGCAGCTGCTGGGTGACCTTGGGCTAGTCACACTTCTCTGAAGTCTCTCAGCCCCACTCACCTCACAGAGTGTTTGTTGTGGGGGAGGAAGGGAAAGGAGATAGTTATCCACTTTGAGACTCTGTAGGGTAGTTATAAAGTGGGATATCAAATCCAAACTCTTCTTCTTCTTCTTCTATCTATGCACATAGGTTTCCAAACCTATGCTCTTTCTCCTTGTTATCATTGGGCTCCCCCGCAAGATGGTTTTCAGGGTGTGTGAGAGCTTTCTGGCGTTCTGGAATACATATCAGTACAAATGAATGCAGATTTCCTTCAACTAATTCCTCCTACAATTTCAATATCAAACATAAGCCATCTCTCCCACCACCTTTTTTTTTCTTCTAACATCTCAAATACGTTCGGAATTTCAAAAAAATAATAATTAATGGTGTCAGTTTTATTAATATGTTAAGACATGAATTAAAAACATGACAAATCAACGTGAAATAGCAGTCTGTTTTAATGAATATTTCATCCTGTACATCAATAAATCATAGATCAAAAGGAGCCGGGCACTGTTTCTCCCCCCCCCCCAAAATCCATCTCAACTGTCAGTACAGGGTTACTATAACTTTTACAAGTTATATGACACTTGGTTTCACTTTGGAATTTATACCCAAAGGGCGGAGGGAGAAGAGCTATGGGTTGGCAAGCCTGGAGAAACAACCCACTATAGACAGAAGTGTCTTGCCGTCTATTGTTATCAGTTTATCAGGATGAAAAATGTGGTTATTCTCAAAAGTGAGTCTGTTAGCTCAGTGGGATAAGTGTAAACAAGTCACCTGGGCATTGCCCTTCCGATTCATCTCAGACTGGAAGCTGAGATGAGAGGCTACATTGGCTAATGCTCAAAAGTGACTAGAAATTGCTGTTTCCACCCTCTCAGCAAGATCAGCACACACAGGGGGATAAAGTGGTAGAGTCCTGATGAAGTAAGGTGAGCTGTACCGTGTCAAACTACATGCAACAAAGAGAGCAGACTTCAAATGCTCCCTGACTTTAAAACACACACGCACACACAAACCCTCCTTGCATGTAGAAACATAGTAGAGCAGAGAGAAGAAAGGACTGGGACTGTTTGCCTCTGGTGAACAAATTTTCTACTTGCCAGGAGGTTTTGGTGTGGGCATTCGCTTTTACATGATGTGGCATTCAAAAAAATGTGATTCCCCCCATCTTCAGCCAAAAGTGGTGCAGTCGGCTCTACCAGTTCCAGGCCCTACCATTTCTAACATCTGCATGTAAAGAGCTATGGGATCAAATTTTTGAATGTTCCCTGTGGTGATGTAGGCAGCAGCCTGTGCCATGAGAACTGAGGCAAGGCAGATCTGGCAAACCATCCAGTCTTTGTTCTTATCTTCATGATTGCCAGCAAGTTAATGTATTATTTTTTCTCTAGATGCCTCATTAACTGTCTGGACATTAACTGACCCAACCTACTCCCCATCCTGAGTAGAGTTGTATGGCACATAGGCATGGAGCAAATTATAAGGCCAAGCTTCTTCTTCTTCTTTTTAATGCTTTCAGTTGAAATTTTAATAAGGGAACAAGTAAAATCATTTTCAAGAAAATTATTCTAGGGGCAAAACCTAATTTTACAGTTTAAGATCAAATCATAAAAAGCGATTGAGCACACCCAACTATACCTATTACTGATTGTTTTCCTAACTCACACAATACTTATCAAATTGAGCACCTCAGCTAAGTTTCTGGGTCCTTTCATGGTCGTCTTCTTCTGGTTCTTCCTCCTGCAGCTCTTCAACCCAAGCTTTAATTTTTTAGCTCCATAATAACTGAAATGCTCACTTTTCTAGTTTGGTTCATGTACCTTCTTTTGACTTCCAACCCTTTCAGCCCATCAGGAGAAAAGAGACCTACTTAAGTTGCTATTTCCCTTTAATTGCCAGGTTCTTGGGCTGTACCTTCAACTTTGCCCTGCAGAAGATCCTGAGCTAAAGATCCCCTTCAACTTTTAACCTTTAATGAACTCCTGATTCTCCTCAGCATAAAAGCCTCTAAAGCAAAAAGCAACCATTAAGAACATAATAAACTCTGCCGTTCAACATCCTAGTTTTAACAGTGCCCAACCAGGTTCCTATGTGAAGCTTGCAAGCAGAACATAAGCAGTAACATTCTCCTCACTTGTGATTCCCAGCAACTGGGATCCACAGGCATATCTGAATAGTTAAGATCAATACTGTGTACACTGACTGGCAGCAGCTCTCCAGGCTTTCAGACTAAGGGTCTCTCTCAGCCCTACATGGAGAAGCTACAGGGATTGATCCTGGGACCTTCGGTGTTCCAAGCATGTGCACTGAGCTATGAAGCTTCCCCCAAGTGACTCATGCAAATATATATATAAAATCCATCAATTTCCTCATCTCGTTTGTATATATGGGAGCCAGTGTGGTGTAGTGGTTAAGAGTAGTAGTCTTGTAATCTGGTGAACCGGGTTCGCATCTCCACTCCTCCACATGCAGCTACTGGGTGACCTTGGGCTAGTCACACTTCTTTGAAGTCTCTCAGCCCCACTAACCTCACAGAGTGTTTGTTGTGGGGGAGGAAGGGAAGGGAGAATGTTAGCCGCTTTGAGACTCCTTGGGGTAGTGATAAAGCGGGATATCAAATCCAAACTCTTCTTCTTCTTCTATATATCTGATATTTTTGAGGGGCTCATTTCTTTCTCTGAAGCCTTGTTATTGCCTCTTCTCACAGTAAGAAATAAGGAAAGAGATTGTTTTTATGAACAATGCCAAGGGGTGACCTTTAAGAAATGAGAAATGTTTGCTAATCTGTGCCACAAGAACTTCGTATATGATCATTGACCCCAAGATGGTGGGCAGATGGGTCTTTTATTTATTTATTTGCTCTATTTTATCCTGAAGCACTTATCTTCTCCATCTGAGATCCTTCTCTTTTACGGTGCCAGTTTGAAGCCACGCCATGGCGTGACGAACCCATGTTTTTTAATTAGTTTGGAAGGTTTTAATTGGGAAACAAAGGGAGAGATCTTGTCGATTGTTATTGCAACCTTTAATTGCCTGTCTCAGCAGACCATTAATTATCTTGATGGGGATATGACATCCCCCTCCCCTTCCCTTGTCACCCATCCCACTTCCCCTCAAAATGAAGCCCTCCCGGAAATTTATTTATTTATTTTTGCAAAAGTGATGTACCTGTTGATTCTTTTCCCCTGTCTGTAACTAAGGCACAGCTATGACAGTGATGAGCAAAAACAACTCTATTAGAAAACAGGCAATCCAGTGGACCCCCTAGCCCTGCTCACGAAGATTAAGATTTTAGTTTATGGGGGTGGGTTGCCCCCAACAAAGGGAAAAGGCCAATAGGGAACAATAATGAGAATTTCCACAAGGCTTGTGTATAACAGCCACATGAAAAAGTTGGGATGGGGGTGTTAAATGGTCTGTAATATCCCTTCATGCAGAGGGGGGGGGGCAGAAACAGTTTCTGCTACTGTGGTTTTAATGGTTTCACATTTCTACTGGGAAACAGCAAAAGTGGGGCTGTGGAAAGAACTACTTGAGAAAAACCTGCTAGATTAGGTCAATGGCTCATCTAGTCCAACCTTCTGTCCTCACGTTCTGTCCAGATGCCAGTGAGAAACCCACAAGCAGGACCCAAGTAGAAGAGCGCTCTTCTACTTGGTTTCCAGCAACTGGTATTCAGAAGCACTGCTGCCTCTGACTGTGGAAGCAAAGCACAGCTATCATGAGCCTCTCCTCCGTGATATATGCCTAACCTTCTTTTAAAGCCATCCAGGTTGGTAGCCATCTCTGCCTCCTGTGTGGTGAGTTCTAGCTTCTAGCTGTGTGAAAAAGTATTTCCTTGGGACTTAGGACATACAGCTTGACCTCAATGCTTTTGCATATAGTTGTGTTTCTCAAACTGTGGGATGAGGTTGCAACTGCTAACAGGCTGTCCTCAGCCCCCATTCAGGTGGACCTCAGCACCACAGCCCATAGCCCAGTCATACAGTAGCATTTTGGTTAGACCAAAGCCAACAGGAGCATCTCCTTGCTGGGGACATCATATCTGCCATACATGCGTGTATACAGGAGTCCGTTCAACAGCAAGGCTGCAACATGCTAACAAAAGCCAGAGTGGTCCATTGGCTAGTGTGTCAGCCTAAAACCTGGAAGAAACAGATTCAGATTCCCCCACTCAGCCATGACATGCACTGAGTGACCTTGATTTGGTCACTATCTGCCATCCGAATCTTCACAACAGAGTTGTGAGGACAACATGGAGACAGAGAAGAGTGTATGTCATCTTAAGCACCTTGGAGGAAAGATGGGATAGAAATGCAGTAAGAAATAAGCAGGAGATGGGGAAAGGAGAAAGTAGGAACCAGAGTGGCTTGATGAGCAAAAGGCAAATAAGAAAAAGAAAGGTGAGGAAGGAGGCAGAAAGAATTAAGAAGAACCTGGCTGCTGGATCAGACCAAAGGGACCCATTGAGTCCAGCATTCATACAGTTCATACAATGGCTAACCAGATGCCTATGAGAAGCCCAAAATCAAAACCTAAAAACAATAGCAACTCTCCCCACCTCTAATTTTCAGCAACTGACATTCATGCTGCCTCCAGCCCAGGGGGCAGAACCTAGCCATCCTGGCTGGTAGCCATTGGTAAGCCTTATAACTCTTTTAACCTCTTTTAACCCTCTTTTAAAGCTATCCGAAGCTGGTGGCCACCATCGCCTCCTTCAAAACTGGGAGAAGTGGGAACTCCAAATGATGACTGTGCTTCAATCTGCATGCTGTTTCGGGAAGCATTAATTATGTAGGCTTGTATTTCTGAGCACAATTCAAAGTGTTGGTGCTGACCTTTAAAGACCTAAACGGTCCAGTATATCTGAAGGAGCGTCTCCACCCCCATCATTCAGCCTGGACACTGAGGTCCAGTGCCGAGGACCTTCTGGAGGTTCCCTCACTGCGAGAAGCCAAGTTACAGGGAACCAGGCAGAGGGCCTTCTCAGTAGTGGCACCTGCCCTGTGGAACACCCTCCCACCAGATGTCAAAGAGAACAACAACTACCAAACTTTTAGAAGACATCAGAAGGCAGCCATGTTTAGGGAAGCTTTTAATGTTTGATGCATTACTATTTTAATATTTGGTTGGAAGCCACCCAGAGTGGCTGGGGAAGCCCAAGCCAGATGGGTGGGGTATAAATAAATTATTATTATTATTATTATTATTATTATTATTATTATTATTACTATTATCATGCAAATGGAAATGAATTTCTCCACCCGCCCTTCATCTGGAAGCACCCTTAGCATCTCTGCATCCCTTCTGGGGGAGCAGGATCAGGGGCTGCTTCCCACAAAATCTAAACCCTCCTGCTGCATTGGTTGGCAACGAAGTGGCTCTTAGCGATGGCAGGTTGACCTCCCCAGCAAAGTCTTGCAAAAGGGAAGTCTGATAGCGCATATCAATGGAGCCTGGCAACCTCCTTTCCCCTCCCCTGTCCTCTCCTTCTCCTGCTCTCAAGTGGCTGTCAGTAGTAATCCCTTTCCTAATACACTGAGATGGGGAGAAAATCTCTCTGCCGGTTTTTGTTGCCGCTGCTGCTGTTTGTTTGTTTGTTTGTTTGTTTGTTTGATAGCTTTTCAATTAATCTCAACTAGAGCGACAATCAGAACATGCCACTCATTTGCCATTCACCACTGCGGCCAAACAATGTGAAGGGCAAGATCTGGACCAAAAGAAAAAGTGTGTGTGTGTGTGTGTGTGTGTGTGTGTGTGTGATGCAGGGTGGCATTTTGGGGATGGAAATTGGTTTGCCTTAAAGAAGGCGTGGGAACCCTTTGGTCCACGGGCCAAACAGTCAGCAATGAATAGGGTTCTATCCTGCTCCTTTAAGCTACAAGAGGCTGTTCCCTGCTAGGACAAGGCATGCAATCAGTGTTGGTGGGTGGATGGGAGAAAATTGTCTCATTGGCCAAATTGGACCCTTGGCAGGCCAAGAATGGCCTAGAGGCTGTTGTACTGAACTTGATGATTTGGTATAAGGCAGCTTCCTATGTTTGAGGAAGGACCTGCTTTCCATGCAGAAGGATCCAGGTTCAATCCCTGGCATCTCTAGGGATGTCTATGAAACCCTGGCTATCAGAGGAGATCCAAACCCAGCTCAATGGGACCAACAGTCTGAGTTAGCATAAGGCAGCTCCCTGTATTCCTAATTTGCATCATTCCTTACCATTAGTTAAGCTGTATGGGGATGCTGGGAGTTGTGGCTCTAACATCTGGGAGCCTAAGGTTGAAGAACACGGGTTTACACAATGCGTACAAGGAAAGGAAGGAAGGCATGAGTTGGAAGGTGGTAGAGGCCGTCAACAATAGCAAGCTGAGAGGTCTTCGCTCACTGCCAGTCAACTAATAAGATGTAGGCTCTCAAATCACAATACAAGCTGCCCACAGGTAGCTTGAAGGACATGCCTACAGAAAGTTCTTGGCACTGACTCACAGATGAAAGGCTGAAAGTGAAGATGGGGGAAGAAGAAGAAGCTTGTAAGTCAGCAGACAAGTCAAAGCCCTTGAGCCTTGTGAGGCATTTGTGGGTGGAATTAAGCATTTGTCCTAGAACAAAGAAGATAGGAAAAGTCTTGATTTTTTTGTTTCATTTATAATAGTTTCTGATTATGCAAAAATTATCTACAAATCTGGATGTGAAGTATTCAGGCATTTTCTGCATTTGAAAAATATTTCATGAAAAACATTGATTTCTTATTCGCCATCAGTATTGGAGTTTGGTAGTGAAGATCGGACATTATAGGATGGAAGGAGCCACACCTCAGGGGTTGAGCATCTGCTTGGCAGACAGGTTCAATCTCTGGCTGCTGCCAGTCAGTGTAGACTATGGATGGAGAAGAAAGTCCATTCAGTTTGCATTTAAAGGCCACTTTCCTTAACTCACACTTCCCAAAACACTACACAAAGTGAAATGCAGCCGTCCTATGAAAATTGCACTACTCTGCATTTTGCAATGCAGTTCTCCAGACAAGTAGCGTGTGTGCGGCAGCGAAGCGTGCAAAAAAATTTCATATATTTGGGAAAATACATACAAAAAATGCATTTTATTGTGTGAAATTCCTTTGATTTGATACAAACATGTATTTTAGGAGAAATGCATGTTTAAAAGTTGGTGTGTTTTCATAAGGACTTTTAGTGTGTGTGTGTGTGTGTGTGTGTGTGTGTGTGTGTAGAACCGAATTTAAGATTGGAAAATGCAGACGCCGAAACCAAAAGATTCACCTGTCCTGAGACCGATATATTTTCCTGTTCCTGGTGTAGACAATACCAAGCTACATGGGCCAATGGTCAGACTACACAATAGGAAGAACCTTCTGACTGTAAGAGCAATTGGACAGTAGAATGGACTCCCTTAGGAGCTTGTGGACTCTCCTTCACTGGAGGTTTTTAAGCCAAGGCTAGATGACCCTTGGTTTCCCTTCCAACTTTACAATTCTATGACTCAGTAGGCATCTCCCATCTTCCTGCTATAGTATGCTTGAAGAGTGCACAGGACAAGTGCAACCAGAATTATCAGAGAGTGTTTCCTTTCCCAGTTAAGCATAATCCCCCATATTACAGAGGCCCAACAGGCCTCCAGTAGAAGACGGGCCTTTAGTGTCACTGGTCTCAGGCTGTGGAATACTCTCCCAGCAGAGATTCAGCTGATGCACCCTCACTTTTGAGGCTTAGGCATCTCTTAAAGGCCTTCTTATGCCAATAGGCCTTCTCTACAGCAGTTTAAATCGATTAGCCAGCCACTTTAATGGTCTATTAGTGTTGTTTTTAGTGGTGCTTTACATTTTATGGTTGTACACCACCCTAATATTCTGTGGTATGGCTGTCCATAAATACTTCCATAAATAAATACATAGCTAAATTGAACCTCCATGTTCAAGTGCACCTGAGTAACTCCTGTCCATTAATTTCAATGGATCTACTTTGAGTAGGACCCACTGCTATCCATTGATTGCTTCATCGTTGCACTAAAAATGTTTCCAGCACAGTCCACTAGTTTGGGGAATTCAGAATCCCTATTGTCATTTAAAAGAGGGGGTGCGTGCATTTTGCCGAGTTGTTGCTGGTACATTACCCTCTTTTAATTTCTTCTCCTCCTCATTCTTTGTCTTTGGCCACAGTTAATTAGACAAGGAGAATCCTCCTAAGTTCCTTTGCAGAGAAATAGCTCACCTGCCAATTCCAATCCCCCTTGCCTCCCCTCCCCATTGTGAAGACCCTGCGCCTCTAAATGTGAATGGGCTGCAGATTGCATTTAAATGCTTTCAGCGTCGAAGAGATGATCAGACCCACAAGGCCAACTTTCAAAACTCCTCTTTAGACGCACCACTGAGAGCAGATGAGATAAAGGCCTGATAGATTGAAAAGAAAAAAGGGAGCTGGCTGTGCGGGGATGGCAAAACTAATTATTCAGCTAAATTCTTGGAGAAATCTTCCAGGGACGGGTCATTGATATGCTCAGTTTGGTCCGCCTGCCCGTTTCTGTTTCTATCACTAGAGGTCAATTTAATCTCCTGGCCCAATGTTAACTCTGCATGTGGAATACTTCTTGGAGAAGCCTTGCCAGTTCCCAACCAAGGCAGCAGGGCTGTTCTTAGGGGGAGCAGGGAGGCATTTAAATACCATGCACAGTTTGTAGCCATTTATTTCTCTTGAATGCAGAACAGAGCCATAGACAGATTATGTATTGGCCCACAGTTTCCACAAAGGCCTTTGTGCTCCAAGAAGTTTTACAGGAAATGAGAGGGCTACAAGGAACAGTTCATGACCACAGTACATAATCAAAGGTAAGAGTATCGCTGCAACATGATGCTAAGAATTCAGCGATTAACCGTTCGTTTCAAATGCATCAAAAAGTGAACATAAAAGCAAAATGTGAGGAGTATTTTTCAGCCTGGGGGCTGCATTTTCTTTTGGGGGGGGGTGTCAACTGCAAGTGATGGGTGGGGCCAGAGGCAGAAGTGGGTGGAGCAACAAATCTAAAGCTTTCCTTTGTAAAGGAGGCATGTTTCTACACACACTCAAACACCCTTCTCCATCCTCTATCCAGACAAGCAAGAGGCATTATCAGGCAAATGGAAAGAGCCAAGCAGAGTTGGTGAGGGGTGTGTCCTAGGGAGAGGAGTGGCTAGAGGACTGGATTGAAGTACAGTGGTACCTCTGGATACAAACATCATCCATTCCAGAGCCCGTTCGCATCCTGAAGTAAACGTAAGACGCGACTGCGTGTCTGTGCATGCGTGGGTTGCATCTCGCTGCTTCCGTGCATGCGCGTGACATCATTTTGAGCGTCTGTGCATGCGCAAGCAGCAAAAACCAGAAGTAATGCGCTCCGTTACTTCCAGGTCGCCGTGGAGCGCAACCCGAAAATATTCATCCTGAAGCTACTTCAACCTGAGGTATGACTGTATTTCTGAATTTGCATCTACACAAAAATTAGCATAAGTATTTTGTTTGGTTGTCAAATCTCTGCCCCCTTTTTGCCCCGCCCCTTTTTTAAGAGGGAGTGCTTTGCCGCAAGATATTTACATATTACGTTTTTTATTCCACCTTGTCTGTAAGGAGCTCTCCACCCTCAGTTTATCCTCGCAACAACCCTGTGGGCGGGGGGTTTAAGTTGAGAAACAACAAGTGGCCCAAAGTCACCTGGTGAGCTCTGTGGCTGAGTGAGTATTTGAACCCCGGAATCCCAGGTCCCAGTCTGACCATCTAACCACCACTCTGCACCAACTGGCCATTCTAATTGAGGCCTTCTGACAGAGGCAGATTTAGGGCAACACAAACAGTGGAGTGACGCTGGGCATGCAACCGAGGAGGGAGCCTTCTCAAAGCCCGGCAAGTACTTTTCTGGCTTTGGGAAGGAGTCGTGAGGGCTCTGACAGGGTCCTCAAGTCCTCCTTCCTCCTTCTTCCCATAGCCCAGCAAAGACTAAATGCAGTATTGCAAGCACTAATGCAGTAAATAAATGGACCATTCCTTTGTCTGAAATTTATGGTTGCTGGTCCTTTGGAAGTCTCTCTTCCCTACACCTACACCTTCAGTTTCATCTTCTCCCACCGCACACACCCAGTGTGTCCCAAAATCCATGCTGGTTTTCTTGACACTTTGTGTTCACTTGAAAAAAAGAAAAGCAAAAAAAAAGCATTATATTTGTTCCTGTCACAATTGCAATGCTCCTAACCCATCATTTTCATTGCAGGTAGATTTCAATCAGCCATTTAAGAAATAATTAATCACTTTCTCCTCTTTGCATAGAGAGGAGTTTGACATCCTCAGAGGCCCCCCAATTTTTCGTCCTCCTGATTTGTTTGCAGGGCATTTATACAATCTTCCCTTTGATCAGGAAGGTTCAGAAAAGGGCAGCCAAAATGGCCACAGCATGGAGCAACTCCCCTATGAAGAAAGGTTGCAGCATTTGGTGAGTAAAAAGGTACCGTATTTTTTGCACCATAACACTCACTTTTTTCCTCCTAAAAAGTAAGGGGAAATGTCTGTGCGTGTTATGGAGGGAATGCCTACGGGTGGCATGCCTACGGATTTCCCCCTCTAAAAACTACGTGCGTGTTATGGTCGGGTGCGTGTTATAGAGCGAAAAATACGGTAAGTAAGAGGTGACGTGATAGAAGTTTATAAAAAATATGCATGGCCTAGAGAAAATGGACAGAGAAAATATCTTCTTCCTCTCTCATAACCTTAGAACTTCTGGACATCCCGTGAAGTGGAATATTGGAGGATTCAGGATGGGTAAAAGAAATTAAGGTAAAGGTAAAGGTACCCCTGCCCGTATGGGCCAGTCGTGACCGACTCTAGGGTTGCACGCTCATCTCGCTCAAGAGGCCGGGAGCCGGTGCCATCCGAAGACACTTCCAGGTCACGTGGCCAGCGTGATGAAGCTGCACTGGTGAGCCAGCATTTCTGCTATAAAGCGGTACCTATTTATCTACTTGCACTTAGGGGTGCTTTCAAACTGCTAGGTGGGCAGGAGCTGGGACCGAATGACGGGAGCTCACCCCGCCACAGGGATTCGAACCGCCAACCTTACGATCAGCAAGTCCTAGGCACTGAGGTTTTACCCACAGCGCCACCTGCATCCCATACAGCACCACCCGCGTCCCATCGAAAGAAATTACTCCTTTGTTAAACTGTGGAACTCACTTCCACAGGAAGCAGAAATGGCATCCAACTTCAATGACTATAAAAGAGGACTGGACAAAATCATGAAAGAGAAGGCTAACAGCTTCTTTTATCCATGATGGCTATGCTCTACATTATGTCTCTGAATACCAGTTGCTGGGAATCGCAGGCGGACAGAGGCTTGTTGTGCGCATGTTCAGCTTGCAAGCTTCCCACAAACATCTGGTTGGCCTCTGTGAGAACGGGATGGTGGCCCAGCTGGGCCATTAGCCTGAACTAGCAGGGCTCTCCTGACATTCTTGTGCTCTTATTCATCAATCCAATACTTTTCAGTGCATTTCCCCAACACAAAATGTCTGTTTGTGTTTTATTTATTTTTAAGTGTTTTTGTTGCACCAGGGTGACGGAATGCTTCGATCCATTTTAATTGTGCAAATCTTAACATGTAGCATGCACCTGAAAACTTCCTGCCACAATACTGACAGTCTGGATGTAGCCTAAATGGAGCTTTCATGTGCAGGAGCAGTACGCCTGAATGTCAGAAGCTGAGGGCAGAGATTCTGCACATGGGGTGGCCAAAATCACCTGCCTTGCTGCTGCTGCTGCTGCTGCTGGGATCAGAAGTGCAAGGCATATTTTAAAATGTGCACAAACTTGAGAAGAAACAAAACAGTGTAGAAAGGGTCCCCTGTGAAGTGTGTCAGTGAGTTCTGGAAAACATTAGACTGTCCCAGCATCACCGTATTGTGGGGGGGGGGGGAGAGAGGTGGAATCTGGTTTAACAATGCCTATTTGGGTCTTTCAAGAAAGTGTTGGGGGTCCCGGGCTGCTGTGGGGGTATGGCGGAACACAAAATGGCTGCCACGTCTGAAAGAGAAGAAAAAGAAACAGGACCACAAAATGGTGCGGCCAAGTCCCTCCATCATAAATGGGGGAAAGGTGCCCGTGTGAAGCCACCACGACACTCAATCCCAGAGAAAGCTCTTCTATTCAGAATGGATTTGAAAGTAGGCATCCAATTCTGTCCACCCCCAAAAAATGTAGGTCTGTTGAAAGGGTGGTGGTATTCAAATGTAGGAGAGGCTGAGCTTCTGCAAATAGGATCTGAGAAGGAGGAGCAAACAGTCTCTCGTGAACAGTGGATTTTGGAGACAATGTTGATTGAGACCTTCTGTGGATGCCATAGGACAGGGAAAGGCAACCTAAGGCCCAGGGGCCGGATGCGGCCTAATCGCCTTCTCATGAGTAGAATGTGTCCTTTTATTTAAAATCCGTCTCTGGTTTATTTGTGGGGCCTGCCTGGTGTTTTGACATGAGTAGAATGTGTGCTTTTATTTAAAATGCATCTTTGGGTTATTTGTGGGGCATAGGATTTTTTTTCAAAATATAGTCCGCCCCCCGCCCCAAGGTCTGAGGGACAGTGGACCGGCCCCCCGCTGAAAAAGGTTGCTGGCCCCTGCCATAGGAGAACCACGGACACCACACAGGTGAGCATTGCCCTGCACAACCACCCTCTGTTGCATGCAGAGCTGTCCAGGATGCTGAAGTCTTTGTTCTGCCCATCAAATGGGACAGAGGAACCAGCTGCTCTCCAGATGTCGTCAGACTGCAACTCTCATCATTCTGGCTGCTGGGGGTGCTGGGAAATTGAGTCCACTGAGGGCCACCAGTTTCCCCACCCCTCCCAGAGTGGTTTCAACCCAGCCAGTTACATGCTGCCTTCTAAAGGGATATGAGCAAGATTCCCACGAGTTTAAGAGAGGCACTTCAGCACTCTGCATAGATCTGTGCATTTTTGCATGATCACCAGAAACGGAATTCTTTCAACCACACTGTCTGAAGCTGCCTGTCTGATCTCCTTCAAAGCCGAGAATCCTTAAGCTTAGAATTCTGGCATTCTGGCATCTTGTTCCTGCATGTCAGTGGCTTGTTTTGAAATAATTTGTACAATGGGAGCTTCTCCCCTCCGGGGCACAGGCTAAAACCTTCACATTTGGCCCTTTTATATATCTTATTTTGATTACGGGGGGTGGGAGGGGGTGACTCCACTCCCCGAAAAACAAAAATTACAGCAGAACTGTAAAGGCTTGTTTAACAAAGCACAGATCAATTCATGGTTTCTAGCAGTAGGGGCTGAAGTCCAATGAAGCTCCTTCCTCCTGCCCCTCTTTCTTCAATAAATCATGGAAACCTCAATATATAAAACAGCAAGAGCAAGGGACTTAATTATAGAGACCCAATGTGTGAGTTGCTGGCGCCACCTGCTGGTCATTGCTGTTATTTGCAGCTAATCTCTAACTGAGCTAAATGGCTGAGCTGTAAAAGCTCGTGGTTTTTTCTTCTGCTACTTTCCATTTTCAGATGCATCAGGAAAAAACACTCCCTTTTGGGACACTCTGCACAGATGTTCATCTACCTGTTTATATCACCCTCTTTTATTCTTGCTCTCAGTCACTTTTACTTGCTGTGAGTGATATAATCACAAAGGCAACTCAGATCGGCCATGTAGCTTTGTGACATCTTCCTGTTCACTTTGTGATCTCTGGGTTTGCCTATCTGTCTAAGGTGCAAAGTGCTGCTCCCGCTCTCAGTTGTATTTATTTGCCATGTTACATCATGAAATGGAATCTGACTGGCCATGTAGACATTATTTTCATGATGTTAACCTATTCACCATGCAATTGCTGAGTGGCTGGGTTCGCCCATGTGACTAATTTATGAATTGTTGTTGTAGTTTATTAGAATCAGACACTGCCCTTCATCAAAAGATCCCAGGGTGGTTCACAAGATTAAAAACATGAGAATAAGAGCACAAATAAATAGTTAAAACAGAAACAGCTAAACAAACCCCTTTCCATGAAGTGGAAGGAGTCAGTAGTAAAGTAAAACAATGGCATTTGAAAAGTATTTTTAAAGGTTTGTGAGAGGAGGATTTCTATCCCATCGAAATTGCAACTTGACAGGGGAGATTAGGGTGACATCCAAAGTTAATCATGGTCAAAAAGGCCCACTGGAAACAATGGATCTACTCAAAGTGTGGCTTCATTGTATATCACCTATGATAAGCATAATTAACAATAAATACAGTAACAAATATATATAAACATTTTGCCCTGTGCAAATGATACAAAATAAAGGGCACATATCACCTGAGAAACCCAGCCTTTTCATTCAAAAGTATTAGTTTGTAGCCTGATGGCCCACCAGACTGGGGAATTCTACCCAGAAATGGGAGCTCCTGGTTCTAAATCTGGTAGCTCCTGACAGTTCTACAGTGTCCACTCTGAAGGTGTAACTTGGCACAATACAAACACAGAGAGACCAAAAGTGTTGTAAAGATAGCCCTGAAGTACTGTGTCCTGTTCTGAGAATCATAGTGTAAGAAAGATATCAACAAGGCAGAAGAGGGTGACCAGGAAACCAAGCCTTGTGAGGAACAGTTGAAGGTGTTAGATTTAGCCTAGGGAGGAGGAGAAGACTGAGAAGTGATATGATGGCCATCTTCAAACACAGTGGTACCTCAGTTTTCAGACGTAATCCGTTCCAGAAGACCGTTTGAGTTCTGAAACATTCACAAACCAAAAACTCAACAGCCGACAGCTAGGCCTCAGGATCCTGCACTCAATGGAAGCTGCGTGGCATGTTTGACTTCTGAGGCATGTTTGAAAATGAGGCATTTACTTTTGGGTTTACAGCATTCGAAAACCGAAATGTTCAGCAATGGAGATGTTTAAAAACAAGGTACCACTGTACCTAAAGGGTTGTCCCATAGAAGATGGAGCAAGCTTATTTTCTCGTGCTCCACAGGGTAGGACCTGAACCAACAGATTCAAATTACAAGAAAGGAGATTCTGACTAAACACTAGGAAGAACTTTCTGGTGGTAAGAGCTGTTCAACGGAGGAATGGACTACATCAGAGGTGATGGACTCTCCTTGTGGTTTTTAAACAGAGGCTAGATGACCATCTGCCAAGGATTATTTTTCTGCGGTTCCTGCATCGCAGGGGATTGGACCAGAGGACCCTTAAGAGTCCCTTCCATCTCCACGTTTGTATGATTATATGAAACCTCCTGTTTTTCAAATCTAGCTTCTTCTAATGAGGATAGCCAAGGTGAGCTGTTATGAATTCAGCAGCAAATTTAACCTCCACAGGAATCAGATTTCATGTGCTAAAGCTATCCCACCTGTTCTACCAGCTAAGAAAATCTGTTGTGCTTGTATTTTGTAGCCACACGCTCTGTAATTTCCTGCAGAAATGTCCCAGCTGACAAGCTGCTCTGCAGGTAAGACAATGCATTTAAATGTTAACATTGATTTGTTTAGGTTCACCGAGGTCTTGCAAACAGTGAGATAACCACGGCCTCGGAAACACTTCACATGACATGTGTTGGATACACGAAAGGGATACACCAGGGTTTGGAAATGCTGCAGGAGGCGAGCCTCACAAATAGGAAGAGCACCACTGGTCAGTCTGACCTGGCAGGAGGCCTCTGCATTACCAAGATTGGCAGAAACCCTGATGGCGCACACATTGACAGGAGTGACAGATAGGTCTGTTCCAAGTATTGGAGTGATGGGTCAGGGCATCACATGCAGTGATCAGCTGCAGGGGGGTGGGAGAGAGGTCCTCCCACCTGCTGAATCTGCAGGAAATAGGAGTTAAAAGGAAAATTGATAGGAGGGCATTATGGAGTGGTAGAGCACATGTGCTTTGTATTCTGGTGGTCCCAGGTTCAGTCTTCACCTGTTAAATGAGTCTCGGGAGTAGCAAACAATGGACAAAAACTTAAACTTCAGATCCTGGAAGGAGAATATATATATATATCTTTTTCAGATTTTTACAGATTTACAACCAGAGTCCCATGAGGTCCCTCAAACCTGATAAGAAAAGACCCTGGTACTCTCAGTGTTTGATACCAGAAATGGTCTCACTTGTGGTGTATGCTAAGGTCCTTCCAGCAACACCATTGCTAATGATTTTAACAGCACACTGTCTTCACCAGAATGTCATCAGCAGGTGGGATACAGAAGGGACGAATGAGGTGCATGAATAGTGGGCTGCAACCAAGATCTAGCTCCAACTTTACCAACTTTGGGTCCCTGAATGTTGTCGGACTACAACTTCCATCATCCCAAGTCAGCAGGCCGAGTGGTCAGGGATGATGGGAGTTGCAGTAGGGACCCAAGGTTGGGAAAGGCTGATCTAGATGATAGTGGGTTGCCGGAGCTAGACCCTATGCAAACCAGCTTCTTTTCCCAGGGAGTTCCTTACCTTCCAGCTTAAACCTCACCAGAAAAGGCTATGCTTAAGTAAAAGTGTGTGTGTGTGTGTGTGTGTGCTTTCTGAATTTAAGCACATGCATAGCAGATTATTTTTGCAAACTCATTAGAATAGCTCTCACATGCACAGCCGCCTTTGTGCAAACCTCGGGATTGACCCTGCAATGAACAAGTACCTATAACAAACCAAGTCCCATTGGCATAATCAAGGAGTGTCGGCATGAATGAGGATTAAATGCTCAGGGAAAAGATTAGAATTAAATTCCATGCGATTTCTTACAGAATCACTTTTCAGAACATGAATACACTTCCCCTTGCATCCTTATCAGGCCTCCCAGCAGAAGTGTTCAAACACATTCTTCCCAACCCCCTTTCCCTCTGCCTTTTCCGCAACTCAGTGGACTGAAAGGGTTGGAGGTCCCTGTGGGTCACCCCAATTCCATCCTTTGTAGGTTCTTTCTCAGTCAAGGCCTGGGCTTGAAAGGGGCCCCAATCATATTGTGCATTGAGTAATGGGTAGTAGCACCATTTATTCACAAAATATATCACTCACACACGCAAGTCAGTGAAATCAATTGCAAGTGCTGGCCTTAACCTCAAGGGCATAGTGTGGGAGGGGCCAGAGGGGCAGTAGTGCCAGGTGCAAAATTTTGAGGAGGCGCAACCAGACACAATGCCCATGTACTTCCAAGCCAGGAAGTGGCAGAACCGCCAAACCAAGAAGGCGCACAGCCACCAACACCAGAAGTGACGGCGCCAGCAGGCATGTGTGTCACCTCCATCACACACCTCCCCCCCCCCGCTCAGTCCACCAGGAGACACAACCCAGGCGCCAGCAACCCAAGCTATGCCACTGCTTAACCTTTAACCAGAGGATGGAAGAAGGATGCAGGGAGGTCCAGCATGGGAAGCGTAAGAGAGAGAACAAACCTTCCAAGTGCATTCAGGCCCATTAGATCAGGAGTGGGGGACCTTCTTCTGCACAAGGGCCACATTTCCTTCTGGGGGCCACATGCCAACAGTGGGTATGGTCAGGTGGGGGGGGAATAGTGTGGTCAGAGACAAAACTTTAGCAGGCTACATTTTAGCCAGACAAGATCCAGTGGATTTTAGCACACAGACACTCACAAACATGACTTTCCCCCTCCTTTATCCATGAGGCTCCATTGCAGGTCAGGGACACATTCATAGAGTTGGAAGGGGCCCAAAGAGTCATCTAGTTGAATCCCTTACAATGAAGAAAGCAGAGCTAGGCAAAACCACTCAAGGAGTGTGCATGACACGGTGTCAAGGCTTCGGGGAAACCATGAGGATTGTCATTTGTTGAGGGTGCTGGGAATTGGAGCTCTGTGGGTGGCAAACTGCTGTATCTAGGATTCTTTGGGGGAGCAATGAGCTTTAAACAGCCACAGCTATTCCCGGAGTATTTTATGGCCTCCGTACAGCAATGTATTTGATTTTGATGCTAGTCCTTGTGATAGTAATAGGAACAAACTTTCTCTTCTTTATTCTTTTGCCACCTTCATTAGAAGCAAACATCTTTCATTTCTCTCATCTCATCTTTTGCCTATGTTGAACAATGTAGGAACCGCCGTATTTTTGTACTAGACAAGAAAATCTACTGCTGTTCTAAAGCCAGTTCCTTTCTTATTTTCAAGCTATCAAACAATCTAGAAATACCGCCGAATATCTTGGTATTGTATTTTTTCCACTGCCTCCTTTGATCATTTCCTTCAAGGCCTTGAAAAGCTGCAAGGGTGCAGCCCGTTTTCTTCCAATAGCCTTTAATGCAAATATCTCTGTGTGTTTTTATTTTTATTTTTAGGTCCATGCCAGCTTTGAAAAATTGGTCAGTCCGTGGTTGAAGAGCAACAAATTAGGTCTGCATTTTCAGCTTGGAACACACAGATTTGTAGATATGGACTGGTAGGGGCAATTTGCTCCCAAATCAGATAAACTTGACATTCTGGAGAAGGGGTGTGTGCAAAGCTTTATCAACCAGACAAAGATTGAGATGCTGATACTGCTGTGCAAAACCTTGTATGGTATGGGACCGAGATACTTCTATACCCTTATATACCCTCATTGGTCACTGTACTCTGAAGGAGAGGGACTCCTGCAGATGCCATTCCATCAGGAGGAAGTAGCAGATTTATAGGCATGCACCGAATGTGCAGGATTAGGGCCCTCTGTGGTTATAGGGCCACCCACGTTATTAGTATACATTGTTAACTGAAAAGATGCATTGGAAATGTGAGTACAAAGAAGGAATTGCTGTTGATGAATTCTGATATTTTTAGTGTGCTCAGATGCTTTTCCCCTAATTGCTACTGCTGCTATGGAACTGTTGTGGCGGAGACTGTGATCGCAGAGAGCATATAATGAATGATGTCACAATGCTACATAGCCAAACTTTGTGACAACTTCACAAAGCCAGGTGGGAGTGAGGACAATGCTTTATGGATTCATCTCATGGGTCATCGCACAGTGAATGATATCACTATGTTAGATAGCCAGTCAGATTCGTCCATGTGATGACATCACTAACAGCAAGTGAAGTCAACTGGGAAAGAAGATGCATGAAACAGTAATTCAGCATCTAGAGGGATAGATATAGAAATATAGGCAAACATCATTTGCAAAAGAATTGTCCAAAAAAAAGGGAGACATTTTTCAACACTACTAAAAATGGAAAACAGCTAGTGGTTTTTGCTTTATTTCCCTTTTTATTATTTAACAAGATAGATGCATGGATAGATGGATGAATGGATAGATCATTTAATAATAATAAAAACCTCATAGCGGTTTTCATAAAAAATGTATAAAATATTCATCATACCAATGAAATTCAACATAAAAACAAGTAGACATAGTAAAATTATCAAAATATAGAATAGATCACTTTTTTAAAAAGCAAATGGGCAAAATAATAATGCATATCTATGTAAGATTGCCCAAACAAAAAAGTTTTTAGCAGGCATTGAAAACAGTTCAATGAAGGTACCTGCCTAATATCATCAATAGGCAGGGAGTTCCGAAGAATAGGGGCTGCCACACCAAGGGACATCCTATAAGGGACTTCTGGCTTCCTTTGCTCCATTTGGGATTGTTCTATGGCACGGAACCCATCTTTGTGTTTCTAAAAATGACTTCTGCTGCCTTTAAGGACAAAATATGGGCGACTGTAAGTTGGAAACAGCCCGTAGCCTGCATGATTAAAATCCAGTTTGCATTGTTGTTCTCTTCTGTGAAAGTAGTTGCTGAGCTTTTATTTTATTTTATTTTTAAATGCCCACTCCCTGCCTTTCTTGGCAGAGTGCAGCCGCCTGAGATATAAGGGCTGTATATTGATTGCACCGGCTTCTGTTTGCATTATTTAGCTCTCGAAAAACATCTGCTCTGCGTTCATTAGTTTTGTGCGGGCGCCACAGCCATATGGAATGCCATCTGCCGGCTGACTCTGGCATGTGCATTTACGCACCCATATATTCCAATCCAACAATGCCAGCAACATCTGGTGTGCTGTGGTACATGGCTACTTTTGTGGCAACG
Source organism: Podarcis melisellensis (assembly GCF_964234715.1). Taxonomy (NCBI): domain Eukaryota; kingdom Metazoa; phylum Chordata; class Lepidosauria; order Squamata; family Lacertidae; genus Podarcis; species Podarcis melisellensis. The sequence continues at coordinate 21,286,574 of NC_138546.1, forward strand.
TAGAAGGGGAATCATTCATCCCTAACTACAAGGGAAATCTTTAATGAGGTTTGTGGTTGTGAGCTGGAGACGAGGAAGAGTCATTCTAACAGAACAAGGTGCTCGGTTGTGGCAGAAGAACGCTGGAGCCGTTTGGTATGCAGGCGGCTGGGGCTTGCATGCTCCTCCATGTAAACCACCCTGCATGGAGAAAGCTTGTTGTTGTTGTTGTTGTTATTGTTGTGTTGTTGTTTAGTCGTTTAGTCGTGTCCGACTCTTCGTGACCCCATGGACCAGAGCACGCCAGGCACTCCTGTCTTCCACTGCCTCCCACAGTTTGGTCAAACTCATGCTGGTAGCTTCAAGAACACTGTCCAACCATCTCATCCTCTGTCGTCCCCTTCTCCTTGTGCCCTCCATCTTTCCCAACATCAGGGTCTTTTCCAGGGAGTCTTCTCTTCTCATGAGGTGGCCAAAGTACTGGAGCCTCAGCTTCAGGATCTGTCCTTCCAGTGAGCACTCAGGGCTGATTTCCTTAAGAATGGATAAGTTTGATCTTCTTGCAGTCCATGGGACTCTCAAGAGTCTCCTCCAGCACCATAATTCAAAAGCATTAATTCTTTGGCGATCAGCCTTCTTTATGGTCCAGCTCTCACTTCCATACATCACTACTGGGAAAACCATAGCTTTCTACTACTATAGCCGTGTTCTGCCTCCACGGTGAGACACAGTGTGTCCTGGGAATCACAAGTGAAGAGAATGCTCACACACTCATGTCCTGCTTCTGAGATTCCCATTGGAGAATATGAACAATGTGAGATCACTTTTCTGAAGAAATTGGGTCCTTGGCCTGATGCAGCAACCCAGCTCTATTCACATTCTTATGTGGCTTCTATTGGTTCTTTCGTTGGTGCACCACCTCAGCTTAGCTGGCTGGAGCCTGTAGGAATGTAGTCCAAAACATCTGGAGAGTATTGTATTGGATAAGGGTGGTGCAGAAGTTCAGTTCAGGTCCGTTTTTAAAAAAATCACAGTCCCATCATTTGGCCAGGCATTATTCAGTGGCTCTCCCATCTGTAAAAACAAAATCTATAGAAAAATATTTCATACAGTTTTCAAATGGCATTGGTCACATTTACACCATGGTTTCCCCCAAAGTCTATAGGAAACTGTAGTTTATCCTTCACAGAGCTACAATTCCTAGCACCTTTAACAATCCACAGTTCCCAGTGGTCTTTGAGGGAAGCCACGTGCTTTAAATGCAGGATGTGGGTGTGACCATTATCCTCATCAAGAAGGATTCAGAATTAGTGGTATGCAGAGCTCACAAAAGGTTAAAGCATCCACTTCCTTGGATGAAGAGGGGTATCAAAGACCATGGTGGTCATTCTACCAAATTGATAATAAGGTTGAAGCATTAACCATAATATTGCGGAACATATCATGGGAGCTTCTTGTGGATTCAAGGATCATCTGTTGTGGGATGTGTGTTTTGAGCTATAATAGTTTGTGGTTCTGCTTTGTTGTGGGGAGGGGAGCTTTTAAAAAAAATCATGTGGGTTTACCTTCTCTGTACTCTCTCTGGGCTTTTCGACTATTCCTACCTAAAGAAAAGGGATGTGGGTGGTGTTGTGGGTTAAACCACAGAGCCTAGGACTTGCCGATTAGAAGGTCGGCGGTTCGAATCCCCGCGACGGGGTGAACTCCTGTTGCTCGGTCCCTGCTCCTGCCAACCTAGCAGTTTGAAAGCATGTCAAAGTGCAAGTAGATAAATAGGTACTACTCCTGCGGGAAGGTAAACAGCGTTTCCGTGCACTGCTCTGGTTCGCCAGAAGCAGCTTAGTCATGCTGGCCACATGACCTGGAAGCTGTACGCCGGATCCCTCAACCAATAAAGCAAGATGAGCGCTGCAACCCCAGAGTCGGCCACAACAGGACCTAATGGTCAGGGGTCCCTTTACCTTTACCTAAAGAAGGCAGTAGCTTAAACTGTTGTTTTAAGAATTGAATCTCTGTTTTGTTAGACACTGTAATAAGTGTTTTTGGTGATTAACTGCTTCTTGGCAAGACCAGAGCAAACTCTGTTGTTTGATAATAGACAGATAAATACATAGAGAGATAGATAGGAAGCACTCTTATACCGAATCAGGCTGTTAGACCATCAAGTTCAGTATTGCCCTGCTTTCCAGGGTTTCAGACAAGGGACATTCCCAGTCCTACCTAGAGATTCTGGGGATTGAACCGGTGTCCTTCTGCATGCAAAGCAGATGCTCTAGCACTGAGATACATCACTTCCCTAGAAACAGACCTTATTTATATTTATGTTTTTTGACCTGTGTTACTTATACTTGCCCTTTGAGGAAGATTTCATATTGGGCCTATCCATTAAAGTAGCATTAATAGAGAGCAGAGGAAAATCTCTGCCAAGTAACTCTCTGATCCCATTCAGCTTTATAAGCATAAGGGGTCAGGGCACACATAAAGCTTTCAGAAGAACAATTTAAAATACAAGGAGGCGAAAGGAACAATTAAAAAAAAAATTTGAAAGTCCCTCTTTCTATACCCTGGCTTTCTCCTTCTTTCATAAGAGCCTGTCTTACATGACTGACCCATCCTAGTTCCTCGCCATTACTTTGCAGGATGCTGACTGAACGCTGCTCCCACTGAAATGGAGAGCATAATAAATTATTGTAGGGACAGCTGGCATGTTTATTTCCCTTCCTGAATTCACATCTCTCTGTGCCAGTGGTTCCTGCTGGAGTAATTTACCCATGTTCATTGAAGGAAAGAGCAACATAGCAGCATCTAGTGACAGACCACAAGCATTACAACACTGGCCAATGGTGAGGCCATGCTTGCCCATCCAGAGCTAGCAAATCTTTAAAATTTGAGTCTCAGGTATCAGATCATCAAACCAGGAAACAAACCACTGAAAGATTACTACACCTATTGATTGTGTAAACTCACCCTTAGCCTTTGTTAAATTGGAATTTAATATCGCATTGCATACCAAATAAGTGTGTAGGGAAGGAATATTGAATAATTCCAACAAATGCTCTTTTAAATAATTCAGATGCAATGATATTCTTTTCCCCTTCCCTCCAGAGTGATCAGGAAACTATTTGTCTCTCCATTTTGCTCCGCAGGGACAGGGCTATGAATTTTTATAAATATGTTTCTCACTCAGCCATAGCGAAAAGGACCTGCTAAGGTTCAGAGTGTCGCTGTAGCATGTATAGATTTGCCAGAGAATCACTCTGTAACATATCAAACCTGTTTCCTTATACTTTGAAATATGTGATTTATAGGAGTGCATCCTGCTTGGAGAGGGAGGGGGAAATCGGAGAAGCTCGGAAAATGCTATTTAGATATGACAGAGAAAGATTTTTTTCCCCTCCCCTCAAGGGAAAGAAGTGGCGTAGCTCATACGAGAGAGTTCATCCCGGATTTGGTGAGGCTTAAGTGAAAAGTTGAAGAACAGCCTGAAGACAAATATGATAAATTGGGGGAGGGAGAGTGAATCCATTTTGCAAATCCTATAAAGCAGGTAGCCTATGCTTGGGCATGTGGACACATCTGCATCAGAAGAGAAGTCTGGGGACAACAGAAATAGATTGGGGGAGACTGCCTCCCTGGACCATCCCAAGGAGCAACCACTGAAGCAAACCTTTAATGGGAACTTATACAGAGAAGGAGAAGTGTCAAGGAGTCGTGCTTCCTCTCTACCCTGCTCCTAAGAACATTTCCTGGCCACCACCTTTAGATACAAAGGGACGTGGGTGGCACTGTGGGTTAAACCACAGAGCCTAGGACTTGCCGATCAGAAGGTCAGCGGTTCGAATCCCCGCGATGGGGTGAGCTCCCATTGCTCAGTCTCTGCTCCTGCCAACCTAGCAGTTCGAAAGCACATCAAAGTGCAAGTAGATAAATAGGTACCACTCCGGCGGGAAGGTAAATGGTGTTTCTGCGCACTGCTCTGGTTTGCCAGAAGCGGCTTAGTCATGCTGGCCACATGACCCGGAAGCTGTACGCCAGCTCCCTCGGCCAGTAAAGCGAGATGAGCGCCACAACCCAAGAGTCAGCCGCGACTGGACCTAATGGTCAGGGGTCCCTTTACTTTTACCTTTAGATACCCCACAAGTCTTTCCTAGGAACACTCTCAGATCAGGAGGTCAAGGGAGCAAGGAAGCTGCAGCGCACCAAGACAGTCTATCTAGATCAGTATTTTCACTGACTGGCAACAGCTCTCCATTATTTCAGGCAGGAATCTTTTAAGTGGACAGGCAGAGTCCCCCCCCCCACCTCAGAGACCTCCAGGTATCCAGCCTGGGGAGGATGAAGCCAGCCTGAACTACCAGGAATCGCACCGGGATCCAGGGGGCTGCGCACGACCATGCAAAAGGTGCCCCCCATTTGATGCGGGGAGTGGTCATTCCCTGCACCACCTGGACACGCCAGGGATTGAAACTGTATGCAAGGCAGATGCTCTGCCACTGAGCTAAGATTCCAGTCCTCATGGTTTTGAAGAAAGAGGTGGTTCAAATAGGAACATAGGAAGTTGCCAGACCATGGGTCTGTCTAGCTCAGCCCATCTTCCCTCAGATAGAAAAAAGTTGTGTAGGAAATGCAGGATTTTTGGTGGCTAAAGCACAGGTGGCTGAACAAAGGTAAAAGTCTCATCAGTATTAGTAACTTTTTCTTTTAGGAGGCAGCAAAGTGGGTGAAAGGAGAAACAAACCAGAAGCAGAAGTTGGGGGGGGGGTCCTACAAGGGGAGGAAGGAAGGAATGCATAGCAAATGTTATGAATATGAGATGTGTATAATGAATGAAAAAGAAAAATGAATTTAAAAAAACTTTTTTTAAAAAAAAGTCTCATCTGTTGCTCTGCCTGTTTTTGCCTCTGATCACACCCCCTTTTTACTCTGGCCACACACCCCACTGGCATACAGCCCCCCCCAAAAAAATTGCCCATATGGACCTTGGGCTGAAAAGAGTTCCCCATGTCTGTTCAACAGTGGAACATCTCCCTCAGGAGATGGTGGGCTCTCCTTCCTTGGAGGTTTTTAAGCAGAGGTTGGCGGATGTTCATCTGTCATGGATGCTTTAGCTGAGATTCTTGCATTGCAGGGGGGTTGGACTAAATGACCTTTGGGATCCCTCTACAATTCTATGATACTATGATTCTATGCCTATGAATGAAACATCCTCAAATTATAAAAAGTCTGTAAATATTACAAAAGGGGTTGACAACTTTCATCCCGAGTGACTGGTGCGTTTCATGTTATCATCTCTCACTTTTTTTAGAGCTCTCGTTTGAATTTGGATTATTACTTTAGATCCTCTGCAAACAGCTTTAAGTTTCCTCCAAAGCCCTCTGATTCAGATAGAGGCTGCCAAAATCCTGTCGGATAGCATGGAAAAGGTCACTGCGTCGGTCTCTCTGTGACACACAGACACAGTCACTCCCTTCCACCTTTTGAAGCATTAACTCTCAGCCTTTGGGAAATGTCTGCGTTGTCTTTTTAAGAAGGTTGTCATCTCCCAGAATCACTTCTATCAGGCAGATTAGTCTTAAAAGCTTCTGAGTTCCTTGTTCAGTCTGCCAAGCCTAATTACATTAGATTAGAAGCAGGGTTTCATCAGAAGAGAGCTGGAAAATGTATCAATCTTTTAAATATATATATATCATACTGTTTCATGCTCTTCATTTCCTCCAACTCTAGGAAGTTTCAAGGCCAGCATGTTTAACCTGGACCCTTTTCCCTTAGAAGAAAGTGTCACAGGACACTTCTGGTGACTTTTGTCATATTTCTGTAGATACAAGCATACAGGTTGAACCTAAAGAAAACAAGCTGGAATATAGAGCACCACGAAGGAGTGATGACGGCCAAAGCAAGAAGAGCTGTTTTTGCTTCCCCAAGGAGGGTAATAAGGGAAAGCAAGACTAGGAAAAGTCAGCACCCTGGGGAGCGATCAAGGTGGAGGTTCAGCACCATGGACAGCACTCCTGAAGCTTAGGTTAAGCATCCACGTTGCCTCAGCAAAGTCCTGGAGCAATTTGCTGAGTTACATAGCTGAGCTAGGTAGAAATGGACTGGCACATCAACCGCCCTTGCTTATAGCCTGCTGGTCAGTTAAACAGATGGTGTCTTATTCCACAGTTGTTGTTGCTTCCTTCCTTCATAGTATTGGGTTTCCAGCTGCAAGTATCTCTCCTAAAGGCTCTTTTGATCCCTCCAGGAGCCTGTGAGCCATATACCAGGATCTTGTGTCAGGAGTATCCCCTTGTAGTGTGGGGGATGAGAAGATGGCTTCAGTGTCCACAAACCCATATGCAATGAGCCAAGACATGCATCAATCTCCTTCTTGCAGCTGCAGTTATTAGAGGACTCTTCCTCCATTTGAAGAAAGGAAGCTGCCTCGTATTATATCAGGCCCTTGGTCTACAACTGACTGTCAGCAGCTCTCTATGATTTCAGAGGCCTATCTTGAGATGCCAGGGCCTTCTGCCTAGAAGGCAGATTCACCACCCCTGAGCTACTGTCCTTCCAAGGAGTCCTGGACTGTGTTCAGCATGGCAGGTCACCACTTTTGCCAGGTTCCTTTCCAGCCACTGCACTCATCCAGCCCCCCACTTCCATCAGCTGAAAGGGGGTCTAACATCGCACACGACTAAAACAGCTGGCAAAATCTTTGTATGACTTAAAGGCTGGATTACTCTTTGAAATCCAATTAACTGTTGGCCTCGTAGAGATGGTGAGATGTGTGTCTTCCCCCGCTCCCCAGCTAGGTTTTCCACATAAGCCCAAATGTTAATTACTTCTCATATCTGGATAATGGTTTGATACTCATGAAGCAACACAGCCAGATTGTGTTTCTCTACCCCCCCTCCCTTCCCCTTTCCCCTCTTTTCTCTCTCATTTGTCAAGTTTAAGGATTGACACGTCATGATGACTGGCTCTGCCATTTTGATGAGAGGTAAACCCTCCTCCTTGCCAGATCTCAATGAGGCCCTTCTGGTTTGCAAATCCAAAACTCAACACTAATGACCTCCCTGTCGTATTCCACCTACTCCTACACCTCCAACCTGTGGATGGTCTAGATTTTTGTCTTGGCTGGATGGAATTATTAATACATCTTTCCCAACTCTGCCCAGAAATACTCCCCTGGAGCCTCTTTATTCTATGTGCTCATGACCTGTCAGAAACAAGCCAGCACAAACAGCATTAGATCCTGAGAGCGATCCACTTTTGGTGTGCAGCTCAGCCAACATTGATTTAAAATCTCACTCCATTAAAAAAGATTTGAAGTCCAAAGCAGTTCCTGCTACAAAAGTGGTCTCCAAAGGGAAGGAGGGGCTGGGCATTAATCTGCTCTTTCCACTGACAGATGGTCAAGCGCTAGAAGGTTTCACAAATTCGGCAGGCGCCCTTTGCCAAACGAGTCTTTCAAATTAGTCCCTGCTTCAGCCACTTACTGCAAGGTGCTCCTTTCCATATCTAAGTAAATGAAGATCCATGACTGCAACTGTCGCTGAACAACATGGGGAAACAGATTGCCTGAGATGTAGAAGCAGGTTACCTGGATTCGCTTTTGCCAGAATGATGGATAACTATGGGGGTGGTGGTCTGGGGAAGAGGTATTCCGTTTTCTTTGCTTTTTCACAGCACAAGTGGGAAATTGCAACAAACTGTTGCATCATGGAGTGTTCTTGTTCGAGTTTGTTCATTCATTGATTCATTGAAAACATTTTAATGCCACATTCATGCTGGGCTTTGAGAATGTTAAAATACACAACTTCGCAGGTGCCA